>NC_072042.1:7101855-7454704 GCF_027791375.1 Indicator indicator | reverse complement strand
CTTGTAAAGCAGCTTTTTTCCACCTGCTTAGACATGGCTGTAACTGGTGACAGGAAAGAGCTAGGCCAGAATTGCAAGCTCCATTTAGTCTCTCTCCTCAAAATACACTAACTGGCAAAAGAAATTTGGTGCTAGGATGTTCCCTTGATGTGTTAGCCCCCATGCTTTTCTTTGTCTCTGTGCGGCTTGTAAAGCAGCTTTTTTCCACCTGCTTAGACATGGCTGTAACTGGTGACAGGAAAGAGCTAGGCCAGAATTGCAAGCTCCATTTAGTCTCTCTCCTCAAAATACACTAACTGGCAAAAGAAATTTGGTGCTAGGATGTTCCCTTGATGTGTTAGCCCCCATGCTTTTCTTTGTCTCTGTGCGGCTTGTAAAGCAGCTTTTTTCCACCTGCTTAGACATGGCTGTAACTGGTGACAGGAAAGAGCTAGGCCAGAATTGCAAGCTCCATTTAGTCTCTCTCCTCAAAATACACTAACTGGCAAAAGAAATTTGGTGCTAGGATGTTCCCTTGATGTGTTAGCCCCCATGCTTTTCTTTGTCTCTGTGCGGCTTGTAAAGCAGCTTTTTTCCACCTGCTTAGACATGGCTGTAACTGGTGACAGGAAAGAGCTAGGCCAGAATTGCAAGCTCCATTTAGTCTCTCTCCTCAAAATACACTAATTGGCAAAAGAAATTTGGTGCTAGGATGTTCCCTTGATGTGTTAGCCCCCATGCTTTTCTTTGTCTCTGTGCGGCTTGTAAAGCAGCTTTTTTCCACCTGCTTAGACATGGCTGTAACTGGTGACAGGAAAGAGCTAGGCCAGAATTGCAAGCTCCATTTAGTCTCTCTCCTCAAAATACACTAAATGGCTAAAGAAATTTGGTGCTAGGATGTTCCCTTGATGTGTTAGCCCCCATGCTTTTCTTTGTCTCTGTGCGGCTTGTAAAGCAGCTTTTTTCCACCTGCTTAGACATGGCTGTAACTGGTGACAGGAAAGAGCTAGGCCAGAATTGCAAGCTCCATTTAGTCTCTCTCCTCAAAATACACCTGTAGGTGGGAAAAGATGAATCCCTTCCTAGCCCTGAATTTTCCCTAGGGTAAACCTCTGTATCAAAAAGGAAAAGAATTATTTTTTTTTTGTCACTCCATATTCTTATAACCTTATCTTAAAACCTTTATAAACACAAAAACTAAAACAACACTCTATAACGTCCCTAAAATAAAGTCTTAATAAACTGTTAATAGCTTACATTACCTAAAGACTTAAAGAACTATGTAAAAATTAAATCATCAAAGTAATGTGCAAGAAAACAACAAAAAAGATGTTATATTATATAAAGCACGCTTTTCAAAATGAAAGCTTATTTACCATATGTATATAGAGCTCTTCTTGAAATTGCCAGCATACTCAAAAAAAAGAGGTTCGAACCAGAAAAAAGGAAGGAAAAACCTTAATCTATAAACTTATAAAACCAGTACCACTTACACGGTGTATATGCTTAATGATTAGGAAAAATACTTTAACACAAAAACTAAAAGCTTGTAAGCAAAAGTCATTTTCTATAACACTCAATATACCTAATTACAAGTGCCAAATTTGGTTTTGGGTAGTCAATAATCATCATGCTTATTGTAAAAAATGCAACAATTACAAACACTAAAATAATAAATTCCCAAATGCCTTAAAATCAGAAATAATGATAAAACCAATATATAGATATCAGTTGCATTCATGAAATGGTAAAATACCTTTCTTAACAAAACTTAACACTGTTACTTTAAAATTAGAACTCAAGTTTCTGCAGACCAACAGCTGCAAAACAAGGGAGTGAGATAAGGAGGGAGAAGGACGGGGGGGGGAGGGAGAGAGAAGGGTGGCAAACGGCAGTAGAGAAGACACTTTTTTCCTTTTCTTTTTTTCTTCGTTGTTCACACGCTGTTGTCTTCAGAAATTTGCAGATTTTCAAGCTTTGAAGTGAAGGTTCTGACTGCATGAGCACTACCTTCAGCTCCAAAGTTGCCTTTTCACTAATTTCTTGATGAAAAAAAAACCTGTGGCATTTCTTTAAAGAATCAAGGGCTGTAAATGCTACTGCTGATATACGAGAGCGATGGGAGCCGCAGCTGCTGCCTCCTCCACGGGACAAGCCAGAGCCAGCGCGGGGGTCGCCGCTTGGCTCCCTGCTGTGGCTGGCACCGCCGCTCTGAGACTCGTGATGACCCAGCCAGGGGCCATCTCCTCCCGCTGCCCCATACTGCTGTCCATGCTGTAACTGTCGGGATTTTTTCTTGCACCCACTCCAGCATTACTTTAAGATCATGGCCAGGAATAACTTTGCCATGCTTTTTAAGGAGTGCATTCACCAGTTCATACATGTCTCTCTCTGGGGACGACTTCTGATTCCCCATTTCAGTTTCCCACAGCTCACCTCACTTCCTGGAGGGATGAGTTCCACGCTGCAAGCCCTCAGAGGTCCATTGTGCTCCGTACGCACCCAAAGAAATAGGTACCAAATATGTTTTAAAAGGTTCCACAGCAGACTGCAGACTTAAACAGAAATCCAAATTACTCGTTTGGTTAGCCCACGGGATCCACATATTAGTCCTTGGATCTATCGATGTAATTGTCAAACCCATCAGGGGCATCACCAAAAGCAAAGGAATCTTCATTGTCTGGTGTCACTTGAGTAGGGAGATGCACTGGTTGAGTCCACTTGCTTGTAACCCACAAAGGACCAAACTGTATCAAACGTTCAGGGTGCTTCTTTAAGTCCACATCCTCTGCTTTTCGTTTCTCAAGGAAAATTCTAAGTCTTTTTGTTTCTAAAGTTTCTCAAGGAAACTGCTGAGTAAACTAAGGGCTACTTTGCTCTCGAAAACCTATCTGGCCAGATATATTACCTAGATATCAGTTCCTTAAGCAGCCTAAGACCTGCGGATATCTTTACCTTAGTGCAGCCTTGAACCTGAGAGCCGGCAGCCCTTGCCCGTATGGCGAGCCTTTCCCGAAGGTCTGGCCCAGGCATGGTACGAACTCCCTTCGCCAGCGATGAGTCGCACTTCTGCCCGTCGACCGCTGCTAATCGACACCTCCTTCCCGGGACTCACAGTATTACCGGAACAGCCTGAAGGTCTCCGAGGGTCCCTGTTCGGGCGACATTTGGTGTCGAAGGCGAGGGAGACGGGCAGAAATCAATCTGATTTACTGGTGAAACGCAAGGGAAGACGAGCGGCAATCAATGTGATTGATAAGCAAGCTTCAACTTTATTGCTCAAATACACAGCTTATATAAGATCTCAGCAAAAATAGGCAGAGAGATGGCTGTAACTGGTGACAGGAAAGAGCTAGCACAGAATTGTAAGCTCCATTTAGACTCTCTCCTAAAAAGAGACCAAACGGAAAAAGAAATTTGGTGCTAGGAGGTTCCCTTCATGTGTTAGCCCCTAATGCTTTTGTTTGTCTCTGTGCGGCTTGTAAAACAGCTTTTTTCCACCTGCTTAGACATGGCTGTAACTGGTGACAGGAAAGAGCTAGCCCAGAATTGCAACCTCCATTTAGACTCTCTCCTCAAAAGAGCTAAAACCCCAAACCCGTAAGAGCTAAAACCCCAAACCCGTAACACATAACCCCTAACCCTAACCCCTAACCCATAACACCTAAACCCTAACCCCTAACCCTAACCCTAACCTCTAACCCTAACCCTAACCCCTATCCCCAACCCTAACCCCTAACCCATAACACCTAAACCCTAACCCTAACCCTAAAACCTTACCCTAAACCTAACCCTAACCCCTAACCCTAACCTCTAACCCTAACATCTAACCCTAACCCTAAACCAAACCCTAACCCTAAACCCTAACCCTAACCCTAACCCCTAACACTAACCCTAACCCTAAACCCTAAGCCGAACCCTAACCCTAAACCTAACCTTAACTCTAACCCTAACCCAAAGCCTAACACTAACCCTAACACGAACTCTAACCCTAACCCTAACACGAACCCTAACCCCAACCCTAACCCTAACCCTAACCCTTACCCTAACCCTAAACCCTAACCCTAACCCCTAACCCCTAACCCGAACCCTAAACCTTACCTTAACCCTAAAGCTAACCTAACCCTAACCCCTAAACCTAACCCTAACCCTTAACCCTAACACTAACCGCAACCCTAAGCCTAACACTAACCCTAAACCCTAACCCTAACACTAACCCTAACCCTAAGCCTAACCCTAACCCTAACCTAACCCCTAACCCTAACCCTAACCCTAACACTTAACCCTCACCCTAATCCTAAATCTAACCCTAACCCCCTAACCGTAACCCTAAAACCCTTAACCCTATCCCCTAACCCTAACCCTAAACCTAAACCTAACCGTAATCCTAACCCCTAACCCTAACCCTAATGCTAACCCTAACCCCTAACCCCTGACCCTAACCCTAACCCTAACCCAACCCTAACCCTAACCTAACTGTAACCCTAAGCCTCACCCTAACCCCTGACCCTAACCCTAACCCTAAACACCTAACCCTAACCCTACCCCCTAACCGTAACCCTATCCCTAACACTAACCCTAACCCTAACCCCTAACCCTAGCTACCTGATGAAGGTAAAACTTCTTTTATGAATGTATGTTTTCCTTGCAGTTTACTTACTATGTTTCCTTATCAGCTGTTTAATTTGTTAAATCTTTTTCATTTCTCTTTTTTTTTTCAATTATATGCTCACCGAAGCATTATTTATTTGAAAGAAAACATTAAGGACTTTCATTGAGAATTAACATTGTGTTCATGGAAAACGTTTCTGCCTCGACTGCAAAAATGCAGATAAATTGCCCCTAACCAGAAGGCAGTGTGAAATGCCTTCATTTTTCCCCTTATGCTGCTGAAGTCTTAACAGATTTTATGGCTGTGAGCAAAAAGACAAGACTTCAAAACCAAAATAACCCCAAGAGAGGCTATTTTCTGACACTTACCTCAGAAATATTCCAATGTGAGTGTGTTTATGAAGCTATCTCCCTGTATTAATATACCTGAATTTTTTTTTTCAGATTCATGAAAAACTCCATCATTATGAAAGACAGAGTCCAACTCCTGTTTTACACAGTGCAGCAGGATTAGTTGAAGATGTGAGTTAAAACTCTTGTCTCCTTATTTTCCTATTATAGTCAGCTTTTCTAGCAAATCCAAACTTTGCAGTTGTACTGTATGTGTTCTTGTCTTCCCCAGCTGCCATTGGAATCCCTTGGCTAGTTTTACTCATGATTGATAAAGGAAATGAGAGCTCAAAAATATCTTGTTCCTGAAATTATATTAGTGCAATCACTTTTAAACTAAATGTTTAGAGGCTAGGGTCCTGATTCCTGATGATGTTTTCTTGCGCTCTGCGAAAAATGAAATAGATGCTGAAGCTTTCCTTTCTTTTAGGATTTGTGTACTATTGATTTGGATTGGTTTTGGTCTGTGCACACTACTTTGAAGGATGACAGAAGTTAGTAAACACTTACCAGAAAGTAAGAGGAGTCCACCAATCAAAGTCACAAATTCTGAGGTTGTTAATTTTTTTTTCAAAGGTAATAGAAAAATTGCAGACTGCCCCAGTGAATAATGAAGAAAAAGAGCTACTTCAGCTGTTGTCAACACCACATCTCAGGGTAAAATACATAACAGAGACCTTAAAGAAATTTCTTTGCAAAATTCCAACAGTGTGTCTTGTATTGGAAAATTTACATCAGAATCCCTAAAAAGAAGGAGCAACCTCCTACAAACTATAGTTACATTTTACTGTGACATTCCTGCACAGGCTTAAGGATATAAAAAGGACTGAGAAAACAGTATAGACCTTTCATGCATAACACACCAAGTAGTTTTCCCTCCCCCCCTTAATGTTTTCTGAGGGAGCAGAAAAGGACATAACTTCTGAACTTTTTGCTTTCCATAGTCCACCTCCATCTCGTAAATGTATTTAAGTTGAGCTTTGCTATTGCCTGTATTGACTTTAAACACTGACGTAGACAGTTTACATGATGGGCAGGGTAATTGCTAAATCCCCTTTGGGGAATTTATGGTGAGGGTCTCCCTTAGGAGACAGGCTGACACCTGAACCTTTTGTTCCTCTTCTCCTGAAAGGAGGGTGGAAGGGGGGACTTCCCAGAACATGTTGGGACAAGTTAGTTGGTATTTGGGGGCGTAATTCTGGCATGTGATGCCTTCACTACAGACCCTCTGGGAGCCACCAAGAGATCCTCCGCAGGCTCCCAGACACCTCTAAATGCCCGCAGAACCCTTCAGATGCCCCCAAAATTCCCCTTTGATAGCCCCAGACAAACTTTAGATGGAAAGCAGCTCAGCTGGACTCCCTTTAGAGCTTTTTCTGTTCAAATTAAAACAAAAAGCACACCACAAACACAACAGAAAATCCACAAGTTTTAATTTAGAGACACACATTTAATAGTTGTGTTTCTATTTCAAATGCCCATGTGGTTCTGCTGAGGATTTCCTTTTCTATTCTAGAAGCCTTTCTAGATGCCAGAGAAAATATAGTGGGGGGTCATTCCAAAGTCTTTCTGCATACAAATCACTGCCATGCTGCAGCCTCTAGATCAACAGCACGCTTTTGTCTCTGCTGCTAGAATACCTCACACTCACGCTTACAGCTTTCCAGGGCTTTTATTCCCCTCTGAGATTGTTGAGTTCTGAGCAGCTGAGGAGCCCTGGGTAACACCTGCAGAAAAATGTTCCTTCAATAGCTGTCAGAAAAACGTTCATCCCCCAGGAAGCAGCTCTGGCTTCAGAACCAAAGCCTTCTGTTCTCGTTCTGTTCCCTCAGCACCAGATGTGGCTCTCAGCATTACCAAACCACACAGCAAGAGCCTCCTGACAGCTCCCTCACAGTCCCAACACCTTCCTTCCACGAAGGGCCTGGGAGAGAACTGTTAGCAACTGGGAAGAAACTGGGAGGATACTGGAAGGAAACTAGGAGGGAAGCAGGAGAAAACTGTCAGACTGAGAGAAAACTGGGAGGAAACTGGTAGGGACTAAGAGGGAACTGAGGCTCATCTGGGAGGCACTGGAAGGGACCTGGGAGGAACTATGAGAGAGCTCTGAGGGAACTGGGAGGGACTGGAACAGACTGGAAGGGAACTGGGAAGGGACTGGGAGTGACTAGGAAAAAAGTCCCAAATGGGATCCAAAATTGGCCCAAATGTCCCCAAAGTGGACAGAGCCCAAACTGGAGGGAACTGGCCCAATGCAGCCAAAGGGAGCACTTCCTGCCTAAGCCACGCTGACCAATGAGAGCGCAGCCTGGCTGTCCCACTCCTGCCCCTCACAGTGTCAGAGAGGGAGGGGGAGGGAGACAACACTGTGGAGGGGGACACAAAATGACAGCTCCCAGTGCTTCCAGTTGGGCTCCCAGGGCTTCCAGTGGGCTCTCAGTGCTCCAGTGGTCCAGGTATGGCTCCCAATTGGAGGGGACTGGGAAGGGACTGGGAGGGGAATGGGAGGGACTGGTAGGAACTGGGAGGAGATTGGAAGGGACTGGGAGGAGACTGGAAGGTACTGGGAGGAGACTGGAAGGTACTGGGAGGGGCTGGGAGGGCACTGGGAGGGGACTTGGAGGAACTGGAAGGAGACTGGAAGGTGACTGGGAAGGACTGGAGTGTGGCAGTTTAGGCTGCGTGCCTCATGTTACTGCCATGTAAGTTACACTTCTGGCGTCCTGAGTGTCCAACCCAGTAAGGTGCACACAGGAAACGACGTATTTCTACCCAGAAATTCTGCATCCTATAAATTCATCTGCAAAGTCGTTCTCTTGCTCTTTCTTCCCTGTCTGCTCCCAGGGGACATGATCTCTATCAGGTAATGGTGGAGGAGAATCTCAAGGCCTATTAGGCCTGTCTAGGTCTAATGCCAGGAGGAGAAGGGGGGGGGCAGTCTCAGACCTGGCCAGCCTGAGACCAGCCTAGCAGTGTAGGGGGGAAGAACAAGGCCTGGGGGTTTTGGTTATGCCCTCAGGTGGGGAGAAGGGAAGAGTTGGGAGGCCTTTGGGTGTTGTATAAGGGACTCTCTACGCTCTGGGATATCTTTGCCACTATGCTTGTAGTTTTACCAATTGCTTTTCCACGTAAACTTTCCATCACTCTTCAATCCATTTGTGTGAGTGTCATTCTTTTGTCCCTCTCGGGGCAATAGAAGATCTGTCTGGCCTCAAACCAGGACAGGAAGGGAGTGGGAGGCTCCCAGACACCTCTAGATGCCCCCAGAACCCTTCAGATGCCCCCAAAATTCCCCTTTAATAACCCCAGAACCTCTTTAGATGGGGAGCAGCTCAGCTGTGCTCCATTCCGAGCTTTTTCCTTTCTAATTAAAAAAAAAAAAAAACACACCACAAACACACACAACAGAAAATCCACAAGTTTTAATTTAGAGACACACATTTGATAGTTGTGTTCCTATTTCAAATGCCCCTGTGGATCTGCTGTGGATTTGCTTTTCTATTCTAGAAGCCTTTCTAGATACCAGAGGAGATACAGGGGGGTCATTTCAAAGCCTTTTTTCATACAAATTAATACCATCCCTTTGTCTCTGCTGGAACACCTCACACTCATACTTACAGTTTTCCAGGGTTTTTAATCCCCTCCAAGAACATTCAGGCATTTCAAACTTTCAGGGTTACAAGGAGTTTTTTGGGGAGGCTGTCCCCGTCCCTTGCTCCCTTGCTCCTCTGCTGCATCCTCCCCCACCCCCATGTACAATTACGGGTGGAAAGCCAGAGACAGCTGAAGGGCTGCCCTCCTTTTTATCACCCCGAGGCAGGGACTCCCTTCTTGGTGAGATTTGCACTTTCAGATGACTGAGCTTTGCTGCTTCTCTCTTCTCTTCTCTTCTCTTCTCTTCTCTTCTCTTCTCTTCTCTTCTCTTCTCTTCTCTTCTCTTCTCTTTTCTCTTCTCTTTTCTCTTCTCTTTTCTCTTCTCTTCTCTTCTTTCTCTTCTCCTCTTCTTTCTCTTCTCTCTTCTCTTCTTTCTCTTCTCTCTTCTCTTTTCTCTCCTCTTTTCTCTCTTCTCTCTTCTCTTTTCTCTTCTCTCTTTTCTCTTCTTTCTCTTCTCTTTTCTTCTCTTTTCTCTTCTCTTCTCCTCTTCTTTCTCCTCTTTCTCTTCTCTTTTCTCTTCTCTCTTCTCTCTTCTTTTCTCTTCTTTCTCTTCTCTCTTTTTTCTCTTCTCTCTTCTCTTTTCTCTTTTCTCTCTTCTCTTTTCTCTTCTCTTCTCTTCTATTTTCTCTTCTCTTCTCTTCTCTTCTCTTTTCTCTGGGAGAGCTGTTGCATGAGTCTGCACTTCCGAACGTGTCACGTGCTCCCCTGGCTTTACTACCCCAAGACCACCTTGCAGCTGGTGCATTTTTCGCTGGCAATCACCAATCTCTTCAGTCTGTTGCTCTAATAAATTAAACCCTTTGATGGTTTCAGCTTTCTGGAACTGTGTCAGCACAAGTCCTTATTGGGGCACTGGAAGCAAAGAGAGACAAACCTTCATTTTGCCAAATCGTTCCAGTAAGGGCCCTGGCATTCAGGCAGGCAGCCTTCCAGATGACACCTGTGAGCTGACATCAGCCTGGCACTGGGGCTGGGTGTCCTGAGTAGCTGAGGACCCTGGGAAATACCTGCAGAGAAACGTTGGATCCTCTGTCAGATAGTGCTGGCATTGGTGCAAAAAGGTATTTGTGTCCAGGGACACACCAGCAAAACCACACTCATGTCACCAAGGAATAATCATTTCTTTCCCATGCAGTGCTTCCATGAGCATGGAAGGTACATTTCCAGTTCCCCACTATCTGCAATCAGCCCGACCAATCCTGTTTATGACAGCAGAAATGAGTTACAGTGTGGCCTGGCTTCAGCTCTGAACTCTGCACAGCCTTCTGAGGCCATGGTAGACTTTCACAGAGCTACTTAGAGCACTGCTCTGCATGGCATCAGCTGCAGACTGTGGCATTTCAAGCACAGGCACTGTAGAGGCACTACCTACCCTCGCATCCAGTAGAAGGCTCTCTGGTTGACCATCCTTGTGAACGACTCCCAGCTGGTGAAGAGCATCTGTGGCCAACACGGTTTCAGGCAGGTGCCCCTAGACCCCCTTTGTTACCCTCAAAAGCCCTTTGGATGCACCCAGGCCACCTTGAGATGCTGCAGGGGGGCAAAAAAAACCCCGCCCTGGATTAGACCATATGCCCTGCTCCAACCACATTCACTTGGGGTCAGGCAGCAGCTGGGGGGCAGAAACCCTTACCTGAGCTCTCCTGAAACCAGGGAGCTCAAAAGGAGGTTTGATACCAAGTGATGCTTTAGGGAGAACACAGTCACAGAATGCATTGACTTGGAAGGGAGCCTCAGAGGTCATCTTATCCATCCCTCTCAGCAGTATGCAGGGACATCCCCAGCTAGATCAGGTTGCTCAGAACCCCATCAAGCTTGACCTGGAATGGCTCCAGGGATGCAGCTTTCACCACCTCCCTGGGCAGCCTGTTTCAGAGTTTCGCCACCCTTGTACTAAAGACCTTCTTCCTAATGTCCAACCCAAATCTACCCTGCTGCAGTTTCAAACCATTGCCCCTTAGTGCTATATGCCCTTTGGAAACAGTCCCTTCCCACAGGTTCTGGGGCTCCCTTTTGTCCCTTTCTGGCAGCTGTGGTCTCACTGGAAGCTGTTTAAAGCTTCTGATGTCACCAAGAATGCAGGAAAACATGGTGGTGCTGTGCCATGGAGAGTTCCAGCAGCCACAGCACACAGCGCATAGCCAACACTGGCTCTGCTGGGGACACCCTTGGCTCTGGTTTAGGAAAAAGCCCATTTCCATGAAGCCAGGCCAAGGAGAACAAGACCCTAGAAGACAGTGAGGAGGAGGAAAAGAAACTCCAGAGCCAGAGAGAGAGTTTTGTTTGAAAATTTATTGAAAAATGCAATACAGGAAGCAATACCCAACACTGAGGTCTGGCTAAATGCTACAGCAACTTTCCCTTTGAATCACTATAAAAGTCCAAAAGAACAGCTCCCATCCCTACTCCATCTACAAAGATTTGCCTGTTTTAAAAGCTCCTATTGTTTTAGAAAGAAGAGTGTGACTGGCTTACCCTAGACAATGCCTTAGAAAAAAACTTTACAAAGCTCCTTCATATTCTCAGCTATTTTTTTTTAATACTTTTTTTTTTTATATGTCTCATCTCTAAGGCTGGGACACTATCACCTCCCCACGTAAATTTAACAATCAGGAAAATCCGCAAACCACAGTTTATGAAAAGCAGAACTTGGTCAGTCCATTGCAAACAAATCTCTGCTGGGCCAGTGATCACCATTTGGCAAGCACAGCCGTTCCAGTCTAACGGAGGAGAATAGAAGCTCCTTGCCTTCCTCTCTATAAAAACATTAATTCATATATAAATAGCTTCCATATAATGTATATTATACAATCAAGACAGTCTCTGAGTGAATTGGTGGAAGGGGAAGAGCTGGGAACATTCATATAAATAGATCTTCCTTAGCTGGTGTGTCCCTAGAAATGACACAGCAACGCCAAGACTGGCAAACCCAGCAGAGGTGGAAGGCATGCAGCAGCCCCACCACAGCCCCAAGGATGGAAGCTGCTTCTGCTCATAACTCATCTTCTCCCCAGGGAGCTGCTGCTCCTGGCCAGCTCCTGAACATTGGTGGCCATGTCAGTTGGAGAGAGCTGGGGAGAATCAGCAGGGTTGGAACAGCTCTCCCTCCATGGGGTCACACAGAGGGGTGATGGCAGTGGTGAGATGAGGCTCTGTGCAAGGGATGAGCTTGTCTGCACCCAGCTCCGGGCACTGTTATTGCCGTGATGAGGCAATCATTTGTTTAAAGTACTCAGGAAGAAGGAAGGACTTAAAAAGGGGAAACGTGATAATGAACAACCTGCAAACAGCCAGCCAAAATCCAGGGGAAAAATAAACACAGGGTTATTCGAGTCTACAGGATGTCCGCAGCCACAGTGAGCACATCTTTTTTGGAAAGGAACCATCTCCTGTGCCGGCAGGTTTCTTACCCTAGAAATTCCCTGCTCAGGGTGTTTTGTCCTGCTCACTGTACCCAGAATACCCCACAGTGCGCCCATGGTCAAGCTCCAGCCTCTCACTATGTTCCCCTAAATCCTCATGATGGCCAAGCGCCTTTAAGTGCTATGGACAAACTCAGTTTCACACTGTCTTTCTCTGGTGAAGCTCAGAAATCTTAACAACCCTACATGCTCTTTGACTCCTCCAGTAGCTGCTACAGGGTGAGAAGGAAGGATTGAGCATCAGAAAAAAAGCTCAATTCCCAGAAAATGGGTATTGCCATAGGGGTGCTCAGCACAACAGGTGTTTAAGGCAAGCGTTACCCAACTGAAGTTGAGGACAGGAGGGACAGAGAGCTGTTAAATGCTCTGTGTCACAGAGTAAGGAGGGAAAGGGCTGTCCAGGCATCAGTAGGAAGTAGGAATCTGAATGACAGCTATGGAGGCCAGGACTACCCAAATTCCCCAAGGGGGATGCCCAGTACCCACAGCACACACCCAGAGCATCCTGAGATGCAGCTACCAGCATGAGAAGGCTGGGAGGAGGCTGGGAAGGACCCACAGCCTACAAAGCTCAGAAAAAAAAAGCACAACTCCAGCAGCTCTAGCATTTTCAGCAGTCTACAATCAATACTGACAGCTTGATTGAAATTGATCCAGAATGGGAGAAGCTACACAGGCCCCAGTGTAGTTCCAAGGCTGATTTTGCAGCTGAACAGTGAGTTGTTGCAGCCTGAGTTCAAACCAGTAACTTCTGAAACACACGATTCCAATTTAAACTAACAGAGAGCTTTTCACTGCCTTTTTCTCCCCATTCTCAGCTAAGAAGCAGCAGCAGAGAGCACTCCATGCCCTCAGCTACCAATTTGCCACACTAGAGAGTACATAAATATATATATACACATACATATACATATATATAATCTCTAAAGGAAAGAAACCACAACCTCAGAGGATACTAAATTGATCATGAGTGTTTGGGCAGACTTTTTACAAAGCTTGGCTTTTTTCTTCTTGATAAGTTCAAATGCTGGAAGGAGAAACCAGGCCATGATCAGAACATTTCCATGAAGCTCTGTGAGCAGCAGCAGGAGCTCAGGCCCAACACCATGGAAGGAAGAGCAGCCAACCCCATAACAGATATTTTCTGGTCATCCTCACTCCACTGGAGCTCACCCCAGTGCTCTGTGATGCAACCACTGACCCTGGTATTTTCTTCCAGCAAGGTGGTCACAAAGCCATACAAAGCCCGGACCTGGAAGCCAGCATGGAAGAGGAGTGGTGGTTTTTTTCCACGTGGTTTGGCTCTATCACAACCAGAAAATACCTGACTCCTAAGATTCCTTCTTCAGCCTCTCCAAGCACAGTGTTCCAGGCTTAGGAAGGGTTGTCTAAAGTATTTTAAATTCACTGGTAGCAGGATGTAAGCCCTGGTCTATGGGTAACATGTTTAGCACTGTGAGGGAGGAATAAAACCCAACCCAAGACTTACCAAACAAACACCACCACCCCCGCAAAAAAAAAAAAAAAACAAACAAACACCAAAAAACCACCAAATGAAACAAAAAAAACAAACCAAACCCCTAACTTAAAAATCATGAACACAAGCAAGTGAAAAACTAAGACACTGAAGAAAAAGATAATCAGTTACTGTGAATTCAGAGTCCAAACACTTTAAAACACACACTTCTAGGAGTTTCTGGATTTAATGGCAGCCAGAAAACACCAAGAGGGCAGGTAGCATGCGGCAGAGACACATGGGAGGAAGGCAAGGTGCTGTCACAGTCCTCTTGAAGCTCTACAATTCACAGTGTAAGATATTCGAAGCAACTTCCAGTATTCCTTAAATCTAATCACCTATGAAGAAGTGTGCAAAGTGTACACCACAAAACCCTACTGTGTTCATACACCAGGGGCCCAAAACCCACTGGGGAGGAAACTCAGGGTGAAGGCAGCAGCTCTGCTCTGCACCCCCAGGAATTGCAGCTGGAGGGGTTCAAGCTTCTCTAGAGCTTAAAAAAAAAAATCAAGTGGCAATAATCAAAAATGCTGCACAAAACTGAAGTCTGACTTCTTTAAACTGACTCTCCCAGCAGAAGGAGCCATGGTTTTTGGAGGGCACGCCTGGATCCCGCACTAGGCATACGCCTGGGTGTGGTTTGTCTCCATTACCCCTGACGAAGAAGAGGGAACACGACTTATAAACAAGTGACCCCTGGAGCCCTGGAAGGTGTGTCTGGGTCTGTGATGAAGAGGCAATGCAGGGGAGGAAATGCAAATGGAAAACCTGTAAAAAATGTCAGCGCAGTTCAAAATATGGCATACTTGTATCATTATATATATATAGCACGATACAGCTATATATATGTGTGTGTGTATATATATATATATATATATATATATAAAAAAATCTTTATCCACTAGGATCCAGTGGAGCCTGGAAAAAGTCCCAAGTAAAATGTCAAAGCTCAACTCTTAATAAATGATATGAACATCTCTGAGTGTCAAGTCTTGCAAATCCGAGGTCTCTGTGCTCCAAGTAGTTTCTTGGTAGTTATGCTGGGCTTCTTATTCTTGGTTTGTGTCTGGCAGGAACGCTTCCTGAAGAAAGAGGAGCAAAGTTACAGTTACCAACAGCCAGCTCAAGGAACCTGCTCCCCTGAAGCTGCTGGAGAACTGAAATCGGGTGAGTTACCACCAATGGCAGGTGTGAATTCAGGCTCAGAGTCACTTCCAGGCACAAACCACATCCTACTCCCACCCTTGAAGGACCATATTTTTAGAGCTGCAAGTTCTTAGGAAAGCTCTGCCATCTTTATCTAGACTTGGAAGAGGCTGCCTGGGGCAGCGGTAGAGTCCCCATCCGTAGAGGGATTTCAAAGCTGTGTAGATGTGGTGCTGAGGGACACGCCCAAGGAAGTGGCTGGGGCCTCATCCCTGGAGATATTCAAGGTGAGGCTCAACAGGGCTCTGAGCAACCTGATCTAGTTGAGGATGTCCCTGCTGACTGCAGAAGGGGTTGGACCAGATGACCTCTAGAGGTCCCTTCGAACACAAACCATTCTGCGATTCTGTGGTTTAATGGTGACCAGGCAGTGCTGGCTTAATGGTTGGACTTAATGATCTTAAAGATTTCTCCAACCAAAACAATTCTATGACAGTTAAAAAGTTCAACCATTCTGTCTGTTAGGCTATGCTGTCTCTCTTCTTGACCACCTTCTTGTTCTGCCTCCCAGAAGTCATGTTGCTTTTTTTAGTCTTTTTTGGCTCATTTCCATATATGTGACTCCTTTACCAGCCTTGAGTGACTTAACAGGAACAGCCTGAGCAGGACTCAACAGCTAATAACTACTCACTTAAACTTTGACTGGATTTAGCCAAAACTCACTGGCACAGAGACTGAGCTCCCCACCCTCGGGGAAAGCAGCACCCATCACTCACTTGTCCATCACGGCCCCACTACTCCTCTGCGATCTCGGTCTCCTGGTGCACAACCACTTTGGTCACTGACATGTCTGGGTGCTGCTCCTTCGCTGCCTTTATCGCCTGTGCTAGGACCTGGAAGAGACCGCACGCTTCAGAGAGTGCCTGAAGAGGCAGAGACATGGCCCTGTGGCCATGATGCCGAGGGACATGGCTTAGCATTAGGCTTGGTAGATAAATGTTTGGACTCGATGATCTTAAAGGTCTTTTACAACCAAAACAATTCTATGATTCTGTGCCTCCAAGGGGGAACAAGAGGCCATTTCTACCTCTACGGAGAGAAAGTGAATCCACTTCAGCTACCCAGTTTGCTGACTTTTGATGTCATTAGATTATTTCTGCAAGGAAAACTGTTTTCTATGAAGATCCCACATCTCGCCACTGCCCCCCGGTAGAAGGTGGATGACAGCAGTTAAGCAAACCCTGTTTACTCTGCCAGCAAGTGTGATGAGCATATTTTAGACACCCTCTGCTGGAGTAGTTAAACTGGTCCTTGTCACAGGAATGGCCAGTGACAGCACAAGGGACAATGGTGGAAGTCAAGGCACAGGAAGTTCCATGTAAACGTGACGAAAATTTTTTTCACTGTGAGGGTAACCAAGCCCTGGAGCAGGGTGCCCAGGGGGGTTGTGGAGTCTCCTTCTCTGGAAATATTAAAAACCTGCCTAGATGCATTCTTGTGTGATCTACTCTAGGTGATCCTGCTCTGGCAGGGGGGTTGGACTGGATGATCTTTCAAGGTCGCTTCCAACCCCTAACATAATGATTCTGTGAATATTCTCCAGCCCCATGATACTTGCAACTAAAATGAATTCAGAGTCTAATTCTCTGATGACACACAATCACTTCCAACACATGCCAGAGGCCGATGAGACCAAGTCATTGGAAGGGTTTCATACAAATCCTATGAGATTTAATGTAGGTGCTGAGTACTCTGAAATGATTTCTGGCATTCCACAGTGCTTCAGAGTTACAAGAAAATGAACAGAGATTGTCTAGATCTCAAGGAAAACTTCACATTTCGGTGGATTTTTTTTTTTTCCGCATTTCACCAAAACAATTCTGGAATCAAACCTGCTGGCAGCACCAATTTCAGAGCAGAACTGAGCTTTGCTGGCCTAAGTATGTACAAGCAAAGAGGAATTTATTACTGGAATAAATCTTGGAAGTTTTGCTTCACAGATTCATAGAATGGGTTGGGTTAGAAGGGACCTTAAAGGTCATCCAGTTCCAACCCCCTGCCACGGGCAGGGACACCTCCCACCAGCCCAGGTTGCTCAAGGCCTCATCCAACCTGGCCTTGAACACCTTCAGGGAGGGAACATCCACAGTCTCTCTGGGCAACCTGTTCCATTGTCTCACCACCTCACTGTCAAGAATTTCTTCCTAATCTCCAGTTTCAATTTCCCCTTCTCAGGCTTCATTCCATTCCCTCTTGTCCTGTCACTACAAACCCGAGTCAAAAGTCCCTCCCCAGCTTTCTTGTAGGCCTCTTTTCTACCCAGTGAAATTTCTTTGGGTTGAGACAACTTCCCTGGCAACGTTATCTCCAGAAAGTGTGTAAGAAGCTCTTTTAGATGTCATCTAAGGTCCTACCTGGTCATGGTCTACATCTGCATCTCCTGTAATGACAATCCTCTTCTCAATCCGTGTCTCTGAAATTCCACCTTTTACAGTCTCGTATAAAAGGAAAAATCCCTGTTAGTTTAGAAGTAAAAAGGACCTGGGGTGCACTGGGACTGCCTGTCTAAAGATGGTATCTAAAACCAGAATTCCCAGCCTCTGCTGTCATACTATGATGCCAGAATCACAGGGGAAAACTGTTGCTGTTGACAGAGAAACCTGACAAATATTAAATTTCTTGTGACTGAGCCAGGGCAGAGCTTTGCCTCACAGTACAGCTCCTTCCCTTGTCCTCCAGGACAGTCAGAGCCTGTGTCCCCACACTGAGCTGCAATAAACACATAATCCATAGTCCCAACTCAGCACAAGGACTCTCGTGCTTTGTTTCAAGTATTCATCACTTTATTTTTCCCCAAGAACTGGGGTCTGAGCTTTTTTTCTTGTTATTCAATCCTGCCCCCCTCTCTGTCATGGAAGGGTTTTAATTGTTTTATCATGTTCCTGTGCTGTTACCTTTGTGATCTGGGTGGTGGTAGTGCTACTGGTAGTTTCTGACGTGATGGTCTGAGCAGTCAGCAGGATGCCAGGGTCTAAGTCTCCATTGCCACCATCTGTCTGGAGGACAGAAGAACAGAGAAAAACAGGCTGTCAGTGTGTGCAGGCAGGGTGGACAGAAGCAGGGTCTCCACATCAACAGAGCAGGAGGCCTCAGACACAAAACGCTTAATTTAGTTTAATTAAGGTCATGGAAAACCAAAGGCAAATGTAGAGTCCTGCATCTGGGAAGGCATAATCCCCTGCACCAGTACAGGTAGCTGGAAAGCAGCTCTGGGGAGAAGTGAGGAGTGCTGGGGTACAAGTTCACCATGACCCAGCAATGTGCCCTGGTGGTCAAGAGGCAAATAGTATTCTGGGATGCATGAACAAGAGTGTGGCCAGCAGGTCATGGCAGGTTCTCCTCCCCCTCTACTCTGCCCTAGTGAGGCCACATCTGGAGTACTGGGTCCAGTTCTGGGCTCCCAAGTTCAAGAGACAGGAAATTGATGGAGAGAGTCCAGTGGAAGCTGCAAAGATATTGAGGGGTCTGGAGCAGCTCTGTGAGGACGAAAGGCTGAGTGCTCTGTGGCTGTTGCGCCTGGAAAAGAGCAGCCCCAGATGGGAGCTTCTCACTGTATATGAATATCTAATGGGTGGGGGGAAAGATGGTGGGGCTGGGCTCGTCTCAGTGGTGCCCAGTGACAGGGCAAGGGGCAGTGGGCACAAACTGGAACCGAGGAGGATCCATTTGAACAGAAGGAGAAACTTCTTTGGTGTGAGGGTGCTGAAGGCCTGGAGCAGGCTGCCCAGAGAGGCTGTGGAGTCTCCTTCTCTGGAGAGCTTCCAAGTCCCCCTGGCCATTGTGATCCTGGGCAAGCTGCTCTGAGTGACCCTGCTTTGGCAGTGGGGCTGGACTGAATGGTGTCAAGAGGTCCCTTCCACCCCCTACCATTCAGTGGTTCTATGAACTAAAACATGCCTTACCTGTGCAGCTTCGTAGGTGATGGTCTTTGTCTCGGTGTGGACAATGGGGACTTCCTTGGTGGGGATTTCACTTTTGACAGCACTGGACACGTCAGAGATGGTGACTGTCTGGGTCTTCACTAGCGGCGGCTATGGGACAGGGTTGAAAACAGCTCTGTAAGGACCCAGCCAGCATTTCCACACCCTGTCCTGGCAAGCATTCTGACACTGATCTGATAAAAGCACTGTGGGAACCAAGGTCAGCCTGGAAACCTTTGCTTTTAAGCCTCTGATACAACACACAGCTCAGAAGGCAGAGATCATGCACGAGGATTAAAGAGACACAAAAATCCTCCAGACCTTCCCCAACACTGTGTCCTCGGGTCAGCCTGAGCGAGGCATTAAGGGTTTAGCTGGTGTGCCACACTACCACACAAAAACTGTCTCCACTGATTATCAACTTTCCAATTACTAGAAGCTCATGGCCAGCTGCCAGGAAGAGATGACCCTCATCTACTGATGACAGCATCAAGATTAACACAACCCAAGGGCAAATAAAGACTTGATCTCATCTGAGAAGCTTTATCCTGACTGCAAGTGAAACGTGACATGATTAAAAATCCTCGTAAGATCCTGGGCCTCTAACTTTTATTAAATCAATGTCAGACAAAACAGAAACATGATATCTTGAAAGAGAAACTGGGGGAGGGGAAAGAGAAATCAGTTGTTCCACCACCTGATAATCATCCAGGAGAAGATGGAGTTAGTTCAGACCCACAGTGCTCTCCCAGAGGGCTCGATTTCTGCTCACCATCCCCAACCCAGCAGATGCCACCATGATTGTTAGCAGGGGGAAGAGGGCATCAATTTAACCATCAGCAATTAACATCGACACTGAAGCAGGCAAAAATACTCATCTCCCATGGGAGAGCAGAAAGAGGACATCAAAGCACACTTGCACCATGTCAAAGCATGTTTGGCAGCACTTCCAATTTACTTTGCTGTGCTAAGGCTCAACCTCTGGCACACAAGGAGGCAGCAAAAGCCTTAAAGAACTGGAATTATATGGGTTTGGAACCTAAATAGTTCCCTTTTTGGGGATGAAATAGGATGCTCTGGACAAAGCAAAGGGCCTTGTGCTGCAGCAACTACATTTGATGCAAAGATGAATTGAGAAGGGCTCATACTTAATGCAAAGATAAATCAAGAGGGGCTCATATTTAATGCAAAGACAAATTGAGAGGGGCTTGTGTGCACTGACTGTGGGAGATTAACCAGCTAACAAGCTCCAAGCAGAGTCCAAGCCGAGCAAGCACAACTCCTCTGGGATCCATGGCATCTGCTTGCTGCAATGTTTGGGTTCCCACTCCCAAGCTGGCCGGGGGTGTGGGGAGCAGGGCTCACTACCTGGAAGCAGCAAATGACTGCCAGCAGCCCGTTATTAATCTCCAAGTCGTGACACTTGCCACATGGGTTTCTAAAGGCAAATTTGTCTTCGCCATCCTCTGCCACCTCCTCCTCCTCCTCTGCTCCCCAGGGCTGCTGGGGAGGTGCAGCAGGGCTGGCAGGGGGCTCCAGCTCAGAGAGCTCTGAGTCCTCCTTCACACACACACAAAGCCCCTTTCCACATCTCAGGTCCTCCTTGCTCACAGGGAGGCTGGGAGCTGCCTCCTCCTCGTCCTCCTCTTTGCTGCTTAGGAAGAAAGCACCAAAGTGACAGCTGGGAGAAGGCTCTGAGGTAGGTGCCACGAGGGTCTCGCTAAAAGCTACCGACTGCTTTGAGCCCTCCCAGGCAAAGGCAGCGTTAACACTGCTCCACTCAGGCACTGCAGCCACATCCTCTCTGGAGAGAAAGTCACTCAGTTTCTAAAAAGAAATGAATACACAAAAAAGGCCAAAGAGAGAGAAAAAGAGAGAAAGAGAGCATTAGGGAGAGCAGGAGGTCTTGAGGCATAAAGGCAAAACACTGTTTTCATAGAATACATCTTATTTCCACTAACATATGCATCAGTGGAGCTGGACACTGGAAAGCACCAAAGCCTTTGTGCTGTGATACCGCTGGGGCATTTACTTCCCAGTACATTAATAATCTGCCCTCCTCAAGTTTGAGGAATTACTACTAAAGCAACTCTCAGCACCATAAGGAAGAGTCACCACTAAGCACTTTGTGCCCAGGAAACAGGAGCAATTTCAGTGTTTCAAGTGCACATCCCAAATCCACTTGTGCAACAAAATTCACCAACTGCACCAAAGCCAGACCCCACCTCTGCTTCAGCTCCTTGAAATATTTCATGTTGTGCTTGAATTTGCATATGGAAGTGAAGAGAATAAGCCCAGAATTTCTGTGCAGGGTAATCCTGAGCCTGTGCCCTGATCTTTTCCTCACCCCTGGAAACACTAACACCTCTGAGCATCCTCTTTGCCGTTTCTGTCTCTTTGGATTACAAACACAGACCTGGTGGTGTTAAAATTACTGCAAGAATATCCACAAGTTAATGTTGAAATCAACTGCTTCAATTATAGAGGCTCCTGAACTCACCAGTTCTAGCCACCTCTGGCCAGCTGAAAGAATCTGTATTATTTCTTCAAAACAAACAGATTCAATACCTTAAGCACAAAACTCGAGGAATAAAGAAATGTGGCTTTAAGCTGGAAAGCCACAAGTTCACACTGATGTGTGCTGAGCCCATCACCACCAAGCCAGTGATTCAGTTTAAATTCAGTTTACAGTGAAGTATCTCAGTCCAAGAAGCAAGTAAGCACATCTGGAGCACCTGAGATGTTTGGATTCCAGAGTGTGGCAGGCCAGAGGGTTAATTACTAAGGCTGCCCTATCTGCTGTCCACTCAGCAAGGTCTCAACTAGTCTTCTCAGGTCTCTGTGAACCCTCTAGCTAGAAGGGAAGCCACAGTGACAGAAGAGTTAAAACATAAACAGGACAGAAGGATTTAGCACAAATTCAGCTGTTTGCCCAAACCCTGAGTGCTGAGTATTTCACATGCACAGAGAAGCATCACTGGGTGATGGCTGCAGTCCTGTCCTTTGCTAGAAATCGGGTTTTGTCTCCTTATTGACACAGCAAGCTGCCTTCAAAGAAGGGCAGAACAAGCAGTTATGGGCACCTACACATCAACCAGCAACAGGAAACAAGGAGAAGAAAAATCCAAGGGATGCTGCTTAAATCCAATGCCATTGCTATTTCTTCAATAATTAACCTCACAGTTGATTTGATTCGTATAAAAATTGCCACGTGTTGGTTCATCCAAACCCAATAACTGAACTTTCATGGAAGCACAACAAGCCCATTTTGCCAAATTCTCTTCTGGTGGCAATGGTGGTATTAAGATGAATGGAAACTACAGCCTCAGTTTCTACTAAGATTCTCTGGGCTACCAAAAAGCTGTTATTTGTGCTTAAAATGTGAGGTCTGAACCCTGGGTGATGGGTTATGCTGCACTTTCTGTAGACTAGAAGCTCTCACCCTGAGTGACCTCATCTAACAGCACAGCTCAATAGTAAGGTAAGAACAGCAGCTGCTTTATGTAGAAACAAACAGATGATTATTTTAGTATCGTTTCAAGAAATTACTCTTCCACCATTCCTCCTGGGGATTTTTCAGCTCACTGCTTCTTTGTGTTGCAGATGACAGACTCCTATCCATCAGGACTTCCAGCCTCTTGGGCTTCTCTGGGGATACTACCTAGGGAAATACATTTAACAGGAGTGAAGGGACGGGGATCAGCACTGTGATGATCAGGTCAGACTGCACACAATGTGTTACTGCTGATCAGAAAACACTCCCATACCGGCTCCTCCGAAGGTATATCCAGATCACAGAGTCATAGGTGGGAAGGGACCTCTAAAGGTCATCTTTAACCCTTCTGCAGTCAGCAGGGACTTCTACAACTAGAGCAGGTTGCTCAGAGCCCCAAACGACCTGACCTGCAATGGTTCGAGGGATGCGGCATCTCCCACCTTTCTGGGCAACCTGGGACAGCCTCTCACCACCCTCATTTTGCATAACGCAAGGTTCTGCACTGCAATATTTCACAAAACAGAACAGGAATGGAGGTTATCAGCTTTGAACATCCACCATGTCTTCCTCTTGCTTTAAGACCTGGGGTTAAATACTGCCAAAATACTGATGTCTCCTTAATTATATATGCTATGTCTTGCAAATTAATCAAGGGATCCTGAGAAGCTGCTGTAGATCATCTGGAAAATGCCTCAGGAGCAAAATTTCCTTGAACACAGCTGGGGCATAACTCAACCAAGAGGAAACATGAAAGCTTCAGATAAAACAGATTAAACCAGCTACATGAACACAGATCTACTGAAACAAACATTTGTATCCAGTCAAAACAACTTCCCATCTCCCTAGAAAAATAATTTTGGAAATATCTTGAATGGCAAAAGCACAGAGGCAGGGAAAAACTCAGAGGACGCCCATGGTACGCAAACACTGCTCATCTACAGAACCAATAAACATGCAAACTACAGAGAGAATGAATCCTGATAAGATCAACCCAGCAGAATTTCTTTTTTCTTGCCTTGCTATTCTACTAGAAAGAACACAGACTAATGGAAAGGTCATTGATTCTACATAAAATGATGGATTCACTTTTTTTTCTTCTGAAATACAACTGAATTTGTTCCTGTATTTAAAGCACCATTGGCATGTAGGCTAGAAAATATTATCTTTTAATTAAGATCCACAAAAACCGTCTAGGAATTTGAACATCTGTTACACATTCTGATCTTATCAAGATTTATTTTATTTCACAGATACAAAAGCATTTATATTTTTAGGGCTCAGGGGCCAAGCTCTCCTGAAGCCCTGTGAAACCTGGGACACAAGCCCAAAGCAGCAATGCCTCAATTGAACACGAAGCAGAGGACTGGCGAAGCCATATACAACATAAAGAAAAGGCAGGACAGGATGCAGTGCCCCAGAAGAGACATCAAACCAGGCATGAATGTGGCTAAAACACAACCCTGCAAATCCCAACCTTTGTGTCCCCAATGGCAACAGATCCTGAGGATGAAGCTCAAGCAGTACAGTGTAATAGTGACACATGGCAATTCAGACTGGGGATAAACTAATAACAGGCTTAATTGCATGGCTGATACCAGCAACCAAAAGGATTTATTTTTTTAAAAGGTGGGGTTTTTTATCATTTTGTTTCCTGTATTTTTTCCAAGATTCTGCTATTTTGGATCAGGATATACTCATGAACCCTGTGCTGCCCATCAGTACCCATGCTCTGCAGCCCATGGCATGGACTGGTTTGGGTGGGAAGGAGCCTTTCAAGCTCATTCAGTCCAATCCCCTGCAGCCAGCAGGTACATCAGCAACCAGAGCAGGTTGCTCAGAGCCTCAAACAACTTGACCTGCAATGGTTCCAGACATGGGGCATCTACCACCTCTCTGAGCAACCTGGTACAGGCTCTCAACACCTTCATTTTGCCCATGGGCTGCAGAAATTCCCCCCAAAAATCAATTATCCCCATCCCAAACTAGACTCCTTCCCTGCAGGAAACTCCAGGAGTGCTGAAATGGTGCAAACCTGCCAATTACGAGAAACACTTGATAAAAATTGACAAAACCATGAAATGCCAGTCCACAGTAATTCCCCAAAACCACCACATTAAAAGACATGAATCCCCGGCAGTCAGCACTTCCCAGTCCCTTCCTGCTCTCTGTGGCACTGCAGTCGTTCACACATGTTATTAGGTTATCCCCCAACAAGTAGCCATGAAAGCCAACAGCCTCATGTGACCACCTACAGATGCACAGCGAAATGATGTTGCTTTGCAGCGAACCACACTCACCAGTGAGAGCTCCCAGACCAAATGATGTTCAGTCTCCCCGTTGGCAAAGCACTTGGGTAAGAAAGTATTATAACATAGAAAACAAGAGATCCTTATTTCACAGTACCTGCCATGCCTTACAGAACTGCTTTGCCTTAAAGACAGAAGTCAAAAGGTTCGGAAGCTGTTCAACGTCATCATTTTAAACCGAGCCGTTACCTATGGATTCACAGTTTTGGATGGGTCTTTGAATTGTCATTGATCTGATCACAACATCCTGAGCAGCCTAATCAGATGACAGAAGGATAATACAGTGTTTGACCAAACCTGAAAGTAAAGCTAGAAAATCCATAGCATAAAAAGATCAACTTGGTGCCCTGGACAAGAATCCCAGGATATTATACATAACACAGCAGCCACCTCCAATCCACTGCATCCACCACTTGGCAACATGAAACAACCTCAAAATCAGTACTTAAGTTACTGAAGTAAGGTTGCTGAGCAATACGATTTCTCCCCCCATCCGCCCTGATCCCCTTCCCATCCCTTCTGTGGGGCAGGGATCTTTGGATGAGGGACTTCTTACTCCAAATTCCCTCTACAGAGAAAAAGTTGCTGGTGGCATTGCAAACACTGCCTCCAGTTTAGTGTAGCAGCAGCAGGTGAGCAATGTGGAGGCACCAGGAGGGTTTATTTTGTGCTGTTATGTTTTGCCTGCTTCATTTCTTCTGCTGTGCTACTGGGCTCACCCAGGAGACCAGCAGCACAAGCCTCATGCTGCTCTGTCACAGCCTCATTTGCTTTCCTGCTTCTGGCTGCACAGAATGAGCCAAACAGTTCATCCAGAAGTAAATAACCCCACAGAAGAAAGGTTGGGAGTTAAAATTAAGACTGACTCTTGATCCAGCCTCTAGATACAACCTCAGGCTCAAAGCCAACTAGAGGCTTGAACTCCATCACCACACAGATCAAGGGTGGTTAATCAGGAACATGGTTTCTTTGTCTGCAGAACCAGAAAGGTGCATTTTTGTCCACAGATTAATACAAGGTGTGGAGCAGAGGTGCTGGCAGCTGCATTGCACAGGACAAAACTGCTTTTCCTACCATTCACTCTCAGAAGTGAAGAGGGAGAAGGTGTCAGCGTTCCACTGAGTATTCGGTAGAGCACTGAACCTTTTGACCGCTGCAAACAAACCTTGTCTTAAACCAAGCCAGATTTAACCCTCAGGTGAATTATTCTGCCCAGCGTGAGAGTGAGCATTGCTTACAGCCACAGCCCTGTGCCCCTGCTCCCCAGGAACACAAAACCCACACTGGTGTCCAGCAGACCCAGCATCCTGAATGGTGACAACCTGCGGTCTGATGGATCCTGGTTTAAGGAAGCAACACTGAGAATTAGTCCAAGGAAGTCATTAGCACAACTCATGTACAGGTTTTTTTGTTAATAAGCAGTGGAAAGAAGGATCTGATTTATGATAACATTTATTAATGATAAATGTACATATTTACAAAGAAAAAAATCTGAGGAAAAAATACAAACCAAAAAAGCGTTCCAAAGGAGAGCATTTTAGGTAAAAAAGAAAGTGTTTTTAGTCCCCACAATCTGGTCCAACATGACAGTGTACTGCTGCTAGAAGATCCCACAGCAGCACAAACCAAGGTTAGTCCTTCCCTTCAGCTTCCCACACCAAGACAGGTGTAAACAGGGACAACCAAAGAGAATCTACACTGCCAGGTTCTCCAGTGTCCCCCACTGGAAGTGCAGACCAAACAGGTCCTACGTTGATCCATTTCCCTTCTTTGGGCTATGTTTTTCCAGCACACATCCTACCTCAGAGTGTAAGTCAGAGCAGAAGAGGCACCATCAACTCATGACCAGCAAAAAGAGAAAACCCAATAAACCAGTGGAATAATTCCCCAAGTGACACATTATTGACTCTTACGTGAAGTGAAGACACTTTGCCGACAGCCTTCCTCAGGATCCCTGTGTTATGAGCCCAACCTTGCTCCCGCAAATATCAACTACTCCTCTGGTGCCATGCTGAGGAAATCCACCTCTCTTCATTATTTCAGGGTAGGAGATGAATATTGAACACCTACTTCTTAGCTCATCACTAATTCCTGCACAAGCTGCAAGGGAAGAGTTAGTCTTAGCTTCTCCATAGCCTCACCTGACCTGCTCATAAAGTCCTTGATTCATCTTTTACTGACGCACAGGGCAACACAGCAGTTGGCAGGAGATGCAAACAATTACCTGTACTTTTAATACTAGGAAAGAAAAAAAGGCTGTTGTTTTACAGTAATGCACACCTTGAACATCAATGATGACCATCACATACAAAGCTTGATGCCTAATGCAGCCTCAGAGCTGAATCTGAGTTTCAAGTAACCAGCTCTGGCTTCAAGATGCTACTTGTTGCTTCAAAACACTCATGTCATGAAAGCACAAGAAACTATCCTGTGTTTTATCTGGCATTCAAAAGAGATAGTATCAGGGTAAGGAGATTCAGAAAGTGTGTGGCAGTTTACGCTGGGTGCCTCCTGTTACTGCCACAACCTGAAAGACAAGAAGTTTCAGAAAGCATGGACTCAACCAACAGAATCACCAAATCCCAGCATGATGGGGTTGGAAGTGACCTCTGGAGCTCACCCAGTCTAACCCCCCTGCTCTAGCAGGGCACCCACAGCAGCTTGCCCAGGATCACAATGGCCAGGAGGGGTTGGAAGCTCTCCAGACAAGGAGGCTCCACAAACTCTCCGGGTAGCCTGCTCCAGGGCTCCAGCATCCTCACACCAAAGAATTTTCTCCTGTTCAGGTGGAACATGCTGAAGCCTCAACAGTCACTAA
Source organism: Indicator indicator (assembly GCF_027791375.1). Classification (NCBI taxonomy): domain Eukaryota; kingdom Metazoa; phylum Chordata; class Aves; order Piciformes; family Indicatoridae; genus Indicator; species Indicator indicator. Next base: position 7,427,386 of record NC_072042.1, on the reverse strand, counting down.
CTGGACCCCACCCATGAGTACCAAAGGGCCTCACTGCAACTGAGCAGCTACACCACAGAACACTGGGGAAGTTTAGTTCATATCACAACCACTGGCAGTCATCATAGCAATGTCTCCAGTGTGCCAGAGCCAGCAGGATGTTGTTTTCTGCAGCAGATGACATTGAAATATCAGGATTATATCATGCCACTCTGGATGAGGTTACATGCTGTGGTCATGACCAGCTTCCCTTTGGATAATTTTGGATAACTCAGCTCTCCATCACTCACAGGCTAGCATCACAATGACCACGTACAAACTTTAATCCCACCACTGGACAGTGATGGTGTCAGGGCAGGTGCTGGAGGCTGCTGGTGCTCTGCAGCAAGTTTATTCCTGAGGAAGAAAAGGAGCAAAGTGATGGTTCCTTTATGAAAACCCTGAGATTTCTGACCTTTAAGCGCTAGTGAATCAACTTAGAGTGAATCAGCTCTCCCAGTGCACAGGCATGACAGCAGACATCTCAAAATCCCTGCCTTCAGCACATGGACATCAAGAGAAAAGGGTGAAACCAGGCAGCGCAGCATCAAAGTGTAGGAGATACATCTTGTGCAGGAATGAGACCTTAATGTGGATTGTCACAGGGCACATCTGTACACCCCTTCACCTTACAAGAAAACAGCGGGAAAAGCAGAGAAAGGACCAGGAAAGGAGCTGGAGCACCGCAGGCACAGGGGTCTGTTCCTGGTAAGCTCCGGGCTTTCTCTGTCAGAAAGGACCACATCCACAAGGATGAACAGAGAGAACTGGCCTCAGCCAGAGAAATAAAAAGCTTTTGTTCAGCTTCCTTATACTATGCAGTGCTAATTGTTCTATACATCCAAAAAATGGTTCCTGAGCATTCTCAGAATGTGAAGTGTCACAGGGGTTTTTGCTGATGGTCACCAGCCTTATTTCAAGGTTCAAAACCCACAAAGTAAGAGAGATTGTTTTAATTAAAAATTAAGAACTGAGCTAAGTGACAGAGTGCATCTCAATCACTCCAGGGTAAGACACCCTGAGCATGACATCCAAACATTGTTCTGGGCAAAGATCTGGGTCCTTTGGAAATGGCAGCCAGAGCTACAGCAATCATGGCTTTGCAAAAGCCACTGCTATGGCTTCAAAGTCCAACAACAGGATGAAGTAACCTCAACAGTGCTGACAGCACCACAACAGCAGCCAGCCCAAGCAAAGGCTTTTGCAAGGGAGCAGGGGTGTGTTCAAGCTGTTCTTCTCCAGGAAATATGAACAGAAAATGGCCAGAGAGAGACCTGAGCAACTTCTGTCCCTTTACCCTCCACATCGACTGGGCACAATTAGTAGTCCCTGTTTTTCATCATCATGTCTGACCTAATTCTGGAAGTCAAATTCAGGCAGGGAATCCCAGCCAGAAGCATGGTCTTCTTCCATTCTGCAACTCCTGCTCAACATGTGGCACCTCAGCATCCTTTTCCACCTCTCCTCTTCAGCATCCATCTTCATGATCCAGAATCATAGAAGTTCTAAATCTTTTTAAAGCTCATCCAGTCCAACCCCCTTGCAGTCAGCAGGGATATCTGCAATTAGAGCAGGTTGCTTAGACCCCCAAACAACGTGACATCTTCCACTTTCTGGGCAACCTGGGGCAGGGTCTCACCATCCTCATGGTAAAGAACTTCTCCCTCCTCTCCAGTCTGAATCTCCCTCTTTTAGTTTCAAATCATCACCTCTTGCCCTGTCACAACAGGCCCTGCTCAAAAATTGTCCCCATCTTTCTTGTAGACCCGCCTTTAAGTACCAGCAAGAAGGTCTCAGCAGCTCTCCTTGACACCACAGTGAACCTGTACAACCACCCAGTGACTTCTACACTTCCAGGAGGAAGTGAAAGAGGAAGACTGTGTTTTAAAGGCAGTGTATTAAGAAGGGAAGAATAGTTTCCAGTGACAAATTCCTCACAAAGCAAAGTCCTAAAGGCACAAACTGGTGAACTAATTGGAGCAGGTTATTGGACCAGATTTCTGTGAGATTAAAACAAAGAGTTTCACTGGCAACCTAAAGTTTGAGACAGAATTTAGAGAGCCTCAACCTGTACACTAAGAGAAAGAGAGACTCAAGTGGCCCGTGATCCCTCACGGTCCTTCAGATCAAACAGCACATGCCGTATTTGCCTTACTTCTTTTTCCTGCAAGCTTATCTGCTAGCTTCCTACATAACACTGCTCACACAGATGCAGATCTAGAAAGGGCTATAAATATAGCTATTTTTATATATATATATATTCACACAGTTTAGTCCCTGCAATGAAGGTTTCCTCACTTCTCTTCTGTGCTGCTACAGCAGCTGCCAACACTGATGGCACGGGTGGCCGTTCTCAGATGCAGTTGTGCCTACACCAATCTTCCAGCCAAAGCAACAAAAAGCAGACTGAAAGGAGAAGCAGTTGGCTAGGCTCAGCCCCACAATTATTATGTACAGAAAATAAATGCCTTAAACACAAAGTCCCTTCTTCCCTCTGGCTCACTCCAGTTCTGCTCAGCTCAGCTGGGCAACTCATCTTTGAGCCTTTGCAGCTCAGCCAGGTAACAAGGCTACACGTGAGGGTGATCCAGACATTCACATTTGGAGGCAATAAACAACAAGCAGCATGCAAAGGTTTTGTTAGAGAAGTCAAAACAATTGATTTAACATCAGAAGTGTGTCCTGACATGGTTCAAGTCAACATGCTGACAGAGGAGACATCTAGCAGCAGGTGACTCCATTCCTGCTACCTAAGCAAACATGCATCAGTCGGTTCAACATAAATTAAATAAAACACATCTGAAGTGCACCCAGACCACCAGAGTGATGGGTGGTGATTGATCTATTATTACAATAATTAGCTACTTGCAATGGGTTTTGTCCTCACCAATGGTGTGAGAGGGAAGCTCTGATGCTTTGCAGAAGGTTTCCCTCAGCAGGAGAACAAGAAGTTACCCAACCCTGTCCCCTACATTAGCAGCAGCATCACTAATCATCATGTTTGATTAAATGCCAGTCTTAGCTTCCTGGAGAAGGAGTGGTTATGGATTGGATTCAGAAGCTCACTGTAAAACCTCTTTTGGATCAGTATCAAACATTCTTCAGCTTGTCAGCATTTCATTTTTGACACAACAAGCATGCAAGCAAGTCTTCAGCAATTCTTACATGGCATGTACAGGGGCTGAAGGAGCGAAAGTCTCCTCCCATGTATTTACACTCCCCATCTGCCCTCTCACAGCCATCAGGAGCAGGGCTCAGAGGACTGGCTTTTGCACACTAGGAAACTTCAGAGTGGCTCTGGCAATCCATGACCAGTCCTGCCAGGTCCCAGATCACAGCTACGCAAGGACACACAGTGGGGTTTACACAGCAGTCGTGGGGTGTCTCTCCCCAGGACAGTGAACTACAGAGATCGAAGACCAGCACAAGAAAGGTACAGCAGAGGCTACAGCCAAGAAATTCAGGAGCTTTGGTCTTGAGGTTTCAGCATGACCCTGTTGCCCACTCAGAGAAAGAGCAGCCACCAAACAGTCAGTGCTACAACCAGGAAAAAGGACATCATAAAGGGAATACGTGGAGAAGGGAAAATGCTAGAGTACAGCTGACACTTTTTGAGAGAATTCTGCTCTTCAGGAATTGCAATAGAAACCTTTGGAAGAGTTGCTTCACTTGCTTGCTGGGGAAAGGCTGTCTCAGAAGGTATTTCCTGCTTTTTTAGTTTGTCTTCATCCTGTACTAACAGAGGGCGCTCCTGTGTCTGCTTTCGTGGTAGAAGATCAAGAAAGACAGAGAAAGATGAACAAAAATGACAGATGGAAAATGTCCCAAAGGGCACTTGGAGGTGTGCAAAGTGTTAGGACAGTCTGTATCTCAGCATAAAAAATCAGCTGCCCTGGAGAGCAGAGCTGCTGGTGGCTTCAGCCTTAGAGCTACTAAGCCTAGTCCTTTCTGCAGAGCACACAAACGTCTGGGTCAGGATCACACGTGTTGTGTCACAAAGCTCTGGGTCAGAATCGTGTGTGTTTTGTCACTGCCCTCCCATAAAAACGTACACTCAAAATCTAATGAACTGTTTTGGAACTGGAATGGTTGAGAAAAAACTTTGAGGCATTAGGAACAGAGATGGCACAGTACAAAATGTGGTCTCTGATGGCCTTCTACTCTACAGTGCCCTTAAGACGCAGCATTTGTTCAATAGTTTTGAGCATCCAGACTGCAGTGAGGATACGAAATGCTTGGTCAGAGGTCTGACACATTATCAAAATCTCCATTGTTTCAAACATTCTACTGGAATGAGTGAAAAATTGTCACTCTTAGAAATCCCGAGTGTGAGCAGGGCAGGATGGTGGTGGGAGTACAGCAAACTCCTTATGTTTTGCTCCACGTTTTAGCACTCTTGTTTCTGGAGTCTAAGGAATGTAGGAAACTCATCAGCCTCCAGACTCCTTCTGGAGTCTAAAGAATGAGAAACTCATCAGGCAGGATCATGCAAGGGCTCTCTAGCACTTCCCTTGGAGAAAGAAAGACTATGGGAATTGTTTAGTAACTCTCCATCCCTTTAGTATGCTTGACCTGGTCAAACCCCAGTGTACCTAGGAGAGGAAAAACTTGGCTCTGAGCTCTCTGAGTTGAACCAACCTCCTCTGATCAGTGTGGAACTTTGGGACCGGTTCTTTGCACACCCCCAAGTGATGAGAATTGGGGAGAAAGTAGCTGGGAGACTGGGCAGCAAACAAAAAAATAAAATGCAAGAGTAACATGACCATTAACACAACAAAAAGGAAAGAAAGACAACATAAAAAGAACAGGGTACAGTTAAACTCCCATCATTGCTTTTCTCAACGAATACACAGTTTTTATCTTTCATGCAGTTTTTTCGAACCAGCCATGCACCAAATAAGCAAAATTGAAGATTGCAAAAGCTGCAGCAGTGCCAAAATTCCTCTTGGGGTGAGTTACAAAACTATTTCATGTAGCCAAAAGAAAACAAAAGTATTATCCATCAGCTGCTGCTGAGTTTTTGCTTGGTGCCATTGCAATAGCAGAAGTCTGGTTCAGAAGCAGGTATAAGAACAGCAGCTTTACCTCAAGCCCACCAACCTGTCTCTCAGAAGACAGAACAGTGACTTTCTTGACCTGGACACACAAAGCGTGTTAAGGTTCAGTTGTCTTGCAATAAAACATATGGGAACAGCAGAAAAGCAGGCCCTGGCTGCAACCCCTTTGGCCACCCCAGCAGGGTAAAGATACCACAAGAAAAAGGAGGAACAGGACTGCTTTGAATCATGATTTACCATCCATAAACACAGGCAGGTGAAGGAAAATCCCTCCCTGTAGGTGCCTGGTGAAGATGCATTTCTGGAAGTTCACAGCAGAATGTGCCCACCTCTACCTCAGAGCAAGCCCACTTCAGAGAGGATCAGATGAAGAGGGAACATCCAGAAATGCAAATCCAGGGCTGACACCAACCCTTGCATCTCTGTGGACCAGGGCAGCCTCAGATGGGGAAAGCCCACAGCACCCAGTTATCATTAACAGCAGCCCCCCCAAGACCTCACAATGCAGTCATCAGGAAAGGAATTCTTTATCATAACCAAGAATATCATTCTTGAGCTTCAGTTGTGAAGTCTGAGAGCCCCTGCTCTTTCCATCTACACATCCATCCACCATGTGGCACCATGGGCAGAGCTCTGCATCGCTTTGCTGCCCTGAGACTCGGCAAACAAAGAGGAGAACCCATCTATGTGTTAAACAGTGTAATTCCAAGGATCATAGAATGATTTGGTTTGGAAGGGACCTTCAAGATCATCTAGTTCCAAGCCCCTTCCCATGAGCAGGGACATCTTCCACCAGGTTGCAAGGGCCCTGTCCAGTCTGGCCTTGAACACTTTCAGGGCTCATTGATCAACCCTCCTTAGTTCAGCTCTTCTCTGTGCTTTGAGGAACCTCTAGCAACCCCATCTGCTAAGCCCTGTGTACCTGTTCTGAGAACCCTCCCTCTTCTGCAGGTTTCTTTCTGTTTCAAAAGCATCTCCCTTGCAATGCTCTGAAGATGAAATGCCAGTTTATCAGCAATTGCTGTGGGCAGGGTGGGGAGAAGCCAGACTGAAAACAGGAGAGACTCTACAGCTACTGCCATCACAGCCAGGGTGCCACTTTTCAGTTGTAATGAAAAATCACATTCATTATTTATTAGATCAATTACCATGAGCTCTAACTATAGTTTTACTCACAAGCTTCAAATCTGAGATAGGTAACTCCAATATTACCCAGAGAAGATGTCTATTAGAATCACAGAATTGTCATGGTTGGAAGTGACCACAAGGATCATCCAGTTCCAACCCCCTTGCCATGGGCAGGGACATCTCACACCAGATCAGGTTGCTCAGAGCCACATCCAGCCTGGCCTTAAAAACTTCCAGGGATGGAGCTTCTACCACCTCCCCAGGCAACCTGTTCCAGCATCTCACCACCCCCATGGGGAAGAACTTCTTCCTAACATCCAATCTGAAATTTACCCACATCTAGTTTTGCTCCATTCCCTCCCCTGAGTCCTATCACTACCTGACACCCTAAAAAAGTCCCTCACCACCTTTCTTATAGGCCCCCTTAAGATACTGGAAGGCCACAATAGGGTCACCTTGGGGCCTTCTCCTTTCCAGACTGAACAGTCCCAACTCTCTCAGCCTGTCTCCATAGGAGAAGAGCTCCAGCCCTCTGATCATTCTCATGGCCCTTCTCTGGACACATTCCAGCACCTCCAGATCTTTCCTGTAATAGAGGCTCCAGAACTGGACACAGTGCTCCAGGTGGGGTCTCACCAGAGTGGAGCAGAGGGAGAGAATCACCTCCCTCGACCTGCTGGCCACACTTCTCTTGATGCAGCCCAGGATCTGGTTGGCTTTCTGGGCTGCAAGTGCACACTGGTGGCTCCTGTTGAGCTTCTCATCCACCAGCACCCCCACATCCTCTTTTTCAGGGCTGCTCTCAAGTCAGTCCCTGCCCAGCCTGTATCAGTGTCTGGGATTGCCCTGACACAGGTGCAGGATCTTGCACTTGGTCTTGTTGAACTTCATGAGGGTGGCTTGGGCCCAGCTCTGCAGCCTGTCCAGGTCCCTCTGGATGAATCCCTTCCCTCCAGTGTGTCTGCCGCATCACACATATTGGTGTTGTCAGCAAACTTGCCGAGGGCGCACTCAGTTGCTGAGGGTGTACTCAAGAAGAAACCAATTATTCAAGAAAAAAACAGTCGGCATCTCTGCTGCTCCCACTTGGTTTCTTTGGAAAATTAAATTTTTAAGGAAATTAGCAGAGAAACAGTGAGTGTATGTAGCTACTAACATACAGGCAATGCTTCTGTGAATAGAAAGAGTCCATCATGTATGACCAGCCCTGATGTAGTGACCAGAGAAGTCTTCTTGAAGCCTCCATGGCAGACCAGCACCTGCACATCCTAACGCAAGGCTAAACCCACTAACATCCCGGATTAACTGGAGAATAAAGTGACTTCAGAAAATTGGAACTATCCTAGTCCTTCTCCATTGGGTTACCTGCAGCATTATCTCTGAATTAATAAATCCTTTAAGTCAGGTGTTTGGGGTCTGGGGTGGTTTTTTTTCCATGTTTTGGGGGAAATGCATTCCCTGGCACCAGGAATAAACGAGTTCCCAGAATATCCATCACAGACTCAGAGAATGGGTTGGGTTGGAAGGGACCTTAAAGACATCCAGTTCCATTCCCCCTGCCTTGGGCAGGGACACCTCACACTAGCCAGGTTGCTCAAGGCCTCATCTAACCTGGCCCTGAACACCTGCCTGGGCAACCTGTTCCAGTGTCTCACCACCCTAACTGTAAACAATTTCTTTCTAATATGCAGTCTAAACCATATGACAAAGTCTAGCAGCATGGAAAAGTGGCAGCAAAACCAGGTGAAGAATTCCTACATCCTTTTCTACCCCCCAAAAAATCCCATTTTTATGATACCACAACTAAAGCATGGATTCCCTCAGAGGCCTCTGTAAATGTTCAAAGTTAGTATTAACTTTTAAAATCCAGTATAACTAAAACCTAGGCTGAATGCTGGGTTGCAAACTGTCCCTTGGATACCCACACGCCGCTGAGGTACTCACTCCATCTGCTCCCACGGGAATCTGCCCATTGACGTTGAGGGTTCGGAAAGGGGAGTGAGTGGACAAACGCTTGTCCCATTCACTCGGCCGAGGCTCCGGGACGGACTCCATAAAGTTCTTCTTCAACTCACTGATGTTGGCGTGATGCTTCTTTATTTCTTCCTGGGTCTTATCTAGGTCCTATCAGTAAAAGGACAGGATGAATGAAGGGACACGGGGAGGACACCTACCATTGCCTCGCTGCCACATAGCAAAGCTGCATTCAGCAGAGCTGCTGCTGCCTCCCATCAGTTGTGCTCACACTGCAAACACACACAGAGAGCATCCTTTCTCCTCTTTCCACTGGTATTAACTGGGAGAAACTGTAATGGGGCTTCTATAGGAGCACGACGTGCCAGCGCTTCAGCTCAAGCTGCACCAACCTAGACGCAGCTGAGGGTCTTCACATGGGTCTTCCCCATCTGAGATTGTTCTAAGTTGCAAAACTAAGTTTGTTTGGGTTATTTAATTTAGATTGGGTGGGTTTGCTTTCTTTTCCCTCTGTTAGCTTGAAGATTCTCAACTGTAAATGCAATTAATGCTTAAGGAACTGTTTTCCCGATTTGATTTATTCTCTCCATACCCATTTCTCTTTCATCCTACCAGGAATTATCTTTGCTTCCAGAATAGCCCCAATACTTTTATTTCCCCCCATCTCATCTCATCTCATCCCTCCAGGATGTATCACAGGAGGTTTATGACTTCTGAAATCAAACTGAGAATGTACTTTACAGTGCATCAATCAAGAAACTCCTGCTAAAGTCCTTCATCTGGAGAAAGCCAGATTCCTACTCTGTGATGCCAGTTTATAGCATATATGACTTCAAGGCACGTCAGCTCTCTTCAACTTGTTTCAAAACAGGTTTTCCTTGCAAGCAAACCAGACCTGGTTGAAAACAAAGCTTTGGCAAAAAAGAGGCATAAACCAAACAATGACTTTTGTGGACAGTGCCGAAAAGCTGCAAACTTCACCCGTTAGAAAGGGGAGAAATCCAGGTCAGTAAAAGCATTGCTGGGAAACGACACTGGTTTGGTGCTTTTAGTTGTTACTCAGCCCATCAATATTAGGAGATGGGAGAGAAAAGGCAGCCCTAATGGAGAGTCCCCCCCTAGAATATCTGCATCCGTGCAGATACAGGACACACCACCCAAATTGCCTCACTAAGAACATTTGCTCTTTTTGGCATGGTTCCGGGGCAGGGCGGGGGGGAAGACACTTCTTGTGTCTGTCCCAGGTGAAAGCACAAAGCAAGTGACTGCTTATAGGGAAAATATAAAAAAAACATAAATAAGTCTGATGAGGATTCCAGGATAAAGACCAGTCCAGGTCCAGGAGCCCTACAGCTGCTCCTGGGTTAGAGAAGTGAGAAAGGCCACCTTGGCTGTCCACCACCGCTCAAGAGCTTGTCCTGGGAGGGTTGGCAGAGAAGCGAAAGCCACGAGGAGCTATGTGAAGCCACAATAGGGCTGGGAAGCATCTCAAGGAACAAGGTCATTAAGCCTTAAAGCTTTTCCTCCTGTTCTGCCCTTGGTGTGAGAACATGGAGTGTGGGTTATAAAGCAGGGAGTATTAAGCAGCTTCCAACTAAACCAAGCAGCAGCTTCAGGAGCATGAGGTCTGCTGGAAAAACTTCTCATCTGCCAAAAGCATGGGCTGAAAGAAACGAGGGATAAAGCAGGTGAGCCGCTGGGGTCAGCCCTTTGCTAGGGGAGGGCTGGAGCACCTGCAACAGAACTGGTGGGAAGGGCATCAGGGAGCAAATGGGCTGGGTGTCAGAGCAAAGTACTGCAGGAAAGAGGGTTTAAAAGTAATGAAAAAGCTCTTGCTGGGGTTGGGGAGATGGAGCTGGTTGAGTTGGGTGGAAGAAAGCCACACACGCAGTCTTCACAGCACTCCAGCTGAACTCTGCTCATCGTGCTGCAGAACCTTCACTTGTGGCCAAAAGCTTAAGTTGTAGCAGTCCAAAAAACCAACTTTTTCTTTTCTTTTTTTTTAATGAAAAACACCTCAAAGCTGCAAATTCTTTAAAACTGAGAGTAGGAAAAGGCAATTAGTACAAGAGATACCAACAGGGAAACCCTACCAGCTGCTAGTGCTGCAATTTGGAGTAGAAAACACGGAGCACAGAGTATCAGAAGGCACAAAACATCTTTCACATAACACAGTGTATTAAAAAGAATAAAATATATGATTGGCGTGGTCCGTTCTGAGACCATGCTGAAGTAAAACCAAGTGTAAAGGCTCCCAAGCTGAAGGGAATGGCTTTGGGAGGGATGAAATGGCTTTTGGGTATGTGGAGGGATGAAATGGCTTCTCATCCATGAGCATCCAGCCCTTGCATCAGCTCCATGGAGACGTTAAACGTCTTTTCCAACCTAAACGATCCTGCATTTTCATGACTGTGCTTCTGTGACTGGTGCCATCATGAGCAGCTAGCGAGTCCAAGAGCAGATCTGAGCACGCAGCTCTGCCAATCATATATTTTGGGTCAGTACGAGAGAATGAAAGTCAGAAGAGGGAGAGGGAAGAATGCCTGCACATCACCATGTTTACTGTCACCATGCAAAAGCACATTGAAAACAAAAGAAGAAAAGGTCTCTTGTGCAGGAGCATGCAAAAACAAAGGCAGCTGAAGAGGATGAAGTTCAGTGCAGATGCAGAAAGTCTAGGCAAACGCAACTGAAAAAAGCTTCAAGTTCATACAAACCTCCAACATTAAAGTGCTATGCCTGATATAAATGTTTTCACCATCTAGCCTCTTTGATCTTTTCTGTGAAAACGAAAGAAAAGGGGGAAACAAAACAAAAAAAAAAGAAAAAACAAAGAAAAGCACAAAAAATTAAAATGTTGTTCTTGCAGGATTGACAAACTGGCAAATTAAAAAAGGTCAACTGAAGGTTAGGGGTGCAGCACTCTGCCAGCGTGGGGTGAAGACCCTGCTGTGGGGACATAGCCTGGGGCCACCAGCAGCAAATGGGGGTCTTGCTGATGGAGGATGGGGAGGTGCAATGAGGTCTTTAAAGAGACAGCTCCCAGGAGATCAGTGGCTTTTGCCTTTGCTTGTATCATCACAAAGGACAGTTCATTGTTCTCTGTGGAAGGCAAGCACCACCTAGCACACACATTCCTGAGATGATGCTTGCCCACCCCAGTGAGGAGGCTGTAGTGCCTGGTGTAACTTTTACACACCCTCTATGTGCACAGTAACTATGTCTCAACCACCTTTTCTATCCTGGATATCTCCCTTATTACTCATCAATACAAAAAACCATCACGCTTTTTTCATCTGCATTTCCTGCAGTGCACACTTTGTGGTTTCTTTTGTTTCCAATTAAATGGGTTTCTTTGATTTCCAGTCAAACGTTTCTTTTTGTTTCTAATCAAATTGGTTTCTTTGGTTTCAAAACAAATGGGGTTTTTTGTTTCCAATCAAATGGGTTTCTTTAGTTTGTAATCAAATTTGACAGAGAGAAGATCAATTTCAGAAATCAAACCAAGTGGGTTTCTAATATCCAACCTGTGTGTTTTTAGCAGACTATTGGATAAAAAGCTCTTTATCTGGAAATCAAATAATTTCATAGCTGTAGTTCCAAGAAACCCCAAACCCCAACCCCAGGCACATGAGGAAGTTGGAGCACTGTCTTTTTAAACATGTTACAGATGCATGAATGATATGGCAAACTTGTTTGGTGAAAGGGTAAAATGGCTAACCTTCCTCATTCTTATCAGCTCTTCCTCTTTCTCTGCAGGCTGCTGCTGTTGGGCAGTGATAGGAAAAAAAAGAGTGGTTGGTTCATTTCACTACATTGAACCTCACTGGTTCAATCTTTAAAAAGACTGTGAGCAACCTAACTGAACAACCAGCACAAACCTGGGGCTGGGCACCACCGGTGGTGGGTACTCTGACCTCAGTGTGCGCTTTCCTCACCTACATTTAAGAAATAAATTGGTAAAAACATTTTCTGTTAGTAGATTTGTTTCCAGAGGCCAACGGCTGCAGTAGGTTGGTTTTGAAGTGCTGGATGAACATGCAGTAAACCAACATGCAGTCTTTCGGTAAAGAGTTAATGACACAGCAGCTCTTGGGCAACAGTCAGTTAGTCAACACAACATCCACAATAATTCCTGCAGCTCCAGAATTATTTGTGTTTGAAACCAGTACTCTAAGTGCAGCTGGAGACAGGCTTCCCACTCATGTTAGCTTGGCCAGGCAGTGTTTTCAGGTTTCATTTCCATCTCCCTGGGAAATCCTTCCCAAAAGCAACACGCTCAAATTAAGAGAGACCTTCTTCAAAACCAGAAAATGACTGGTTATCCACAGGTATTATGTTCAAGAGAGGCAGTGAGAAGAGATCTAGCTACAAAAATCAAGCCTATGAACTTCATAAATGAAGTTCTTTTACTGTTCATAAGCACAGAGCCAAGATTGTTCTAACTCTTTAAAAGGGAGACATTTTAGAGAAACTGGATTGCCAAATACTCTGAAGGCAAAAGCATGGGTGGGTGTGAAGTGATGCAGCTACATTTGAGAAATGGTAAATTTGGCACATTCAAATCCACAACTTCCTCCAACATCTACACTTAAAGAAGTAAAAAAACCCAGTGTTTAAGAATGGGATGAATCAAACTGACTTGTGTTTAATGGTGGGGAGGGTTAAGTGGTGGTGCCAGAGCACATGCTGAGCACCAACCAGCCTGAAGGTCCCTTCAGCATTTTCAGTTAAAAATTGCTGGTTACACAAGCCCTGAAGTATTTAGAAGCAACCGTCCCATTCTTCACCTTTATCTCCCAGCCTTCATTACCAGGGAGGTCAACTGCTCTTTCTCATACAAGACCCCCTGCACGTTATGTTACAGGCAAAATGTGGCTCAATAATGCTGAGAGCAGCAAAACATTCAGAGTAATGTGGGAAATATGCAAGGCACCTCTGCTGCAGTGGTTTCACTCACTAAGAGTTGCAGAATATTAAGGACACTGTAATAGGAGCACTAATTTTGCCCACTATTTGGAGTAATGGGAACAGTACGCATAGCTCACCACCAGTGGAGGCCTCAGACATTTGTGGAAAGATCAAATCATGTTTAAAACAAATTTCGTTTAGACAATAAATCCACCAAGGTCTTGACAGTGCCATCCACAACTCAAGTCCTACTCCAGCTTGCAGGAATGTTATCACCAGCTCTCCCAGAGACAGCCTAACAATGTGCCTTCAGCCACAGGGCTGCAGACAAGATCCCTATCATCAGTTTCACTGGAATTGCTCCTGCTGTCATACCAGGAACCAGTGCAGACAGCCCAGTGATGGGTGAGCCCTAAATTCAAGTCCCAGGAACTCATATGCAACTCTTGCCAGCTTTTTTAATGCCATAATGGTTGGGCTTGGTGATCTCAAAGGTCTTTTCTGACCAAACGATCCTAGGATTCTACTCTATGATTCTGTATCAGCAATTTGAGTTTCATTTGACTGTAACCACCAAACTCAGCCCAGCTGGAGCTCCTTCTTCCCTGACCCAGAGGGTCAGGGCTGGGGTTTCCCTAGGATCTAGATCCTTGAACTCATGCCTGGGTAAAGAACAAGGTACAAAAAGCTGCCGCTCTGGGGTGGCTTCAAGAGCTGATGCTCCCACCCAGCATCAGCACAGACTCTTCCAAAGAGCCTCTGGTGTGACATACCTTTGATGCATCAGCTGTTTCCAGCTTGGCTCTCTCCACTGGGATTTCTTCACGTCTCACACCAGGTTTTGCTGTTTCCTTTTCTACTTTAGATGCAGTGACCATATCCTTCACATCAGGCTTAGCTGGGACTTGTTCTGCAGCATGGCTCTGAGCAATGGCTGGGGCAGAGGTGGGACGGGGACTCCTCTCAGGGGTTATCATAGCCACTGCTGAGGATGTGGGAAAGACAAATCAGGACATGGTTCAGAGCCGGCAACACTTCCAGAGCACCAGGCAAAGCATTTACAAGTTACAGTGCTGTCATTTTAAAAGAAAAGGGAGGAAGAGGAGAAGAGAGAAAAAAAGGGGAAAGAAATAAAGATGCTGTGCAAAGCAGCTTGTGCATTTAGTAGAGGAAAGTTGAGACTGTTTCATGGTTTAAATAAAAAAAAAAAAAACCACAACAGAAAGTTTACAAAAAGCAAGCTTGCACTCTGCAGAGAAGCCACACCAGAAAGGCAAATCTGTTTTTGACACTGTGCCTTTGATTTATGGGTCCTTCACACACAACTGACACAGAAGTCCACTCCAGTGTAACCATTAAAATAGAAACACCTAGAGCTGTGGTGAATTCTCAACTCATGGGCATCTCCTCAGCCAGAGACAGGTGGTTTCTGGAAGGAAGCACAGACTTTGCCCCAGCCTCACAATCTTTTCAGCTATTCAAACATTAAAAAAAAAAGTAATCAACAAGATTTGCTCAATGCAGCTTCACAGCAACTTCTAGGTGGGTTTCAAAGCAGGCTGGGGCTGCATGTCCAAGATGGGTATGTTCTGCTGCAGCCCAAGGAACTGTTGCAAGAAGATAGCCAGCATCTCCAGGTCAATGACTGCAGAAATGAAGAGTATGCTGCCAAAAAATCATCTTTCCAGAGGATGACAGTCTAATTTCAAGCACTAGGTGCACAGAAAATCAACTACCTATTCCTTCCTTCAATTCCTGATCTCCCAGACAGTTCCTGATCCCTAAAAAGCCCAACACCTCCAAAATATTCAGGCCAATACTGTGACAAAGGAAGATCAATTCATTCACTGGGTGCCTATAAATGCAATAAGCTATTTAGTTCTGATATTGGGTTGTGGCCCTTCCACTAAAAATACACCTAGGGACCTGAAATAATTCCTTTGACATCGTCTCATATTCCTAAAAATATTCAACATAGAATAGTTTTGGTTTGAAAAGCCCTTTAAGAGCCTCCAGTCCAACCATTCTCTAACTCCACCAAGGCTGGTGCTAACCCATAGCCCTCAGCACCACATCTCTGCCTTTTCAAAACACCTCCAGAGATGGAGATTGAGTCACTTCCCTGGGCAGCCTGTGCCAATCTTTGAGAACCTTTTCAGTGAAGAAGTTTCTTCTGAAGTCCAACCTAAACTTTCCCTGGTGCCACTTGAGGCCATTTCTTCTGGTCCTATCGCTTGTTCTTTGGGAACACCTGGCTCCAGCCTCTCTTCAGGGAGTCGTAGAGAGCAAAAAAGTCACAGTTTACACAGCAAGGGTCACACTGTGTAACCTATCCTGGCCAACACCAGGTTACCAGTGATCATCATCTAGTCAAAGACACCAGGAAATTTGGTGTTAAAAAAAGACCCTGTAATTTCAAGTACCTCCTTAGTAAGAATTCCTCTTTCACTGGAAAGCAAATCACATCTCACCTGTACAGCATGTGTGTAATAAACCTGTACAGCATCAAGCATAGCCCTGTGGCCAAAACCATACAAAGGCAAAAAAGAACCTGATTTTTCAGGGACTGAAATTACACTTCGAAGCAAATTCCCAGACACTATGTCTTGCTGAAAACATCCCCTAAAACCCAACCCACTGCCGCTGCCACCTCACTACCTGCCCCTCTTCAGAACAGCCTCTGAGCCAGGCATTGTGTGATCCTTTCAGTGCCATGTCCTGGTGCATTTATGCCACAGAAGCGGTGACAGCCACGGGGAGGTTGTACAGAGGGACAGGTGAGATGGCAGGAACAGTCAGGATCAGGAGGATGCTGGGTGTGCAAAGCCATCATGGTGGTACCTGGCTTCTGCAGGGCTGCCTCTGGTTCTCTCATCACCACTTTTTCTTCCTCCTCCTCTTCAATTGGACTTATCTCAACATTGCCAAGAGCACGTTTGGCTAAAAAAGTTACGGATGGGTTAAAATGCCACCTCAAAAGTGAAGTAGCAAAGGAAACACCGTAAATCTGCAGGGCCACCTCTCTCTAATCATAGAATGTTACGTTGAAAGAGACCCCAGGGATCATCTGGTCCAAGCTTTCTAGGTAACAGTAGAGTTGAAATGAGATGCCCCAGCACCCTGTCAATCACATAATCACAGAGTGGGGGCAGGGACACCTCTCAAGTAGACCAGGTTGCTCAAGGACTAGCCCAACCTTGCCTCCCTGGGCAACTTGTTCCAGAGTCTCCCCACCCTGGTAGTGAAGAACTTCTTCCTAAACTCCAATCTAACCCTGCTCTCCCTCAGCTTCAAACCATTCCCCTTTGTCCTGTCTCTAGACACTCTCAGGGAAAGTCCCCCTGCAGCCTTCCTGTAGGATCCCTCCAGGTATTGTAAGGCAGCTCTAAGGTCCTGCTGGAGTCTTCCCCAGGCTGAACACCCCTTAGCTCCCTCAGCCTATCCTCACAGCAGAAGTGCTCCAGCCCTTGAATCATCTTTGTGGCCCTCCTCTGGACTTGCACCAACAGCTCTGTGTCCTTCTTATGATGAGTCTTAAAACTGTCCCATGTAGGAGAATCCACTACTTCCCTTAAGAGATCGTTCCAATATTCTTTAGGGACTCTGCTTCTCTCACACTAATTTAGAGCACCAAGACTTGTGGGAGAAATAGTAACAGCTACCATGCTTTTCCTTTGATATCCAGAAATGAGTTCCATGCTGTCCCAAACTGGGTTATTTTAGTTATATTTTGTTGATTTACTACCTTTAGCTATTTTGACACATGATGATTTAAATGCAGAAAAAAGTGCTGCTCCAAAATGTAAGATTATTCTCCATTAACCTGGCCAGGAAAACAATCCCTACTAGGAACAGAAGTGTTGAGAGGAGGAAAAAGTTCAGAAGGGGAATGAGAAGAAGGAGAAGCTGCCACATGACTCTCCTGGATGTGCTCAGGTAGGATGCTGGCCACTGGCTACCCTGCTGCAGCCCATCCCATGAGACATCATCAAGTCAAGCACAGGAGCTGGTTTAGTGCTCTTCAGAATATTCAAGAAAACAGGTAAAGTTCCCAGTTACTTCCCTCCATGGCTTCAACCCCCTCTTCCTGTTATGACTAACCAGCTCTGCTTTTAATTATTAGTGTGGATCAGTGAAGGTGCTCTGAAAACAAAAAAAAAAAACAAAACCAGCTAGAGAATTAAAGGAGAAAAGGCCAAGTGTAGGTGACCTCCAGCAGTCCCAGAGCAGACAATCTGATCTTCAGGCACTGCAGGATCCTGCAACTCTGGGGAATGAACCTGTAAGAAGGGACAGTGACAGAGGAGGGTTCAGAGGCCACTGCATGCTCACTTCAACATGCAGCCACACAGCCAAGCCCTGGCATGGCACCTCCTTGGCTCAGCAAGCAGCACACCCCAGTAAAGCAGCACACTACAGCACACTTGCAAAGCCACGTGGGATTTTAGTGGCACTGAACACCACTGCAAGCGATGTCACCCCTGTCCTGCAGCACTACAACATTTTCCAGCACGGGCAGCTGCAGGAGCCGCACTGATGGCACATGTTGCTGTGGCTGTACCTGACCATGTTGGCAGCGGCTCCATGAACTTTGGCTTGGCCACAGGAACCTTAACCACCTCTACTTTCTCCTCCTCTTCCTCCTCTGCAATGGGCTTCATTTCAAAAGTTTCAAGAGTGTGTTTGGCTAGAAAGAGGTTTGCAGGTGTTAAGATAGCGGCTGGAGAACTGCATGGACACACAGTGGTCACCACAGCAGAGGACAAAGCCAGAAAAGAGCTCTCTCCGAGGCAGCGACTGGGAACGCCAGGGTTTTAAACCAGGCAGCTTAAGAGTAACTTTCCACCAGGCAGTTGTGTAGCAGTCTCTCTGAAGCTGCAAGGCCCAGCATTGTATTGGATGAGTGAGAAAAAGAAGACCACAAATAAGCCTTGCAGGCTTCCAGCCAAGGCAGGGATCTGTGGGGTACGTGAAGGGCTCTTAAGTGTGGTACCAGGATGGGCTCTGCCTGTCAAGTCTGGGGAGATGCAGGTGTTGGCTGCTAGGAAAAACACACCCAGGCTCCTCTAGAGAAAAACCTATATAAAACCCAGCAGCTTTATTAATTAAATGTACAAATATGGAAACTAAGGCCATACAGCCCTATCTTGGTGTCCTCCACCCTCTGTCTTGACAGCATCAAGCTTTCCCTGACTGGCAAGAATCCAAGAAGTTTCAAGACCAAACTTTGAAGTTTTCTAATCCACATTCACAAAACTACCCAAATTTAATAAGGGGGCAGCTCACTGGTGCCAGCACATCCTAAACTTTTCACCATCTCCCCAGTCTAACAAGGTGCAAGGTGGAAATGTAATGAGTCCACTGGAGCTGGGGGTCTGCTGGGCTGTTTGTCCTCTGACTGAGGAACTCTTCTTGCAAAGAAAAAAGAAAAGCCACCAGAGATTTGGTGAAACTTGGAGCTGTCAGGAGCAAGCATGTAAAGGACAGGAAAGGTGCTGCAGAGAGTGGCAGCCACCACCACAGCTATACCTGGCTTCTCTTGGATTTGATCCATGGGTTTTGGTTCAGGAACCTCAACCACCACCACCTTCTCCTGCTTCTCTTCCTCTACGGCTCTGAACTCAACTCTCTGAGTCACACGTTTAGCTGAAGAAACGGGGCACAAGTTAACAACTGCCCACACAGCAGATGCAAAAAGGTGCAGAACTCAGCAGGGACAGAGGTGTCACATTCACAGGATGCTCTTTTCCAAGCTCTGGCATTCAGGTGTGGGGTTGCAGCTGGGATTTCTCTACTCATCTGGGATTGGCATGGTCTACAGGGTATGACCAAAGGGTAACCACCAGCACTGGTGCCCTTGCCTCTGCACATCATGCCTGGGTAACATCACAAGTCTGGACTACAAGGAAGCAGGCATTTTGTTTGGAGCTCCAACCAAGCAGCCCTTTGCCTCCTGACCCTCAGGCATGAAGTCCAGGTGTTGCCGAGCCCTGTATATCCATGCCAGGAGCAGAGCATCCTGGCCATGGGGTGCTGAGGCAGCCCTGTGCCCTCCCATCTTGCAGTACAACCTCAAGGTTCAAAGCAGTGCTGCTCCTGCTTTATGAGGCACCCTTGCATGTTAACCTTTCCCTGGATCCTAATTTGACAAGCATTTCACGACCCAGATGAAGGGGGACAAACTTAGGTATTCCCTTTCCCATGCCTTGTCTCCTGTGGCCTGCTGCTGTCCAGCTCTTTTAATGGAGATGAGCCCACCTGACAGATATGTCATGAATTTCAACATCAGAATCACAGACTGGTTTGGGTGGGAAAGACCTCCAAACCTCATTCAGCCCAACCCCCTGCAGTCAGCAGGGACATCTGCAACTAGAGGAGGCTGCTCAGGGCCACAAACAACCTGACCTGGAATGGTTCCAGGCATGTGGAGTTTCCTACCTCTCTGCAACAGGGTCTCACCACCCTCAATGTCTTTCTCTCCACTCTGAATCTCCCTCTTTCACAGTTCAAACCATCACTTCTTGTCCTGTCACAACAGGCCCTGCTCAAAATCTGTCCCCAGCTTTCTGATTATCCCCTTGCAGCACAGAGGGGCCACCAGAAGGTGTCCCTGGAGTCTTCTCCAGGCTGAACAACCCCAACTCTTTCAGCGCGGCCTCACAGCAGATGGCTTCCAGCCCTCCCAGCATTGCTGTGGCCTCCTCTGGACCTGCTCCAACAGATCCCTGTCTTACAATTAGCAACACTTTCAAAGACGCTGAAAAATTTTCAAACAGTTGTGGCAAAGCATCACCCTCTCAAGGAAAACTCCGTAATTTACAAAGCCACATTAAACTAAACAAATCCTGGAATATCTTAGTTCCTGATTTGCTAAAAGGAAACTGTTGAGATCAAGTAAAGAAATACCATAACCACCAGAACGTTGCCATGAGCTTTCAGCACCCACCTACATCCTCTATCAGTCAGTCCTTGCTACTACCACTATTGTGTGCACTTTCTCTCCAAGCCTTGTGTCCAAGAGAGGTGTTTGGGTTTTTTTAAAGCAGGGAATTTAGGTGGTATTTAAGGAATTTCGGCACCCTGCAGGATGCAGACACAGAGAGAAGAGCAGCAGGGACTCACCTCCATCCAGGCTCCTGGAGGCTCGCTTGCTGGCCGTGCGCTCGAACTGGGGCGCAGGGCGGTCAATCAGGGCGCTCGCCTGCCTGCTCTGCGCCTGTGTCCGGCCGCTGTAACGGAACTTGGAGCCCAGCGCCAGGAACCTGCTCTTGGGGATGGCCTCGGTGGAAGTCAGCCTGAAAACCACACACACCACTTAAAAATCATTGCCTCCAGAGCTTGGGAAGCAGCAGGAGAAATTAAAATACAAATTAAGGATGTCTCTTGCAGGCACTTGATTAACAAAACACCTTGACCAACCTGGGCTAGGGGGAGGTGTCCCTGCTCACAGCACAGGGTTGGAACTGTATGATCTTTAAGGCGCCTTCCAAGCCAAACCATTCTATGATTCTATCTATAAACACAGGCACTAACAATAAACCCCACACCTACAAAAGCTAAAGACCTTTGTCTAATGGATTGAAACCAGATGGCCTCTAAGATTCCTTCAAACTTAAGCCATTCTATGTACCTTATGAAGTAGAAGCTGTCTAGAAATCACATAATCAGAGAATGGCTTAGATTGGAAGGGATCTCAGAGATCATCTATGCCACCCTCTCTGCCATGGGCAGGGACACCTTCCAGTAGACCAGGTTGCTCAAGGTCTCATCCAGCCTGGCCTTGAACACCTCCAGGGAGGAGGCATCCACAACCTCCCTGGACAGCCTGTTCCAGAGGCTCACCACCTTCCTACTGAAGAACTTCTTCCGAAGATCCGATCTAACCTTGCTCTGCCTCAGCTTCAAACCATTCCCCCCTGTCTTGTCTCTAGATACTCTTAGGAAAAGTCCCTCTCCAGCCTTCCTGTAATGTAAATTGCAATAGGAACACTTCATGTCTCTGCAGCAAGTTCCCTCCAATTCCTGCAAAACCCTAAAGAGCACTGAAGGAGCTGCTCATTTTCAGCAGTTCATCTAAAACATTAGTTACTCAAGGTGAACCAACTGCTCAGGAAACCCACCTGAAGAAGGTGTGATGTTCTACACAGACTTTCCACAGCTTCTTTGCTGCCCGGTAACTTGGTAGCTTGAACCCAATTGTACTTTCATACTGTTCTTGCTGCAGAAAATAAAAGTTACTTAGCAAGAAATAAATGCAGCAGCAGTCCAGTCCCCAGCCCAAAGACCTGTTGTTCTGCTGCAGCACAAACTGCTGGTCAAGCTCAAGAGCACCTGAAATCACTCCATGATGCGCAGGAAGACCTCAGGTCTGAGAAAAGGCATGGCTTGGCTGCAGGCCTGAGCATCTCTGAGGGTGCACTGCGATTTGCAGAGTGTGCTAAGGGATTTGCAGCCATTCAGACTCATCTATCCCCCTGCCATGTTGCCCAGCTGAGGGATGGGGTCAAAAATTGACCTTCTAGCAAGGCTGGATCATGGCAGTCAAAGCAGGAGAAGGAAAAGGGGGAGGAAGGTGGCAGCTCCTCATTGTAGCCTCTCTTCCCACCTTGTTTCCGGTGACCAGGCTCCTACAGGGATCTCTCTGCTCCCAAGAGTCAGCATCAGGACAGACCCTGCCCCAACCTGTGGCAGTCTCAGTGAAAACATGTGTGAAAATATTTATTTCGTTTATTTTTTAAGTTGGACAAAGAACCTTTGTCTTGCCCCATGTTCACAAAAGGAGTTAGTCCTCTCCCAATTTAAACTACAAACCTCCCACTGGTCTCCCCTGGATGCTGGGAACGCCACCCAGTGCCAGAAGGAGTGCAGAATGACACCTTGTTTAAATTGTCACCTGCTGGTTTACAGCTTCAGCAAGGTCTGCGTCTCTGTCTGAACTCAGCACCCATAGAAAAAACCACATTCAGAGAAAAGCTGACACCCTCCCACATTTGGCTTTAGTGAAGCACACACAGTGGGTGGGGATAATCAGAAGGAAATTAAAGAACAAGGAAATTAAAGAAGAGAGGAGCACCAAGAAGTCAGAACGTACCTCCCCTGGCCGGATCTTGATGAAGAAGCTGCTGCGTTTGTAGGAAATCTTCAGGACCTTGGGCCAGGGGAAGCGGTTGATTCTCAGCTTATCTTTGTAAACAAGAAGGCCACTGGAACAGACTCCCAGAGTGATATCCACTCCTTCCAAGTCCTGGGAAAGTAGGTGAGGATTTAAGTGGGGTTACAAGTTTCAGGACAATTTCTGCCCTCAAAATTACCCCTCTGGTCTTCCCCTAAGATCATCTCCCCACTACCCAGACCTCAGCCTCCAGCTCCCTTTACAGACAGGGTCAGGTTTGCTTTTCTTTCATGTCTCTCCTCACACCCTCCTCCCTCCTGCTGAGCCTTCCCATGATGCTCCAAGGGTTGGCGTTGAGAGTATCCTGCATTTCCCTGAGCAGAGTGGCTCTCCTTACAGGGTCAGAGTTCATCAGAGTAAGGACCCATCTACATCAGTCACCTTTTAAAGCTTCCAGAATATTTAAATAATAACCAGCAAGAATCACTTCTCTCATAACACCTGAAACAGTGTTTGAAGCATTTTTGCCTGTGGCTGTGTTCCCACACTTTCCAGATCTTTCTAAAGGAGCCTCCTGAAGGAAGGAAATTTGCTCCTGCAAGGAAAGGATCATCCAGGCACAGGCAGGTGCTCACACACTGACTCTCACCTTGGCTTGGTGAAGGTCAACTCCATACATTGACAGCTTTTTTGCATTCTCAAGAAATTCCAGGTCTGCTTGGGCTGGAGTCATGGATCTAGGGAAAGAAAGAGAGGGTTAGGGTTATTCTCAGTATTCTCAGTATTCTCCTAACTGGGGCTTGTAGGAGGGGACAGAGAAGACTTCACAAAACCATTTAAACACAAGATTTTATTTTGCTTTCAACAGATTTGTGCCCAGATGAAGAATTATTAAATTAGTCTAGATGCACAAACTTGTGCTTTGAGACATCTCATAGAACAGATGCACCTTATTTCTGAGAAGCTGTGCAGACACTAGAGAAGAAAGTGAATTATCCAGGAAGGAAGCGTGGTACAGGGTCCAAAACTTGATTCAGTGGAAGAAACCACAATTCAGCCAAAGTCAGAAGGTGGCAGGCACCATCCTCCCAGACTTCCTGCCTCCTGACATACAAACCCAGCTATTGTTCACCAAACCCACAGCCAGCTGAGACCACTCAGCAGTGATTCCTACTGAGACAAACCAGATGAATGAGGTATTTTCTGGGAACAGATGGTTCCCTTTCTGCAGGAGGGGCCATACAACACGACTTTGCTTAACAGAAACATCCTGATAATGGAGGCCATTATCAATGGTATTGTAGTGCCCTTGTTAATAAGATCCTGGTGTAGGAGGTATATCTTACAGCTCTGCTGGGAGAGCATTCAGCCGTATGCACTTCAATTTGTTCCCTGCTTTGATGTCTTCCTTACTCAGTGGCTCTGTACATCTTGTATGATGTAAATAGAGGTTTCGGTGGCAGGAGCCAGGGCAGACAATGCCAACTGTAAGGAGAATCCTCTAGGACAGACCCGGGAGCAGTTGCCATTTCCCACAAGTGCCTTGTACTTTACAAATCATTGAAGCATAGAATTGTTTTGGTTGGAAAAGACATCTAAGATCATCAAGTCCAAACATCAATCTAACGCCACAGAGCCACTAAACCATGTCCCCAAGTGCCATGGCCACACATTTTTTGAACATCTAAAGAATGGGGACTCCACCGCCTCCCTGGGCATCCTGTTTCAATCCCTGACCACTCTTGCAGAAAAGAAATTGTTCCTAATGTTCAACCTAAACTTCCTCTGGCACAATTTCAGGCCACTTCTCCTTCTATGACCTGATAGCAGGGAGAAGAGACCAATCCCCACCTCACTGCAACCTCCTTTTAGGCAGTTGTAGAAAGCAATGAGGTCTCCCCTCAGTCTCCTCCAGGCTGAACAAACTCACGTGCCTCAACTGCTCCTCACCAGACCTGTAATCCAGATCCTTCTCCAGCTTTGTTGCCCTTCTCTGGACAATCAAGTAGCAAGAGCTAGAGACATGCTTTAGCGGAGTTTTCCCACTGAAAACCCTTTGACAGTTCCATGTTTATAGAATACGGGCCAGAAATTAAATGGGTCCATCCTGCTTCCTCCTGCAGGCACAAGCAGACTAAATATAGCTACAGTCTATAACTTGAAATATCCTTCTAATGAAGCCATGAATAATTGAGCAGCATGAGCTACCACTAACGGCCAAGCTTGTCAGTGGCACAGCGCTTTTTTTCCCTTACTTCCTCTCCTCTCAGTGCAAATGGAGGGGAATCAATTTAAAGTATTGATCTGTTGGGTTGAGTGAGGTGTTAATTGTAGCTTTGGTCCCAGCCAGAGGCACGTGGCCACCCAGTCCTGCTGCACTGAGCTTATTAGCTGCCAGCTGCCCATCAGAAGGTCTCATCCTTGCTCCCTTATCCTTAGGACTGTATCACCCAGCAGCTCTTAGCAGGCCAAGGGGAAGGGGCTGCTAGTTGATGGCCTCAGTATCACTAAGTGGTGTTATGGGCTTCTTGTTTTCCCCTAAACCCCAAATGTATCTCTAGGAGGGTGCAGAAGCTGCTGGCTGTCTGCTCTCCAGGCCAGTTCTCTGTGGCACAGGGCACACAGGCCCTGCAATCCCAGCACCAAAGAGCATCTATAAAAATAAGCTCTGAGGTGCATCAAGAAGAGGGCAGCCAGCAGGTCAAGGAGGATTATCCTCCTTTCTCTACTCTGCCCTGGTGAGGCCACAGCTGGATGACTGTGTGCAGTTCTGGGCTCCCTGGTTCAAGAAGGACAGGTCCTGTTGGAAAGGGTAAGCAAAGGGCTGCAAAGATGCTGAGGGGACTGGAATATCTCTGTGATGAGGAAAGGCTGAGAGAATTGGGGCTGTTTATCCTGGAGAAGAGCGGGCTGAGGGGGGATCTCATCAGTGCTGATCAATAGTGGGCACAAACTGGAACATCAGAAGTTCCACCTAAACATGAGGAGGAACTTCTTTAATTTAAGGGTGCTGGAGCACTGGGAGAGGCTGCGCAGAAAGGTGTCAAGAAGGTTGGACTCAATGATTGACAGAGGTTCCTTCCAACCCCTGCTATTCTGTGAGTCTGTGAAAACAAGAGGAGGAAGAGCTTTGGTGACTGTCACCCTTTAACCTGGTACAAGGAGTCCTTCGACCTTGTCCTGAGAAAGGTATCTGCTCAGGTCAGGGCCGAGCTGGGAAGCATGAGAACAGTCTAACTGCAGGCCTGAACTTCCTGCATCCCCTGGAATACCTCCACATCAGAAAGTGTTACTCATTAAATGTGGCAGCAGAAAACCCCAAACATGCTGCAGACTATACACAGAGACGAAATCTGCTCCAAGCAGACTGCAGTCCAAAAAAATTACATAGACCCCAAAGCAAAAAGAACAAAAAAAGGCAATAGGCAGGCTTAAAACAGGCAAATTTTGCATTTTCACATGAAATACAAGCCCACTTTCACAGCTGTAGTGTGGAAGAAGAGCACCTGTTGATAAACAACTGCAACTTTGCATCTGCTTTCTGAAAACACAGTTTCTTCTTCAGGCAGGATAAAAGAATTCCAGCTTCTAGCAAGACTTTCGTTCTAAAGCATTAGATCTCTTTTAAACTGCTGATGTTCTCAGTAGCAAGTTCATACTTTACTACTAAAGCTTCTACTGCCAACATAAAAAAGAAAACTCAGTGCAGCAGGAAACCAGAAGCGCACAGCAGAGGGGGGCAAACACTTCAGAAAGCCACATCACCTCCATTATTTCAGACTGCTGTGTGCAAACAAGGCCTCCAGCTGCCACACCTTACCTGTATGTTTTATGAAGCTCTGCCACCTTCTCCTCAAGCTCTTTCGTCTGGTTTGGGGCCAGTTTAAATTCACTGATGTAATCGGGACCGTGCAGATCAGAATCATAGTCTCCCAGCTCAGACTGGACTGTGTAGGAACCCAGCAGAGCCAGAGTGGCAAAGGAACAGGGCAGCCGCCCTGTGATGATGTCTTGTCTGAGCTGAAGACACAAATAATATCTGGGGAGGGGAAAAAGTTAAATAGTACTTACAGAGAGCACAGAAAACGTTAAGAAACTCGAGGATCAAACACAATCTCTTAGTTTATGCTACTGATGAATGAAGCATGATGCTTGGTTCTGTTTTCTACCTGTATTTTTATTTGTGGGGTGATAGTCCCACAGCAAACAGTATGTGGGACAGGAGGAATTAAAGGAGTAGAGAACAATTACAATTGGAAAATCTTTGTTTTAAATAAAAATTTTCTTTTCTACAGCCAAGTTCATAAACAACTCTGCTTTACACATGTTGACTTTAGCAGTGAGTAGGAGCATCCCACATGTCCACCAAAAACACACAAAGCTCCCTCCAAGTCACAAAGACCTTACTGAAGGATAGAAAAACACCCAGATATTAACAATTCTGATAAAATATTCCCTGTTCTGGCAACAAGATTCCCAGGTACCTCACCTGGTGATGTCTTCTGTCAGTTGTGCAGGGTCTGGTGGATAAAACTTGACATTGAAGGTGAAATCCCAGGGGGCTCCTGCAATGACAAAGAGGCTGAGAAAACAAACAGAGCAGAAAGCTCCGCGACGGTCAGTAGCTATAAAAAAAGCCAGGAATATCCAATCTGATCTGATTCCCAACTGGGAATATTCAATCTGAGCTGATCAGGCTGCAACACCAATTTTAATGCTGCTCACTCACAGCTTGCTGCTGCTTAGCAGAAGGTGTAAGATGTGACTTCATTTGCAGGAGCCCAGATACAAACAAGAGAAAACCAAGCAGGGCAGGTAAAATACGCCTGAATAAATCACAATTTATGGAAATAATTTAATTCATTGCTAAGAGACCACAATACTGGTATCTCTTTTCATTGACTGCAAAGGAGGATTCATGAGGAGGTCAGGAGTGTGCTCTGAGTTAATGAGTTAGAGTCGCTTCATCACTCAACCCAATTTTCAACATTCTGGTCAAGAACAGATGTGCCAATTCACTGGGGAGTTGGTACACTGTAGTCAGGTGAGCAGCCCACAGTCTAAACTCAGCACAACACGAGCATCAATCATAGAATCAGAGAATGGTTTGAGTTGAAAGGGACCTTAAAGATCATCCACTTACAAGCCCCTACCATGAGCAGGGACACATTCCCCCAGCCCAGGTTGCTCAAGGCCCCATTCAGCCTGGCCTTGAACACCTCCAGGAAGGGGACATCCACAGCCTCCCTGGGCAACCTGTTCCAGTGTCTCCCCACCCTCACTGTAGAGAATTCCTTCCTAATCTCCAGTCTAAACTCCCCTCTTCCATCTTAAAGCCATTCCCTCTCATCCTGTCACTACTAGCCCTTATCAAATGTCCCTCCCCACCTTTCTGTGGGTACTGGAAGGCTGCTCTGAGGTCTGGATATAATCTCTAGATGACATCAGCAAGTGCTGAGACAGGAAAAGCTTTACAAGTCCAGATCTAAATGCTTTAATAAGACTCAGTGCAAACCTTGTACCGCACCACTACAGACTGAGAATCTACAGAATTGCACCTAGAAATGGTGTTAACTGTGGTAGGGGCAGTCTGGGTGACAAAGCTGAAGGGGTCACCATCTCTTTTTCTAGAAAATAATCATGTTTACTCACAGAAAATAGCCCTGGCTGACCCACTAAGCACTGAAAGTAATCCCCATAGTTGCAACTCCTCCCTGCTCTGCCCTTTGACACTAGTTCAGAACAAATATTTGTTTCAGAAAGAGAAGCTCCCCCCGAGCTTAACTCGCTCAGAGGTTTATCACAATCTCCAAGAGGGAAGAGGGGCATGCAGCATTCATGGATTTACTTCTTATGCAATGCCATCACTGGGATTAAACACGAGGCATGTTGTGTGCATTACACACAGCCCCAAACAAACCATGCCCAGCAGAAACTTCAGGCAGAAGAGGACAGCTACACCAGGAGACAATGGTGTCCACATAGCCACATTCAAGTGAACTCAAATAATTTGCCATTTAACCCATCTTCGGGGATCAGATTCCACAGCAGGCTGCTCACTACACTTACAAACTGAATTTTCCAGGCATGCTGGAGCAGCTCATGCCCTTTCCACACATCAAAGAGAAGCTCATGAGAGACAGAGCTTTTCCTACTCCACAGCTCTGCAGCACCTCTATCCTGACTTGTACTGAGTGACACACCTTTTTCTGTGCTCACCATCAAAATAGTATGCGAAAGAGCACTGGACTTTCACAAAACCGCACTGCATCTTCAAAGCAGACAGACTTGCTCCTGAGAGA
Organism: Indicator indicator; assembly: GCF_027791375.1. NCBI lineage: Eukaryota > Metazoa > Chordata > Aves > Piciformes > Indicatoridae > Indicator > Indicator indicator. Next base: position 7,398,884 of record NC_072042.1, on the reverse strand, counting down.
AAACAAAAGCCCCTAAAACGTATTTAATTTTGACACTGCTCTCATCTTGAACTAATTCAGTGCAAGCAGACCTTAAAACCCAACTTTGGAGAGCATCTGGTATTTACCTGATGGCACCTGAGCCATTAATCACTCCAGTACCCCCGTGTGGACCCCAAAGCAGCCTCAGAGTCCATTCAGTTTTGCTCAGGCTCTCCCAGTATGCTTTGAGATTTAAACAATTCCCACTGACAGCCATTTTCCCATCCTCCAACAGGGAGCATATCTCTTGCACAGCAGCAAGAACAGCGTGGGGCTGCTCAGGGTGAACACACCCCAAGCTGTGTTTTCCCAAAGAAATTATGTTTGCTCCTAAATCTAGAGCATCACTAAGTACTCAAGAAGATGAGAAAGGATGCACAGACTGCTTGGAACCTGCACTGATCCCTGCCAGACACCTTTACAGGAACTCTCACTGATCCCTGGGCCCCCCAGATCATGCACCGAAGCCATACTTATTTAGGGAAGGGGGACAAACCACACACTCCCACCTGATAAATTCTATCTACTTACCATGAACCTGTTTTCTGATTTCTTTGGCAGGATCCAGCCACGTCTGTAAGAGGATAAAAACGTTCACAGCTTAACAGACGTTCCAGAAACAACACAGAAAACTGTAAATTGTTAAAAATGTGACAAAAAGACACAAACACAGCCATGGAAACGGGAGAGACAGGGGATTTTCCACAACTTTTACTCCAGTCTGTGGTCTCAGTGGATGAATTTCCAACCCTTCACCTATCAGGTCCTCATGGAGGAGGCATGAAGAACAGAAGGAAAACAAAAAGCAGAGTATTAGGGCTGCAAGCACATAGCAGAAGACAGTCATAGCGACACATGCAGCTCTGAAAGCCACTTGTGCAATGCTTTTTTTTTTTTCCCCCTAGAACCCTTAAAACCAGGCAAATCAGATGTATTCCTTCATTTTAGGCACTCTGTCTCCATACTTACCCTAGTCAGAACAAAGATTGTCAAGACTGTTTATTGTTAATGCTGGGTTTTAACAACCTAATCACTGAAATAGGAGGGAAAACATCCCACCACTGGGGAAATCTGGAATCTTTTACACCACACACGACACAAACTTCATCTCTCTTAAGTATGACTCAAGTTTCTAGAAATCATATCATCTACAAACTTAGAAATATATCCCTTTTTCCTCCCTGCCTCTGTAATTTGGGGATTTGCGGGATGATTCATAGATTCATGGAATGGTTGGGTTGAAAGGGACTTCAAAAATCATCCAGTTCCAGGACCCCTGCCATGGGCAGGGACACCTCCTACCAGCCCAGGTTGCTCAAGGCCTCATCCAACCCGGTCTTGAACAGCCCCAGAAAGGAGGCATCCACAGCCTCCCTGGGCAACCTGCTCCAATGTCTCACCACCCCCACTGTCAAGAATTTGTCCTAATCTCCAGTCTCAATCTCCCCTCTTCCAGCTTCAATCCATTGCCTCTTGTCCTGTCACCCCTAGCCCTTGTCAAAAGTCCCTCCCCAGGTCTCCTGTAGCCCCTTTCAGGTACTGGAAGGCTGCTCTAAGGTCTCCTTGGAGCCTTTTTTTCTCCAGGCTGAACAGCCCCATGGTGCAACACAAGCCTCAAAAACAGCTCCTGCTTTGCCAGCACAGTCCGAGCAACTCCCAGCACGTCAGGTCTGAACCTTTCCCTTTGCGAAGGTCAGGGGCTGCCCTGTTGAAGGGGACAGCACAGTGCGAACACCTCTTGTAGTGAGGCTACACTAAACAACCTTCTTCATTTTCACAAGCCCTGGACAGGATTTGGATGTCCAGGTCTCCTGAGGTGAAGGAATTACCTCACTGAATCCTCCAAGCTAATCTCTCTGGATCAGAAGGACACGTAGCATTGTTGCAGGGAGACAGCCATACTTACATTTAATCTTATTTTTTTATATGCTTGTCCCTCTAACCTATAAAATTGGGACATGAAATCCATTGGAAGGTGGCCATGCCACTTGCTGCCTTTTTAAGGCCATTGGTTTAAGCAGAGCATCATTATGCCCATGCTGACGCCATAACTGCTCATTGTTGCAGAGCTGAGAGCTGGGTTTTGGGGGGAGCAGTTGTGCCTCCTTGGCACACACCCTGCCTGATCCGGTGGACAATGAAGGGCACACCAGTTAAGGGCATTTTTATCCGCACTGTGTGATGGATCAGTGGGAAACAATCCTCCCTTTCAGAGCAGCATGAGCATCAACCTCCTTCAGTACTGACCAGCTGCTCTATCCACTGGCACCATTTCCTCCTCCAACTGTCACCCTCTGCCATTCCCATCTAGGAAGGTTTATTCCCTAAATAATGGTTGGACTCAATGACTGTAAAGGTCTGCTCCAGCCAAAGCAATTCTATGAACACAGGAACCGAGGAAGTTCCACCTTAACATGAGGAGAAACTTCTTTGTTGTGAGGGTGGCAGAGCACTGGAACAGGCTGCCCAGGGAGGCTGTGGAGCCTCCTTCTCTGCATGGAAGCAAATTTTACATACAAGGAAACAGAAAAATGCCAGAGACACAAAAATAAACCTGGGACAGAGCTCTGCCTTCCTTGGAGTTTTGCCTGCATATTGAAAATTAACTTTGCAATTATTAAGTATTTAACAGCAAATGTCTCTCAGGCCCACAAGTGACTGCTGGAGGTGAAGCTCAGTGTGGACCAAGGTACCTAGTATAAAGGACATAAAAGGGTCCTTGATTTCAATTTAGCATGCTTTGGCTAGCTTCATGAAACAGAGCTTGAACAACAACTTGAGTTAAAGGACAACCAGGGGTATAAAAGATAAGACACTACTTGAGTCTAACCAAGAAAAGACCTTAAACTGAAACCATATGAGTAAGAATTCTGGTATGAAAAGTCATGTGTGTTCTTTCACAGGGTAAAGCCTCCAATCAGAACTGCACTGGATGGCTCCAAACCCTATAGATAATGACACCAGAGCCAGGGCAGCCAGCTTTTACTCCTCCTCAGTTTGGTAAACACAGGCTCCAGGACTGTGAAATCCCCCTGCAGTGTGTCCCCATTCAGACTCATCTTCTACAGCCCAAGGGTAGACAACCTCTTCTTGAAATCCCAATTAAAAAACCTCCTGCTTTTCTGGAGTGAGAAAAGCCTCATCTTCTCCTAAGCTCTTGAGCTGTAGCTTTACAAATCAATGGCATCATTCGGTAGTAAACTAATGACTTTTCTCCAGGTGAAGATCCAAGGTCACATCACTTTTTTACTAAAACCCACACTCCTGTAGTCATTTCTTCACTATTTCTGCCTCTGTGATGACCCTCTTAGTCTTTTTCCTTTTTTTGAGACAACACTAAAAGCAGTTTTAAGATGAGCTTATGCACCACATCCTCCCCAGGGAAGATGATCCTTTAAAGAGCTGAACCCACCCAGGCACAGAACACAGGCAAGAGCAGCTGCTTACCCTGGAGGTTGGTGTGTCCCATATGGCCAAACCAAAGTAGTCTTCTTCGAGGAGATTGAGGTGGTCACAGACTTTTTTAAGTAGATCCTGTCCCTTGGCATGTTTCTGCAAACAGACAAAAGAAATTCTATAGGACAGGCTGCTTGTTGCTTGCCCTCATTCATGGGAGAGGAGAGAAAGAGGATGTCATCAAACCACACACCATGCGTTGCCAAGAAGGGAGAAAACTCCGGAGTAGCCCAAAATTAGATCTCCTGGCTGTTCTGATCAACCACCCCTTACAAGAAAGAGCATCAGGCATAAAAATTCAAACTGGGGAACTGCAGTGGGTCTCCTTGGCTACCAGCAGCTCCACAGCTGAAGCCCTCCTAAGCTGAGCTCCTCAACGTGACTCCATAAACACCAAGGATTTTCCCTCTCAAACCATGTCTACCACCCCAGTATCTTGCTGACAGGCAATCAGAGATGATCAGCATAGGGTAGAAACTGCTGCTACAACCCACTACTACAGTCTCCCATTTTGGGGGCAACCTGGTTTAGCAGGGTCACTAAGGAAACAGCATCTGAGAACCAAAGACCATCATTGCTGTGACCTTTTCATCACCTTGATCTGCTGATGAAACCCACCTTCTCCAGTGGTGTCTGACACACTGAAAGCTGCTGAGCAAGCAACTTCTTGCCTCGAGAAACACACTCTGAGCATTCCTACCTCTGCTTTCTTGTTGTCCATATCCTGCAGAAGCGAACAGCCGTTGGAACACGTACCCTTTTAGTCCAAAAGCAGGAAGGAAAACATCCCTGAGGCACAGAACTATAGTAACCAGGGGCAGCTCATTCTGATGGAGCCTCTGCAGAAAAGGAATCATGGCTCCGGTAATGCCAAAGAAGCTTCACTAATTCAGGGCTTGTGCCTGTGCTGCTCCTTGCAGGCACATTTGCACGGCAACTGAGCCAAGAGCACAGCCCTGCTTTATTGCAGCCCTGCAGCTCTAAGGTCCTCAGTGGAAGCATCTTGACTCCTCGGGGGGACCTTCTGGTGGCCTCTCAGTGCTTAAAGGGGCCACTCAGAAAGCTGGGGACAGACTCTGGAGCAGGCCTGTTGTGACAGGACAAGGGGTGATGGTTTCAACTGAAACAGGGAGATTCGAACTAGAGAGAAGAAAGGGAAGTTGTGGATGCCTCCTCCCTAGAAGGCTGGATGCAGCCTTGAGGAACCTGCTCTAGTGGGAGGTGCCCCTGCCCATGGCAGGGAAGTTGGAACTGGATGATCTTTAAGGTACCTTCCAACCCACAACCTCCCTGGGCAATCTGTTTCAGTGTCTCACCACACTCACTGCAAACAATTTCTTCCTAATTTCCACCTAAATCTCTCTTTCAGATGAGATGTCCAATTTCTAACAGCCTGCTCCATCCAGGACCAACCACACCACCACCAGCTCTCCTTCCAAGAGCATCCCTGCAGCCTGCCACTATCTGCAGGCACTGCTACAGCACACTCAGACTCCACACCACATCAAGCATCTCCGGGAACAGTTCCCTTTGGGGGGCTGCTGACAGAGCCCCCATCAAGGGGCAGGCGGTGCTGGGAGCCAATCCCAGGCAGTAGCCACATTCCACGAACAGCTGGCAGTGACCTACTTGCCCAGGATCAACCGAGGTAACAGCTTTCACAAGGAGCCCTGTACCCAGAAACCCTCTCCTGGCCCACTTAGCCAGCAGGACCGGGGAAAAACAAGCTGATGGGAGTATGCTCAAATGGTAAGTACCAGATTATTAATATTCCAAGCAAGTTCTTCAATACTGAAATGGGGATTTCTGCAAGCTTTTTATTGCCCTGCCAGCAAGAGAGCCCTGGGAGAGAATGCAGAAAATAAAAGCTCTCAGATGAAGGGGTTTGCGGGCTGTAAGTCAACATAATCATTTTAAATTGTTTACTGCAAATATATCCAACTGCAGGCTAAACACAGTATGTTCCTCGTTACATTCCAGCTCCAGGAGTTATGTTTGCCAGCAGCCTGATAGGCAAAGGTACCTTGGGTGAACTGAAAAGCACAAATCAACCTGACAACTCATTTTATTCAAAGGAAAGAGGCAAAAGATATTTAGACTGTCCCCAAACCTAAACTCTCTCTCTCTCTCTCTCTCTCTCTCTATATATATATATATCTATCTATATATATATATATATCTCTCTATATATATATACATATAAATAAGAGAGATGATGAATAGCAAACAAGATAACTTGATTTTTTAACTTGTCCCCTATTTACAAAACAAGGTATCCTGGAAATTGTAGAACAATAAAAAAAATGTATTCCTAGCACCCAGAGACTTCTCAAACACCTAAAAGAAGTTGTTACAGCTTACAGAAAGATTTTTCTGCAGAAAAGCCTATCATGAAACTCACTGGCAGCAAATTAGGCCCCTATTAAACTGTGTTTGTGGTGATTTTTCAAAGGAAGGAGAAGGAAGAGGGAGGAGAGGAGAGGGAGGAGAGGAGAGGGAGGAGAGGAGAGGGAGGAGAGGAGAGGGAGGAGAGGAGAGGGAGGAGAGGAGAGGGAGGAGAGGAGAGGGAGGAGAGGAGAGGGAGGAGAGGAGAGGGAGGAGAGGAGAGGGAGGAGAGGGGAGGAGAGGGAGGAGAGGGGAGGAGAGGGAGGAGAGGGGAGGAGAGGGAGGAGAGGGGAGGAGAGGGAGGAGAGGGGAGGAGAGGGAGGAGAGGGAGGAGAGGGAGGAGAGGAGAGGGAGGAGAGGAGAGGGAAGAGAGGAGAGGGAGGAGAGGAGAAGCAGAAACAAACCCCAAAAGTACTTACATCCACAGAGCACTCAAAAATGGTATCATCCAGCAAAACAACTTTGCCGTACATATTTCTGTGTTTTTTTACTGTTTTCTGGGCAGCTTTCAAATCCTTCTCTGCTTTGGTCTCCAGAGTCTCCTGTTTCAGCTCTGGCTTGATGCACTTGTCCTTTGCTTCTCCTCCTTCCTTGCCTTCAAGGTCTTTGCTTTCAGGCTCCTGGTCGTCCCTCCTTTCCTCCTGTGCAGGCTGAAACCACCAGATCAGCCAAGTTTAGATAAGTCAAGCAAAAAATAAAACCATCAGGTGAAACAAGCATTGCATAGGTGCACTGCAGGGCTGGGATCTCACCTCAGGAGTAGTTATCTGACATAAATGTGTAACCTGGGACCTAGAGCAGCAGCTTGGGTGAGCAAGGTCATGAAGTTTAGCCTGGAGAAGAAAAGGCTCCAGGGAGACTTTCTAGTGGTCTTTCAGAACTTCAAGGGGATGATCAGAAAGCTGGGGACAGACTCTGGAGCAGGGCCTGTTGTGACAGGACAAGGGGGGATGGTTTGAACTGAAAGTAGGAGATTCAGACCGGAGAGAAGGGGGAAATGTTTGACACTGAGGGTGGTGAGACCCTAGCCCAGGCTGCCCAGAGAGGTGGGAGCTGCCCCAGGCCTGGAACCATTGCAGGTAAGTTTGTCTGGGGCTCTGAGCAACCTGCTCTGGTTGGGGATGTCCCTGCTGACTACAGGGGGTTGAACAAGATGGCCTTTAAATATCCCTTCCCACACAAACCAGTCTGTGATTCTATGATTCTACACTAATTTTTAAAGCTCTTCAAGTCAATCTCATCTAATAAGGACATAATAAAAAAGAAAAAAGGGTTGATTAGAGAAACCAGGCTGATTCCATCATGCTAATCTTCCCAGTCTTAATGACAGCACCTTGTGGACTAAGTTTTTCCCCTCCTAGGCCAGACATCCAGTAAATGGGCTCCATGCTCCCAGTGCCACTCTGGGCAATGAGTTTTGTCCCAGTGCGCTGTCCCCTAGCATGGCAGCAGTGGCATTAGAAGGTGAGGTAGTGCTGACATTCCAGGGCTGTCTGAATGAGCAGCTCTCTACCACCAGAAAGAGAAGGCAGCACTCATACTGCTCTCCCCTTGCCTACTGAAGCAGTTTGCCACCCAGTTTAATTCACTCAAATAGGAGAACAAGATGCAGTTTGGAGGAAGGAAGCTGGGTTGGCTTTTTGTCACTGTCATTTCAGCAGGTTAAATGAGTTCATGGCAGACTGACAAGTGCTGGAAGTGGCTTGATGCAGCAGGAGCAGAGGAAGAGCAAAAACCTGTCTTTTCAGCCCATCACATCTCATGAAATCACACTGAGGCATAACTGCAGGGAGGTATTTAAAAACTCAATAATGTCCACAAGCTGCTGACTTCTGCTCCAGCAAGGCTAGGACAATCAGTAGCAGGGAATCAGTCAAAGCTCCTAATGTTGTTAGTCAGCATTTATCAAAGAGGCAGGACCTCACAAATGCTTTCACAGCAGAAATATCTGCCGAGTGTCACAGTTCACAAAGCCACTGACAGTGATCTAAAGTAAGACCCTAAAAAACAGCACAAATGCTTCGTATGAAGCAAAGAGCCCACGGTGAAGGAAGGCTGTGGGTGCATGCTCATGTGTGCTCAGAGTCTGTAAGTCAAAGTTAAATGAAAAAATAATGGATTTCATTCATAGATTCATGGAATGGTTTGAGTTGGAAGGGACCATAAAGATCATCCAGTTCTATCCCCCTCATACACCTCCCACTCATACAGCCTGGCCTTGAACACCTCCAGGGAGCCACAGCCTTCCTGGGCATCCTGTTCCAGTGTCTCATCACCCTCACTATCAAGAATTTCTTCCTAATCTCCAGTTTTAATCTTCCCTCCTCAGGATTCAATCCATTCCCTCTCTCCTGTCACTCCAAGGCTTTGTCAAAAGTCCCTCCCCAGCTTTCTTGCAGCCCCTTTCAGGTACTGGAAGGCTGCTCTAAGGTCTCCTTGGAGCCTTCTCTTCTCCAGGCTCAACTCTCTCAGCCCATCCCTATAGGGGATGTGCTGCAGCCTCCTGATCATCTTTGTGACCCTCCCCTGGAGATAAAATTTCTGGGCTGAAATTGTATGAAAATTTCCAGCTCCTCCCCATTCTGCTAATTCCAGCCCTCAGAAACATGAGCAGAATCCATCCTATGGTTTTCACAGGCTCCATAATTTGGACAAAGAAAGAACGAGGTGTTAACATAGAACCTTCTCCACAGCTCTCTTTTAATTTTAAGGAGGTAGATTTACAATTACTGCCTACAGATGGCAATACTCTAACTGGTGAAGTATTGATCCAGATGTCAGAGCTTGTAGACACTAACACCTCTCTGGAGCCCTTTCAAACCTTAAGCAGAAGCTGAGTAATCCCAATTTCACCATGGATGTGCTGCGACTCCAGCAACACATACAGGCTGGCTGGGTTGTAAGGAATGCTTATCTCAGGAGAAAAGGCACCCAGCTTTCACAGAATCATAAAACCATGAAGAAAAGGTTCTTAGACCTCTAAGTCCAACCTTCAACCTAACACCACCACAATCATTAAACCATGTCCCAAGCGCCACGTCTGCACTTGAACACCTCCAGGGACACTGAATCCACCAGCTCCCTGTTCCTATGCCTGACAAAACTTTCTCCAGTTTCAGACAACAGCACTAGTAACAGCAGAGTTGCAATTACCCAAAGAGTAAGAGATCTGATACCCTCAAATAATAAACCAGCTGAAGCTGAGTGTCCCCTGGTGGGTGTCTCTGCCTCTGTTTCTACCATGCTTTAAAAACTACACAAAAACTGCCCCTCTCTGTAAAAAGCAGACATCAGACAGCTACCAGGAGCTGGGCTCAGCCACATGCTGTGCAGAAATTCCTCTCTACATGATGCATAAGCAGAAAATATTTGTATTTGGCAGGCTCAGCATCAGCCCAGCCTGAGCAGGCAACAAGGCCTGAAATGCCATGTTTGAGCTCCTGAAAGCTAAAGAAACTCTTTCCTAAACCCATGTCCTGTTACAATCTCTACCTTACACCATGACCTCCCTTTATTCTGCACACAGCAAGGACATCCCAAGAAGCAACCGCTCTGAAGTGAATTATGAATCTAAACCCCGGTTCTGATGTGACTTCCCCATTCCTCAGCAGAGTAAAGAGTCAGCAGGAAGCATTTCAGTTGTGCTGTGAAGCATGAGCACAATTCCAGCAGCAGGTACTGCGCAGGACAGTGTGATGCAGGAATGCAGGAGTGGGAAGCACATAATGGAACACAGGGAACTTTCAGCTTTTTTAACATCTTATGAGTTTTTCTGATCAAGTTTACCACCCTAGGATACGAAGTTTCTATAGTTTTGGCTAAAAAGGCACACTTTCAAGAGCACCCCACATGGAACAGTGTGTTTTACCTGTGTCTCTGCACTGCTCAAGGAATGGAGATCCAGCGATGGATCAGTTTTGAGCTCAGGCTCAGGAGCTGCAATTGGAGCTTTCACCAGGATGTCTTCATCAGGGCTGGCTCCTAATCCCGTCTCCTTCTGGTCACCTCCTGCCTCTTTAGGAACATCAGTGTCTTTGTCCTCTTCAGACACCTGAGACTTGGGTCTCCTGAGGAAGGCGGAGAAGAGGCGGGAGAGGCCGCGGCCCTCAGAGGTGCGGCGCTCCTTCTTGCTCTGCTCCTCGTGCGCAGGTGTCTCACCGTCGGAGACCACCTGCTTCTGCCCCACCACAGGCTGCCCCTCCAATGTCTGCTGAGGCCTCTCCTCCAGGGAAGCCTCTTGCTTTGGGGTTTCAGCAGCTCCTTCTTCCTCCTTGGCTTGCTGCTGACCTGAATTGTCGGTGTCCGCCACTAGACTCTTCTCTGTTGTCATGATGCTGTAAGACAGGTCAAAAGATCTCAGTCAAGGCCTTTCCAACATTCAAGTCTGCATTAAGCTATCCAAACCCAGCCACAAACACAGACACACCACATTCACTGGTCACACTGCCCTGTCCTGCCAACTCCAGCCTACAAAGTCCTTAGGAGCAAACTCACTCATTTTGCAAAGGTTTGCTTTGACGGAAACATCTCCATCGATGTTTGCCCACGTCTTCCACCATTTGGACAACGCTCACTCCAAACTACTAAATGTGTCCAGAGAAGGGTCACGAGGATGATCAGAGGGATGGAGCACCTCTCCTATGAAGATACACTGAAAGAGTTGGGGCTGTTCAGTCTGGAGAAAAGAAGGCTCCAAGGTGACCTTATTGTGGCTTTCCAGTATCTGAAGGGGGCCTACAAGAAAGCTGGGGAGGGACTTTTTAGGATATTAGGCAGTGATAGGACTAGGGGGAATGGAATAAAGCTGGAAGTGGGGAGATTGAGACTGGACATGAGGATGAAGTTCTTCCCCATGAGAGTGGTGAGAGCCTGGAATGGGTTGTCCAGGGAGGTGGTTGAGGCCCCATCCCTGGAGGTGTTTAAGGCCAGGCTGGATGAGGTTTTGGCCAGCCTGATCTAGTGTGAGGTGTCCCTGCCCATGGCATGACTGATTCTATGATTCCCTGGCACCAGGTCTCCAGAGCCTGACAAGAACAAATGATTTAAAAACAGAATCAGGCAAAAGGGAGGAGATGACAGAGGGTCCTGCTCCATAGGGCTGTCCTAAGGTCCCCTCTTCCTCCAAGTCCCTGTTCCCCTCTGGCAGCACTGGCTGCAGGAGCAGAGCAGATGAGAATTGTAGAATCATCATAGGTTGGAAAAGATCTTTAAGATCATTGAGTCCAGCCACATAAGGACATACACATGATCAGCCAACCTTCCTCCTACCACACCATGCCAAAACCCCAGATGACCGACTTTTGGTGTTACAGTCACCACCACTGCAACTGGAAGGAGAAACCTGCTCCCTGAGAGTCAAAAATTGCAGTCACAACAAATTTTAACAGCTGCTCACTTCTAAATGTCCCTGGAAGAGGCCACAGACTCTTACCATGAACCATGAAAGGGGGATATTTAAAGCACAAGGAACTACAGCGCCGCTCTGCTTCAGATGGGAATGAACGGTGGTGATTAACTACATTGATCTTCACAAGGCAAGTCCAGCAGAGCCAGGCAGGGGGCAGGGTTCATGAGATCTTTGTGTTGCACACTGGAGAAATGCAAAATAAAAAAGCTTCCAAACAATCTCCATGAGAGCGAGGAGATTTCTTCAGAGTCTGCGCGACTAGCTGACGCAATGTTTATCTCACTTTACCCTGGGCTGTTGACACAAAAGCATGGAAATCAGATGAGAATATCTATTTAAGGTATAAGAGCACCCAAAATAATCATGCTGTAGAGAGGATAGTACTAATCTTTGTGCGCTGCATCACATGCATCTGCAGCAATAAATTGCCGCTGCTTACACAGAGCAAAGAGCTCATAATCCAATACGCCTGCTGAGCCCCAGCGTGCAAACATTTGCTCCACAACACAAAAGCAGGAAACCATTCAAGACGTCACCCTCCTACATACTGTGGCATTCAACTATTTTAACTCATCCTGACTGCTAAACTAACCAGAGTGCTAGAAAAAGAAAAGCTCTCTTCCCTTTCCAAAGCATTCAATGCTCAATTTTATTTCTAAAGCTGTGGTTGAAACAAAGCAGCGTTAGAGACTTTCACTGAACTTATTTCCCTAGCAAGGCAAATTTCCTGAGTTTACAAGGTTGGTTTTGGTTTGATTTGGGGGTTTTGCAGGGGATTCGCTGCAAGGAAGGCTTTTGAAAACTTCTTTGGTGTGAGGGTGCTGGAGCCCCAGAGCAGGCCTGCCCAGAGAGGCTGTGGAGTCTCCTTCTCTGGAGAGCTTCCAACCCCACCTGGCCATTGTGATCCTGGGCAAGCTGCTGTGAGTGCCCTGCTGGAGCAGGGACATTGGACTGGATGATGTGCAGAGGTCCCTTCCAACCCCCAATATGATGGGAATCTGAGAATCTGGGATTCTGGGAAAAGCCGGTATGGTAATCCCCAGGGTCTGTGGTTCCAATGGAGAGGTGTCAGATTTGGGACGGTCTCTCTGAATTCATGATCTTCTCCTTGGTGAGCTGCTCTAGGTTTCTCCAAACCAAACAAAAAGGTGGAGGCAAATGGAAGAGTAGCTTTCTGCTCACACTGAGGAAACAAGGATCAAGCAGACAGCCTGCATAGGTACCTGATGAACCAGGGACATCACAAGGCAAAGATGCTGCCAAAACCCAGATATGGCAGGGCTTTGGGCTAAACAGAGACACAGATGTGCAGAAACCCACAATGCACTGGTTCTCCTCCTCCAGCACTTTGCAAGGAGAAGACAGAACAGCTTGGCAGAGCCCAACCACGGCAGCAAGAGCACCCAAGGGTAACTCTCCAAAATGCTGAGAGCTGGGCATTTTGTCACCTCAATTCCCAAGCCAGCCTGTTTTCCTGGGTGCTTTATCTCACACACAGCCCAGAAAAGTGATTTTCATTCAATAATAGAGGGGAGAGACCTTCTGGTGGCCTTCCAGGACTTAAATGGGCTAAATAGAAAGCTGGGGACAGACTGTTAAGCAAGGACTGTGGTGACGGGACAAGGGGGGATGGTTTGAACTGGAAGTTGCAGATTCAGAGAGAAGGGAGCAACGTTTGACATTGAGGGTGGTGAGACCCTGTTTGCCCAGAGAAGTGAGAGATGCCCCAAACCCTGAACCATTCCAGGTCAGCTTGTTTGGGGTTCTGAGCAACCTGCTCTAGCTGGGGATGTCCCTGCCGACTGCAAAGGCTTGGACTGGATGAACTTCAAAGGTCCCTTCCTGCCTAAACTGGTCTTCGATTCTATAAAACTCCTAGAGATGCTTCAGGGCAGTGCAGACAGCACTGAACTACAGGCAGCCACACACACATCACCCCAAGCCCACGACACAAGACAGATTCGCTGTTTGCAGTGCTCCCACAGTGTTTGTTTGGGATAAATACACTTGCAAGAATAATTATCAAAACACACCCCACTGTAACCTCTTAAAACTAAGAAGGCAGAATCAAGGCTCCTGAGATGGGGAGCGCAGGGAGGACACAAGGTCTTATCAGCCTTGGTAAACAGGAGGGACAGGCCACAAACAAACATTTTCTCTGGAGGTAGTTTTCTCTCTTCAAATACGAACAATTCTGGAACAAGCAATGTTTACTTAGATTTCAAAGCCAAAGTCAGGGACCTCTCCTGGCACGGGAAGAGGGGGTCTCACTGGTGGTGAGCAAACGTCTCTGCGTCTCTGTGAATCTTTCCTCCATCCCCAGGAACCACCTCACAGTTTGGTCAGATTCCCTGGGCAGGGTTGGACACACCCAAGCCCATCCCTTCCCAGCTCTTCCCAATAAACATTTCATAGCAGCACCAGGAACTCACTGGGTGCAGACCCAAGCATGCTTCTGCACTGCAAGGCTTCACAGCTGGTTCTCTCCCTTTGAAGTTTTATGTTCAGAAATGGTCTTCACCTAAGCTCTCAACCAAAAGCAAAGAGATTTGTGAGCGAGCAACACACCCAAGGGGCTGGGTTATTGTGACAAAATTGCCTTTGCTGCACAGAGATGTTTACTAAGTGGTGATTTGTTTCCAACCCAGCCCACAGCAGAGCCAACATAGGGAGAGAGGTTCCTGCCTATGCTCTTAAGCTCACTGTTTGGAAAAAACTCTGCCCAGAGCCCAGCCACAAGAAGGTTTTTATTTAAGTTCCATAAAGCCAGTTATCCAAAGCCATTTATCCAACAGCCTTCGAGCAGCTCAGCAGATCCCAACATCCACACAGAGCCTGAAGGATGCAGAACAACTTGCTCCTTGCACCTGAGGCTCCTGGGAAGTCATGAAGTTAGTTCTCTGGGAATAACCATGGTGCTCCTTTGGGTTGTTTCATGGTCACAGTAGTTGGGCTGTGGTTGGACTCGATGATATTAAACAGCCTTAATGGTTCCTTGATTCTGTGGCCAATTCCAATGGCTCAGAGAAACACCAACATGCAGACGCACATCAGTCACTGTTCCCCTGCCTGTACCTGTACTCCACTCACTCTTATTTATGCACACAAATAAGTGCAGTAATAATAAAATCTAACGTATTCCTGCCTCCAAGCTGGGAAAAACTATTTATGGCTCACACCACACCTGACTGAACTTCAGAGAGAGAACCAAGGGCCTGTCCACAGGGAAGTTCCATTTCTCAGAAACACAAACAGTCTGGCGGCGATGTCCAGCACCGGACATGGCACTGCTGGAACAAACTGCCTGGACCTTTCTACCCAAACCCACACTGTTTCACCATGTGCTGCTGCTCCAGCAAGAGCTGGAGACAGTAGGAGGGAAGTTTCTGCTAAAAATAGGCTCCCCAAAAAATCAGTTCCAGCAACAGCGTGGGGTTTTAACTGCGTTCCTTCCTATTTCATAATGTGTGTGAAAAGCACACGTTCACCAGGAAAACCACACCCAGAGCTGCTCTGAAACAGAGAGCACAGGCTGGAAACTCAGCTTCTTGAGAACCTGGAACACATGCAGCAGACCTGCGACTGTGGGAGGGAGAGGAGGAAACTGCGACTGCCACAAGCAGGAATCACCCCACACCTGCACCTGAGCTGCGTATGCTGCACAAGATCTTTACTACAGCTACAAACAGCACAGAAAGAGCTTTGGCTGGGGGGGTTGGAAGCAAAATACGAAATTATCCCCCTGTACTGGGCACTGGTGAGACCATACCTTGAACACAGTTTTGGGCCCCTCACTCCAAGAAGGGCATTGAGGGGCTGGAGCAGGTCCAGAGAAGGACAATGAAGCTGGGGAAGGGTCTGGAGAACAGGGCTGGGGAGGAGCAGCGGAGGGACCTGGGAGTGTTCAGTCTGGAGAAGAGGAAGCTGAGGGGAGACCTCATTGCTCTCTACAGCCCCCTGAGAGGAGGCTGGAGCAGGGTGGGGGTTGGTCTCTTCTCTCAAGGAACAAATGTAAAGAGAAGAAGAAATAGCCTCAAGTGGCACCAGGGCAGGTTTAGGTTGGACATTAGAAGAAAATTCTTCATTTAAAGGGTTCTCAAAGCCTGGCACAGGCTGCCCATGGAGGTGGGCTGAATCTCCATCCCTGGAGGTGTTTTTCAAAGAGGCAGAGATGTGGTGCTGAGGGCCATGGAGAGCTAGAAAATGGTTGGACTGGAGGATCTTAAAGTTTTTTTCCCACTGAAATGATACTGTGGCTTTATGAATCCAAACACAGTAAAATAAGAAATATAAATAACTTTAAAATAAAGCAGCAGAACCTTTCAAAATTGATTTAATGGATTTCATTCAAGGGATAATTAGCACTGGCATTTTATAACCCCTATTAGGAAAAATGTGCACCATCTTCTTGTGCTGGTACTTTGAATCCTGAACAAAAGAGCTGCTGCTGCTCAGCCAGCAACACTGCCTCATCCAGGGGGCAACAGGAGACTTCAAGAGCCTCATCCAATAGGGGAAAAATAAAGCACCCAACACAACACAGATGGCACAGCTACTCAGATTTAATTCTCACTAGACCAGCCCTCGTAATCTACTGCACATCCAGCAGCACCATCCCCCTCTTTCATCTCCTGGTATCATACAGCTTTCCTATTTAAATGAGGGCAAGAACAGCAGCTTACCATCTGCCAAAAGCAAATAATTTATGTCAAATTCAAGACTGGGCTTATAAAATGACCTGACTAAATAGAGCAGTAAGTGCACTACAACCAAATGGAACTGGGAGCTCCTCCCATCTATCTTCAGAAATCCTCCTGGATGCTATAGAATTCTTCATGCAAGAATTCATAGGCTCTGCTCATCAGTAAAGCGCTGAAATTTAAATGAGAACATGTACTCGTCACTGGAGCCTTGTCTACAGCAATGGGTTTGGAAAGGCTGACCGTGTGGGACCTGTTAGGAAAACTCAGTTGAACTTGGATACAGAACAGAACCATGGGGAAGGCACATGCCTAGGCTGCCAGCAAAACAAAGCTGCTCCAAGATCCCTTCTCCTGCTGCAACACAGGAGCAGATCGGTACCTTGCCAAAAGCACTAAGCAAACCATGAGTTTAGCTCAAGCGTTTCTTCCTATCCCATAGCAAGCTGCAGAAGCAACCCTTGGGGCTCCCTTCCCCTGCTTCAGCTGAGGCTGGGACAGAAACAACCCTTTGCTCAATTGCCCAGTGCCTGCTGAAGCTTTCCTTCCCCAGAAACAAGTCTCCAAACCACTCAACCACATCAAACCCTATGTCCTGAGCTCAGCCTCGCTGGTACGCTCACTCTGAAACCCTCCTCTGCAGGAGCTGGTATCTGCCCAGCTTTGCAGAGGAAGGGAGGGACCCCCAGCACCCATCCCCACCCCACTGACAGCTCCAGATCCTGTACTCTGCAGATAGCATCCCTGGGAGGCTCCATCCACCAGCCTCCTGTGGAGGCAGGGAAGCAAGGGCAGCCCAGCAGGCACAGAAGGAGGCAGGCACCACAAATCTGTGCCAGGACCAGCAGCGGGAGTGCTGCAGCCACAGCAGCACAGCGAGTGAGCAGCGCCAAGGGTGCACAGGCTCCATCTCAGCAGGTCACTCCAACACCACCCTCCTGACTTTGCTCTGAAGGAATACCAAGGGTGGTGATGACAGCAAAAGAGATGCCAGAAATGACAACAGCCTGCTCCCTCCAGCTGCATGCTGCTTTCTACAGCAACAGTTCCAAGAGAAATAAGCAACAGATCTCCAGCCACCAAACAGGAGGATTTTTTGCCATGCATTATTCATAAGGCTTTGGGTTGTTTTTTTTCCCTGCCTGAACACAGATGTGTTTACTCACACTGTGCCTCATTTACACTCAAGGTTTAACATAACACAGAACTCATTTTTGTTCTTTATAGTTTTTCAAGCACTTGAAGCTCTTTTTGCTTTTGTCATTTTCCTTTTGGCTGTTTCCAAACCAAAGCTATAATTAGAACCCAGAGGGACCAGCAGGCTCCTTTGATAAAGAGCTGCCTGCTGGATAAACACCAGCCCTGCACACACACACAGCCTGGCACCTGCCAAGCACCCACTACTGCAGCATCGACAGCTGGGAATCAGCGAATAGGTTGGGCTGGAAGGGACCTTAAAGACCATCCAGTTCCAACTGCCCTGCTCTAAGGTCTCCCTGGAGCCTTCTCCTCCCCAGGCTGAACTCTCTCAGCCTGTCCCCATAGGGGAGGTTCTCCAGCCTTCTGATCACCTTCCTGGACTCTTCTAGACAGTTCCACGTCATTGTTGTGTTGGGGACACCAGAACTGGATGCAGTACGGCAGGTGGGGTCTCATGGGAGCAGAGCCTCAGGGACTGACTCAGTTTCAATGGGACAAACTCAAGTGCCACCAGGGCCCCAGAACACTGTCCTGACAAATACAGCACCACGTATTACAGAAGAGCATCCTGTGTCCCAGGCATACACTTGGATGCTTAACACCACCTCCACAAGGATGTTTTTCTTCCCATCTTTCCTGCTGCTGATGCTCAACGACCCTAGAGTTTCCCCTGGGGTGGCTTCACAAGCTGGAGAGCAAAGCAGATGGCTCCTGGAAAAGCACGGAAGAGTGGAGGGTGCTCCAGTGGCAGCCATTCAGGGCCCCTGCACCTGCATGGCATGTGACAACCTGCCTGGAGTCAAACAAACCACCGGAGATCATTGTGTCAGGATCAGAGACACATCCTCATCAGCAGTCTCCACCACAAAACAGTTCTCCCCTCAGCAAGGCGAAGAAGAAGCCCGTGTTGGGCACAGCTTCCTCATGTTTCCGTTACACAACGTTCACTGTCCCAGATTTGGCATGGCACTGCCCACTTCATGCACACAAAAACACCTCACAGATGCCTGAAGGTCCTGTCCTGTGTCCAGCACCTCACACACCCATCTCATGTCTTATATGCAACAAGATCCCACCTCACCATCCTCAACAGCTGGTGATGGGTACTGAGATCATAAGGAGATACCAGCCCATCATGGGATGACACAACTGTGAGCTCTTCAAGGCTGCATCCCCATGGAAAGCCTCCCATTCCCACCAGGAGCAGAAATCAAATGGGAAGAAGCATGAAGCAGTGGTTAAACATTGTGCTCAGCAGTTAATTATGCACCAATTAGTGAGGGGCTCAGTGCTGTCACCTCCCCAGAGCTGCTCTTCTTGGTACCTGAAGGGGCTGCAGCAGAACCACCGTGGCCTCCCCAGCACTTTCCACCAGTCTGCCTGTTTGTTTTTTTTTTTCCACCCATCAGTGAAATCAGGCAGCTTTTGTGTTTAATCCCCTTAATTAGGGGTGTGCAGCAGTCTTCATTCCTTAATTACATTCATTGACACATCTGATGCAACACATTTACAAACAACCATTTTCACTGGTGATGGCTTGGAATCAAAATTGCCAACTTCCCCACACTGCCTGCACTGCATCACTGACAGCAAGGAGACAAAACCCAGCACGCCGGGTGCCAGCCTGGCTTCCTGGGTGCTTCATCTCACACACAACCCAGAAAAGTGATTTTCATTCAATAATAGAGGAGAGAGACCTTCTGGTGGCCTTTCAGGGCTTAAATGGACTGAAAAGAAAGCTGGGGGCAAACCTGAGCAGAGCCTGTTGTGACAGGACAAGGGGGCATGGTTTGAACCGAAAGAGGGAGATTCAGACTAGAGAAAAGGAAGAGGTTTTTTTTTACTCTGTGGATTGTGAGACCCTGGCCCAGGCTGCCCACAGAGGTGGGAGATGCCCCATCCCTGCAACCATCCCAGCTTGTCTGGGGCTCTGAGCAACCTGCTCTAGTTGAGGATGTCCCTGCTGAATGCAGGGGGGTTGGACTGGATGACCTTTACAGGTCCCTTCCCACCCAAACCATTCCATGATTCTGTGACTCTAATCACCTTTTCTTTGGCAGGATTTAAGCAGGAAGTGACCACAGCACTGAGCAGCCCTTGGCACCTGTGTGAAAAAGCAGAGTGGGAGCTCCCAGTAAAAGCCTGCATTAAAAAAGTTACAGTTTCAGCTGACACTCTCAGTACTTACCAGGGGCTGCAGGGACAACATTTCAGTGCCTAACCCAGTGCTTTTGGTGTATCACCTTTGGTAGCTCTGTTGTTTAGTGCAGTTGCTCAGCTGTCAGCAACCCCTTTGATCCTCTGGGACGGCAAACACACAGTAAGCACTTTATTACCACCACTGCAGCAGCCCAAATAATGGCACTGTCACCTCCTGCCTGCCCACCAAGCCATCTGTGTTATCCCACAGGGTGTCTGTGTCCACTCTGCCTTTGAACACCACCCCAGACTTCACCCTAAGGCACTAATGGCTCACCAGGACACAGCAGCTGAGCTCCAGTGTACAGCCTGTCCTATCATGATGCTCTTCCTTTGTAGGAAGATTGATTTAAAAATGGGAAGGAAGATACAACATGGCACTGTGAGTTATTTTGTGCTGCTGGAGACCCAAGTGAGTATCCTTGCTGGTCCCCTCTGCTCAGTTCCTGCCTTAACCCTCCTGCTCATGGTCAGTGCAGTTATTTGCGCACAGGAGGAAATGTGCACAAATGGTGCCTTCCTCAACATACAGAAAGGAAAAGGAAGCTGTGTTCCAGGGAGGGGGTCAGAAACACTCTTTGCCCCCACATTACAGGGGCTGTTTACTTCTATTTTCCATTGCTGTCTTCCTCTCTGCACTTGATGGGCTGGGACAGGAAGGGTTTAGAAACTGAGCACACACTGGCACCTCGAGCAGTTCTCAAGAGGTATTTTTCACTTCTCCAACTCTCACCTTTCCCATCCAGCACCCTATACAGACAGCTTAGAGCTGAGCATCATACAGGTTCTCCTGGATAACCTTCTGTACAACACACCACAGCACTCCCCTCTCCAGCCACACTTATTCCTGATCATCCAAACATTGCTCCACTCAGGAGTCCACACTAAAGGGATCTCTCCCAAACTCCTGTTCAGCTGTGCTAGACCTGTGCTCTCCCTACCACTGATCCCTTCCTACCTTCCTGGTCCTGCAGGTAACTCAGGTCCCTCCTTCCCAGCCTGCTCACATCTTCCCCTGGTAGCCTTTTCAATCTTCTCCCTTTCATTCAGCATTAAATGCAGCACTGGGAGAAGCTTAACATCCTCAAAGGTATTAAAGAGAGCCTGTCTGTAAGGGCAGGCAGGGAGAGGGCACGGAACAGGGGCACTGCTTTGACATTGTAAATCAACTTTCTCCACTCCCACCAGTGCTGCCACCCACCACTGGTGTTGACACACAACCATAGGTGCCAATACCCACCATGAGTGCTGATACCCACCACCACATGACTACCAGCATGCTGCCAGTCACCCTCCAGCTGATAAGGCAACAGCAACCGCTGCCAACTTTTTTGACACTGCAAATGAAGAGCCCTGCAAGACAAACTATTCCCTCTAGTAAGGACAAAGCACATGCAGAAAAGAGAAACCATCTGGTTTAAATGCCTCCCTGTTACAATAACCAGGAGGTGGAGCTGCTTTCTGAGTGAGCTGCTGCTCCTGTGCCCAGCACCCCAAGACTTGCATTTTGCAAGTTAGGTCTCAGAATAATCCTTACTCTGTCCAAAGTGTGCGCATGTGAGTAGCCCCTCCCCAACAACACAAAGGCAGCACGTGGGGTTTTGGAGAAGCTTTGCTTATTTTTCCCTCTTTTCTATTTAAATCCCAGTTGTGCAACTGCCTCATGCACAGGTGAAGCCTCATTGAGCCCAGCGCTGCTTCAACCAGCTGAAAGCTCTGCAGACTCATGAGGACTCAGGGTAGCTTGGCTATTTATCAAGCACCAAAACCCACCAGAAAATTAAGAATAAACTGGTTTACCCTCTGTGGTTTGGACTCAAAACCCACTGGGTTTTGTCTGGCACCCAGTACTGAAGGCTGAATGGAAAGCCCCAGCTCAAATTATGCTGCAAAAGGGCTGCAAGTCAAGAGACACAATACCATACAAATGAGCCCCTCTTCTCAGCAAGCTGCTGACAGCAGGAGCCCCACAACAATATTGCTGAAATCCACATTCACAAAGCACGAGGGGATAAAATGCCAGACAAATCCTCTTTTCTGCAAGCTCTGTTGATATCATTGTTCAGGCTAAAACTGCCATGAGAAGACCCTTCAAATGAGGCCAGGGTGAAAGAGTGGAGAGAGCAAAAAGCATCAGTGAGCTCACCCAGGCTTCCCTGCCAGACAGCTCACATCAAACCCGCTTTGCTCCTCCAAAAAATATATTCTCAAACCACATCCATCACACTTCCTTCAGGTTCTCTTTATCTATACACAGGCTGAAGGTAGATGGCTGCCTGTTCCTCTGGAAGATGCAAATAATGAACATGCAAACAAGGTCTAACCAGGTTCAGCTGGCTCCAAGACATCTCCTCACCAATGTAAACTGTTAGCAGTGCACTGTGGAAAACGAGAGTAGAAAAAAGCCACACCAGCTCCAGAAAGCAAAGTGGAGTTTGCAGCAAGAATTATGGTTTAAGAGTAAAAAGCAAGACAGAAACAAACACAATTAGCTGATCTACTTAGGAAGGACATCAGTGCACGCACACAGAGCAGCTCCCCAGACCAAACAAGCTGCAAACAACTCCACAGCAAAAACATTTCATTGCCTAATTCTTTAAAATCGATCTGCTTTACAAGGTGTTGCTCCCTCTTAGCACCTGAGGAAGGAGAGGACCTGCCCCTGTTCTGCACGTTGGGGTCTGGCTGGGTATGCTTTGAAGCACCCACCTGGCTCAGCACACGGCACTGCCATGTGGATTTGCCATTTCCCAGGTGTTTCACCTGCTCATGTTATGACCACAAAGCCTGTTTGATTTATTTAACCATGCTCCTGTTCTTAAGCTACCATTCAATTACTGCTCCAAATTACTCAGCACTCAGGAGATGGTATTAATTACAGAGTTCCCTGTGCACGAAGCTGCTCCCAGCTGTGCTGTACAGAGATGGAAGTTTAAAACCTGCTGGCATCTAGGACCAGTAGCTACTCTGGGAAGAGCTGCCCAGCATTAACCTTCAGGAATGGCACAGAATGGACCTCAGCACAGAATCACAGAATTGCTTTGGTTGGAAAAGACCTCCAAGATCATCCAGTCCAACCATCAACCTACCATCACCAAGGGCACTAAGCCATGTCCCAGAGTGCCATGCCCACACATTTCTTGAACACCTCCAAGGATGGTGACTCCACCACCTCCCCGGGCAGCCTGTTTCAATTCCTGACCACTCTTTTGCCAAAGAAATTTTCCCTAATATCCAATCTAGGAATCTTTGCATTCCTGAAGCCTTCACAACCACACTGGCATCTGCAGGCAAGAACACAAGAAGTTATTGAGCAACTCACACTGCTCAGATTTAACAATCACCCTGCTGCAAGACATCCTTTTAGCAGATTCTGAGAAGGGATTCCATCAGCTTTGGTCCCTTTTCCCTTTCTACAAACAGCTGTCTACTGCACAAAGGCCTGCTGCAGTGCCACTTGTGTGAAACAGCTGCGTGCCAGAAGAAAATGCCTCTTTACCACAGCTGTCCACTCATTTTTAAATTTAATATTACTTTTCCTTTTTTCTCCAAATCTGTTTCTCTTCATGTGGTGCAGTGAGCTTTCAAAGGGTGCCACAAACAGCTCTGCAAAACTCAATCTTGACCACAGCAGGGAAGGTCACTGCTAGGCATCTTCCAAACACCAGGCAAAATGACAAGGTGAATAGCTCTTCTCTGTGCTTCATTTCTGCTCCCAGCTCTTGCCAAGCACAAGCATTTTGAGAAAAAAGTCCATCTCATCACTGCTTTGCTCAGCAGCAGGGTTTGGAGACCCTGCTGGAACACGAGCAGGGGACACTATAGTGACACATCAGGGCTGTGCCTGCATGGGGACATGAGCAACATGGGTGATTCACATATCTGGGACCTTAATGTATTTATCAATGACCTGGGTGAAGGAACAGAATGGACTCTCAGCCAGTTTGCTGATGATACACAACAGGAGGAAAAACTTCTTTGATGTGAGGGTGCTGGAACCCTGGGGCAGGCTGCCCAGAGAGGTTGAGGAGTCTCCTTCTCTAAAGAAATTCCAACCCTGCCCCAGCCATGCTGCTCTGGGTGACCCTGATTGAGCAGAGGGGTTGGACTGGGTGAGCTCCAGAAGACCCTTCCAACCTCTATCATACTGGGATTCAGGGACTCTGTGACTACTTTGCTTAAGTCCTTTAGGGCAGCAGGACATGTCTC
This sequence comes from Indicator indicator, assembly GCF_027791375.1. NCBI lineage: Eukaryota > Metazoa > Chordata > Aves > Piciformes > Indicatoridae > Indicator > Indicator indicator. Next base: position 7,375,307 of record NC_072042.1, on the reverse strand, counting down.
TCAAATCCACAACATATTTATCATTAGAAGCAACAATTAAATCAATTAGTGGTCACCCAGTGAGCCTCTGGTTTACAGAAGGACTTAATTTCAAGCAGCAAAGCCAACTTCCAGGATGGCTTCAAAGAGGAAGATGCTACAAAAATATAACCATGCTCTTGCCATGAGGAATCAGGCAATGGCTGTGTGGGCTTTAACTGCAAGTGGCATAAGCCAAGCACTCTTCTTTAATAAATGAGAGGGGGAATCTCAGATCTCAAACACATTCCCATTTCCAGTGATTCAACTGAAAAAGCCTGTTAAAAGGCAAGTGCCACATTCTTTTGCCCTCGCAGTAAACGCAGAGCACATAGATGATCACCACAATCCCACAAAGCCATAGGGGACCATTCTGGGTACTGCTCTGGCTCCTTAGGAGACAAACTAGCAACTTAAAAATCAAATATCTGCACCGCTCCAAGCTGAGGATTTTCTCCCATTTGCACTTAAAAACAATTGTAATTCATTGCTTGGAGCAGCAAAGGCAGATTTTTCTTTAGAAGACAGCAAGAAATTTCAAGCATTATTTCCCAAAGCACCATCACAAGAGCTCAGAGCTTCTGGCACCAAGAGGTCTGGATCTTTTTGTCTTGGTGTCAGCCTTCAAGCTTGTGCAAAGCCTGCAGATCTCCTGGGTTGTTTTCAAGAAACGTGCCTCATCCGGAGCTATACTGACTCATTCCCAAACATCTCTGACCGGCAGCACCCAAGCTGTCTGCACCCATGAAACACCCTGTGACTAGGCAAAAACACAGTAAATGGGTGGGAAAACAAAGCCAGACCAAAAGCACATTCCTCAGAGAATGTGCAGGTTCCTCCAGAGAAGAGGAACCAAGCAACTGCTGGGCTTGGCTTACACCGGGATGTTGAGATGATGTTTGCCTTTGTCGTGTGCAGCTGGCTGCATTTCTGCACTGTGTTCATAATTTGCTCTGTTATAAAGGCTCTGCTGATGTTTTCCAACTGCAGCAATACAGAGAGGCTTGGGCTTTGCTCCGCTTGGGCTTTTGTTCTAAAGAAACATCTCAAAATGCTTTCTCAGGGAGTGTTTCTGCCGAAGCAGATCCAGGTATTCAGCACAGGGGGAGAAACAAGCAAAGCCTTGAACAACTCACCCACAAACCTCATACTTCCGAAGCTGCAACTACAGTCTGTGTCCTCTCCACTACAGTGTGACTCTAGTTCAAAACCAAATGTCCTTCACCTATGCCAAGATGTTTTTCTAGTGGTAAAGCTGAAGTGCTACAATTAATCCAGCTTTCATGTCAGTATAACTAATAAACACTTGGGTTTCTGCCAGTCAGAAGTTTCAGAAGGTAGAACTGTTTCCAAAAATGAGCACAAGCTATGGGCAGTTTGCAGTCAATTTTTAAGTTAATGCATCAAAAGGACACAGTTCTTTGTTTCCTTGTTCTGTTTTCAATTTAAAAGACCCTGGCAAGAGGCAGAATGTGTCACAGCAAAGCCAGGGCTGGGGGCTGTTCCCATCTGTCCCTCCTGCCTCGGCAATTTACAACTGTCTGTGGTAAGAAAACATGAGAAACAGTTAATGTGCAACCACTTCCACCAGCAGCATCAGCCCAGCAGACAGAGCTAACCCTTGCAAGCCAGCTCAGACCCCGCCAAGGCAGCCATGAGCTCTCTGCAAACCTTCCCACCTGCTGAACTGGTGCATGATTGATGTCTGGGCACAAGCTGCTCCCGGGTCTCCCAGCACTGTGTCTGACACAAATCTAACCACTGGCAGAGGAGCAGATGTGCATCTACCTCAGAAAAAGGAGGAAAAAAAAAAAAGCCTGCTGTATTTGCATGACTGAATCTCCTGACTGTCCGGTGACTAGCACTGCATGGATCAAACCCAACCTGAACTGCCCCACCAGCACAATCCCTGGACACTGCTCATGCTAGAGAGTCTAGTTCAACTACAAGGGGGGGAGGGGGGGAGGAATTTGCAAGAAAAGTACCACAGAGAAGCACCAAATTTCCCTGTAATTGCAAATCCTTCTTGCTTTGCTGAAGCCATGTTCATTATCTAGTCCCACTCCTGCCTCCAGAGGCACACAGGCTCATCACACTAAGAGATTTGGCTTCCCTGAGCTCTTCCCCTCTATTCATCATGTGGTAGGAAGTCTCTCTTTAATAAACCACCCCTCCACAAAAGGGCCATCGCCATTTGTCATCATCCGGTCAGGTGAAGAGAGACAGTCCTCAGTTTTAAATAAGCCAACAGCAGTAGCTGCCAAACGCAAAGCCAGTAACACTGCTCACGTTGGTTTCCCCAGCAGCATCTCAGATGCCATTCAGCATTTGAAGGGAGAGATCAAGCATACCACAACGACACCAAGAAGTATTTTCTGCATCCCCAGAGATGAGGGGAGACACCAGGTACCCAAAGCATCTCATTTCTTCAAAATAAAATAGGAAAAAAAACTTGTTCCAGCATGCAAACAAGGTGGAAAAAGTATGGTGGGGTTAGAAGGGACCTCTGAGGATCATCCAGTCCCAGCCCCTGACCTGGGGCCTTTTAGTCTGGAGAGGAGAATACTGAGAGGGGATTTAATAAATGTTTATAACTATCTGAGGGCTGGGTATCAGGAAGGAAGGGACAGCCCCTACTCACTTGTGCCCTGTGATATGACAAGGGGCAATGGATGGAAACTACAACACAGGAAGTACCACCTCAACATGAGAAAGAACTTCTTTACTGTAAGGGTCCCAGAGCCCTGGAGCAGGCTACCCAGAGAGGTTGTGGAGTTTCCTTCTCTGAAGACTTTCAAGACCCATCTGGATATGTTCCTGTGTGACGTGTGCGTGGATTCTATGATCCTGCTCTGGCAAGCGGGTTGGACCTGATGATCTTCAGAAGTCCCTTCCAATCTCTGACATTCTGTGACCACAAGGGCCAGCAGAAGCTGGAAGTTCTCCAGAGGAGACTCCACAACCTCTCTGGGAAGCCTGCTCCGGGGCTCCAGCAACCTCACACCAAAGGTTTTCTCTTTAAAGGTCACTCCTAGAGATGAACAGTTGGACACTACCAGTTCCTTGGGTTCTCATTCCCAATGTGTGGGTGAAGCACCCCAACCCACGCTGCAGAAAGGGACAGGGACACAAGTTCTGCAGCAGGGCTGCTCTGATCTCACAACAGAATCACCTAATGGTACAAATTGGAAAGGACCTTTGAGGATCATCTAATCCAACCCCCATGTAATAGAGCATCACCCAACTCCGACTCTTTTTCCGCCATTTCCTGAGGGAGGGAAAGGAAGCACAGAGCCAAGCAGGAGCAAACAACCCAGCTACTGCCACCCATAAACACAGCAAGTGTTTTTTGAAGATGACATCTAGTAGACAGAAGGGAAATAACAGAAGCAGCAGTTACAAGAACGATGACAGCCTCAAGGAGAAGCTCACAGACACCATTTCCTCCAATGAACTCGGTATCAGCCGCTGCTGAAGTCAGAGGAGCTCAGCACTTGACCATGTCCCCGTGATATCGGCGACACACCCTCCCCACGTTGAGGCAATCACCCCGTTGCTCCTGCTAGCTCCACCACAGATAAACCCCTTCTGCAAGGTCTCTCCTGCACCCTGCCTCTGCAACCTGAAATTGTTTCTCAGAAGCTCCTGAGAAGCAGTTAGCCAATGTGTGTAACTGCCTCAGCAAACCTGGGCATTTGCAAGAGCACTTTTCCATCATGTTTGAACTCCCCAGGAGGACTGGCTGCACGTGAAAAACAACATCTATTGAGCCTGCTTTTTCCCTCCTAAAGCAGTTTCTCTTCCTTGTGTTCCCCCTCTCCATGAAGGGGGAGGGAGTGGGGGCAGGGGGAAGGTCCTTAAACCTTTCTGACTAGAGCAGCATACAACAGACCGCTGAGAAGTCATCTTCTCTGCAGCTGGTTTCCTCCCCAAGCCCGAAACAGTGATAACTTGTGCCTAAAGTTCTTCCAGCAGCTGGACCAGGCAGCCTGCACTCCCATCTTGCAGGACAGCTCTTCAGGTGCTTATGGACCAAGTCTCACCAGCCCCTCACCACAAAGACTCACTTTCAACTTCACAGTTGGAGATAAAAAGCAACAATACTACATTGGTCCTCAGCACAAACTCCAGGAGGGATGGAAGGACACTGGTGCACTCCAAGAGGGAGAGATGGAAAGACATCTTTGGGAGGGTACATTCCCTGGAGGGATGTTCTTGAGAGGGTCAGTTCCCAGGAGGGATAGAGGAAGAAGATGCAGACTGGATACTAAAGGAAGAAATTCTTTACAGTGAGGGTCAGGAGACACTGGAACAGGTTGCCCAGGGAGGCTGTGGATGCCCCCTGCCTGGAGATATTTAAAGCCAGGTTGGATGAGACCTTGAGCAACTTCGTCTAGTGGGAGGTGTCACTGCCCATGGCAGAGGGCTGGAACTGGATGATCGTCAAGGTCCCTTCCAACCCAACCAATTCTGTGATTGCCCTGGGATGATGCATCCCCAAGGATAGAGGGACATCCCCCAGGAGGAAGAGATGGACCGAGAGATGTCCTTGAAAGGGTACATCCCAAGCAGGAATGGAAGGATACCAAGGGCAGTGCCAGTCCTCACCCCAGTTTCTCATTGCTTAAATCCCAGTATTTGCTACTGAGGACCCTAAAAGTGGTGCTTTCATCTGCAGGTTGTGAGCACTTCCTCCTGAAAGAAGCCTGGAAACACATCTTCTGCCTCTGTTGGGGCACGTTTATGTTACCGATTTTCATCGCCTCTGGACACTTGGACACACTCATGCAGGAGAAATGGAGATGTCAGTGAGGTAACATTTCTCTTGACTTCATACCAACAACTCCCCACAAGATTTCAGTGCACAATCTTCATCTTGCACATCAATCACTGTCAGGCAAACAGTTCTAAAACAGATGCCTAAGGCAGGAAATTTCAGCCTAATCCTGGATTTTAAGACTTTTCAAACAAAATGAGCAGCGCTGGTTTTGTCTACATGAAGAACAAGAAAGCTCCCTCAGCCAGGGAGGCTTACAGCTCACCACTGTTCTTCTGCCCTGTGTACCCAAGGGGCTGCATCCCTGTGGGGTCCCACCAGCTCTTGTCCCTAATGGCTGATGTGCACCTAAAGATGACGCCATTTGGATATGCCTGTTTGGAAGCAGGACTGCAAAACTACCTGCATATAGAATCCAGTATTTGGAAGACAAATAACAGTTTTATTTGGGGGTTTGAGGCTTTTTGTCAGGCAGCAAAATGCCACCAAGCTGCTTCTGCACCTCTTAAAACTCCCATTTTCCCATAAAGCCCCAGGGCATCCTGCTCTCCTCCAGCCCTCAAGGGAAGAGAAAACAGAGCCATTTGGTTGTACGATTCTCTTATCATTTGTTTTTGGAAGGCAGCAAGCAAAGCACAGCTGTAGGAAGAGAGACTTTTCCTAGCTACAGCAGCTGAAGCTGGACCTTAAACATTTCTACCCAATTTCAAACCAGCCCCTACCCAATGATGAACGAGACTGCAAACTGCCCAGGAATGGTCACCAGCTCCATGTTCATCATTTCCCAAGTGCCTGGCTCAAGGCACTGCAGGCAGAGGCACAAAACAGGCTGTGAATAGAAAATGTTCCACTGTGCTCCATGTCCAAGGGATGAACCAAAACACCCTTCAATACTTCAAGCATGAACTGTCTCAAAGCCTCCAGCCATGTCTCACAAGCACCCAACGGTCTTCAGAGCAGAGTTTGACTAGCAGAGAATAACTCTAGCCTGGGGTCCCACACACAACGGGACAGGGCTGCTCCCACTTAGCAAGAGGCTTTCCCCTGTGTTTAGTGATATGTAAACCCTGGGCGGGGGGGAAGCCTGTCTGCAATCACACCCCAAGATCAGGCCAGTCTGTGCTTGCATACGGAGATGGAGGAGATGCTGTGGGACCAGCAGCAGCCACATGCCATCTTCTGCCTCCAAGTGTTTGACTCCACAATTCTACAAGAAAGCCATGTGAACCGCTGAGTTATTTAACTAAAAGCTTTTAATTATCTCTCTCACACAGGCACTGTGTGGGGCGTGGAAGGGGCAATAATCAGTCTAAGAGCACTGACCCACAGGACCAAAGAAATTGTGTTTTTCACAGAAATAGCTAACTAGCCCCAGTCTTCTCCGGCTGCTTCCAAACCATGCTGCCATCGGCAAGGCTCCATCCAGTGCATGCTTCCTTGTGGGTACAACTCAAGTGATCACTGTGAGGAGGACCTCGGTTTGGGCAGAGAAAAGGCTCCTTCCCAAGTCTGGGTTGCAGGTTTTATTGGGACATTACCTGATGGTGGCAACTCATTGGAATGTTTGGCTGACATCCCACAGCAACTCATCATAGAATTATAGAATCAACCAGGTTGGAAGAGACCTCCAAGAGCCTCCAGTCCAACCAATCACCCAGCCCTATCCAATCAACTAGACCACAGCACTAAGTGCCTCATCCAGTCTCCTCTTGAACATCTCCAGTGATGGCGACTCCACCACCTCCCTGGGCAGCCCATTCCAATGGGCAATCACCCTCTCTGTGAAGATTCCTCCTAACATCCAGCCTATACCTCCCCTGGCACAACTTGAGACTGTGTCCTCTTGTTCTGCTGCTGGTTGCCTGGGAGAAGAGCTCAACCCCCACCTGGCTACAACATCCCCTCAGGTTGTTGTAGACAGCAATGAGGTCACCCCTGAGCCTCCCCTTCACCAGACTAAACAACCTCAGCTCCCTCAGCCTCTCCTCATAGGGTTTGTGTTCCAGGCCCCCCCCAGCTTCGTTGCCCTTCTCTGGACACCTTCCAGTACCTCAACATCTCTCTTGAATTGAGGAGCCCCGAACTGGACACAGAACTCAAGGTGTGGCCTGACCAGTGCTGAGTACAGGGGAAGAATAACCTCCCTTGTCCTGCTGGCCACACTATTCCTGATCCAGGCCAGGATGCCATTGGCTTTCCTGGCCGCCTGCGCACATTGCTGGCTCATGTTCAGCCTCCTATCAACCAGCACCCCCAGGTCCCCCTCTGTCTGGCTGCTCTTCAGAGATTCCAAGGGATGGAATAGAGTGATCCTCAAAAACACCCATTTGGAAGGGAAGCACACAACACAATGACCATGGCCACACAATGAGCCATGGACCTCGCTCACTGACAGAAACACCCCCCAGAGCTGCTCCTCCTCCTACATCCTCCTAGCTCTGCATTGAGAGAGGGGAGATAGAAAATGCTTGGTCCTCTCCAAAAAATCACCAGAGTTCAAGTGCTGTGCATCTTAATAAATTATAAATCACAAGCCACTGCTGTAGATGTTTGCCCTGAGCAGAGAAGCTAAAGCGAGCTGGCATGGGAATTTGGTTCAAAAGCCCCTATCAGAAAGGCAGTGGGGTCTGAAGAAGGATGCCCTGGAAGGGCATCGATGGCTTCAAACACATCCCAATCCCCCCCCCCTGTTTTCCTCCCTGTGGAACTGCTTCATTAAAAAACAGATTTGCTCTGTCTACACAGCTGAGTTAGAAGTATCTGCTTTTGGTACAGAAGGTTAGCAGCATTACACAAGCAAAAACTCACATGACAGCAAGCACGCATAAACAACCGACCCAGTGTAAAGAAACTAATAATATTAATCTCGATTAAGTACAAGCCATGAACATTCTAACCTAATCCATCCGATGCACAAAGATAAATCCCTGCTATGCCACATTCTACAGTTCGTTGCAACTTAAGGAAACACAGCACTCATCAAAACAGCAGAGCAGATGAGAAGTATCAAGTAAAATCTTTATGTATAGCTGTCTGCTTAATCTACACAAGATTACAGCGGAAGCCAAGCACCCCAAAAGCAGAACAACCATTGCAAAACATCACCAAGCCCAGAGTGCAATTTCCACTTGAGATGCAAAGCTTCACACTGAGCTTCCCCAGAGAGATGTACAACAGCAGCAAAACACAGCTCTGAGACTGAACAGTTTGGGTATCTGCCATTCCTTAAAGCTCCAGAAAAGTTGCAGGGGTGGAACTGTGGTTAGGAAGAAGCCAAGAGATATGCAGTGGAGTTTAAAAGCTCAAAACAAGGTTTATGATAGGAAATTATTTGCATACATAGGGCTGCTGCAGACCCCTCAACCTTATTAAAGCAACACCTCTGATTCATGACAGCTCCATGAATGTAAAAGCAGCTTCAGCAAGCAGAGCAAGTCCAGACAGACCCACCGGAGCACACAAATGCAGCCCAGCCTGAGCTCCTCGTCTGCAGACTTACACAGTGGGGTGGGAAGCACCTGCTCTGCTTCCCATCTGCCCAGGTTTCTCTGGTGATCCCTGACCTGGATATCTGGAGAAAGCCCAGAGCTCACTAGCGTCTCTGAGCTGCACTAACTCCTCCAGCTTTTTCCCAGAAATGATACAATATGGCAGCAAGAGCCTGAAGAAAACCCCGCTCTGCTGCTAAAGGGGTACAGTCAAGGTCCCTCCCCAAAGGAAGAGGCTCTCATCAGACACCCCTCCTTAGAGAACCCATCAATGGAAGGTGTTTGACTCACCAGCTCCTGGCCAGGTGCTGTGGACATGCAGCCTATACCTCCATGGACTGCCCTGAGATGAAGAGCTGAAGGTTTACTCAGTGATCCCAAAAATCCAAGATTCATCAGAAATGCTAAATAACTCCTGATGAACACCCAGTACACAGCCACTGCCTCCCATTTGTATGTACAGTTCCCTCCCAGCACATTACACGTCACCTTCCCAGCATCAACACATCAAAGCACTCGAAGCATCTCGACATCCTGTGGCTGGAAGCCTGCAAGATACCCTGGCACAGCAAGGCTTTGATTGCTTAATGAATGAATTTGCAATCGTGGTTGCTTACCAGAGAAGCAACACATCCACCAGGCTGCTTCCCATCAATCCCAATATTTGCTCAACAAGCAGTAAATGGGGCATCAGAAGAGATCTGTTCTGCCACGTTCCAAAAAATCAAGCGCTGTCAAGTGAAAACATCGCAGCTGCTCAGGTGGAGCAGCGGAGAGCTGGCAGCTCACTACTGGAGACAGAAGCTGTGCCTTTGGAGCATCATTGGTCTAAAGTACTGCCGGGCTCTGGGAGCAGACGGTGTGCTGGAACAGGCTGTGCAGAGTCCTTCCTCCCCTCGCCCCAGCTAGCAGTGCCCAGGAGTCTGCCACTGCCTTCCCAACAAATGCTCCCCTGAGAAAGGTTGGTTTCAAATTGCATCGAGACCATCAGAGCAGAACACAGGCAACTCCTGTTCCTCTGATCTGACACAACTGATGTCTTTTTTAGGAGGTGGGGGGAACAACCATGGTCTACTTGAGTTTTAAAGGCAAGGAGCACTATGTTTATGCTGATGTTTAGCTTCTGCAGCAGATGATGTTTGTCCACGGGAATCCCAGAAAATCCTCACCTTCTTTACTAAGGCCATGTCAGCAGAGATACTCAAAGGGCCCTACTGCCTTTTACATCACACCCAGCACTCCAAATTGTCACCTTTTGGAACTAAATATGCCAGAGGCTGGCAACATGATGTGGAAAAACAAACACCAAGTCCACAAACAGGATGGCCACTGGACATGCACCGAAAGCAGAACACCCCCATCAATGACCCCACAGTTCCATTAACAACTATCACATCCCCATCAACAGCCACCACAACACTGCAGGAAAACCTTCAATGAACTAGGATACACTTTTGTCAGCCATTACCAAAACCCCAACCTTTCACTGCACCTCCACAAAGCAACCTCTCCAGCCAAGGGAACAACACATATAGCAGCAACATTGCACATCGGCTAATTGGGAAAGAAATTGCACTAGTAGCAACAGCAGCAGGCTCAGAGCCCCTCCATCCACACAGAGCCTCCTTCCAATGCCTCACAGAATTATTTTTACCTCCAGCAACTCACTGTGAAATAAGAATCAACTCATCAAAAGACCATCTCTTCAGATCTATCCAAGTTAGGCAAACAAACCCCAGCACGTTTGGAATGCCTTCTAAAGAGCAAAGTAAAGCAAAAAGTTGGTTTGTGCTGTTGCTCAGAAGTAAGATTTTCTTTTGTTTCTCCATATCTTAATTAATTTATAACACAGGGAATTGAATTATAACTGAGCTATCATTTCCAGCACAACACCTGTCTCAGAAATTGGAGTCCCAGACAAATTTTCCTTTTACCGCTGGGCATGCAACACTTAAATAAACATTCACACTCCCAGAGCTGGGAGAGCTGCTGGTTCCTGCCCAAAATCAGCCTCCTCCAACCCCCTATCACCTCAGAGCACAAAGCGGGAGCAGCTCTTCGTCCCCAAGAAACGCTCAAGGCACAGGACTCCAGCTTGTGGACACTCACGGATGGCTCAAGGTGCAATTTTAATTCCTTTCTGTATCAAACTGCCTCGCTGGATACAAAATAAAAACACAGCGTGGTGGCAAACCCCTTTAACTGGAGAACACTGAGTCCCAGCAAACTGGGATCTCTCTTCAGCTGAAATTTGGAGGGAAGCAGGAGAAGAGCCTTGACAGCACCTACATTCAATCCATGGGTGGGCAAGCGCAGTCCCAGTGTTTTACCAAGCGCAGAGCTTTTCCTTCTCATGTCTCCTTCCTTCTCCTCCTGCACAATGGACTCCATGCAAAGCTGGGAATCCTGGTTTGGCCAGTGGCAGCACCAGGCACCTATGGCCCCAGCAAGGAGGGGACATTGAGTGCCAGCTCCCTGGTGTTGTGTCCCCCATCCCGCTATTCCCTTCTGTTTCTGGCCTCCTCCACAACCTGCCTCCAGCCAAGCCTCAGCATTTCAGCTTCTAGTCCTCCATGACACTGCCACAGAGAGCTCACACACCCTGTGCACACACACAGGCTGCATGCATGCAGAGAGCACGTCTGGGACACACCATGCAGCCCCGATACACCACACCTATCACGTACCCCAAATATGCCACGCACACCATGCACCCCAGATACACAATAGTGTGTGTAGACCACACATGTACACTCACACCCTTCGCATGCACACAGGAACACATGTAGCATGTATGTACGGACAGACTGTGAACAGCCCGTGTACACACAAACGTGTGTGTGCGCTCACTGTGCAGACCATGTACACATGAACACAGTGTGCAGATACACTGTGCACACTGTAAACACACACAAACTGGGCACATATGCACGTGTGCACACACCAGACCACACACATGAACACTTGCAGGGGCAGACACATCATGCACAGACTGTACAGATTAACACCATGCACAGACTATGTACAGACGAACACGTGTGCAGACCATGCACATGTGAACATATGCATGTGCTTGTAAAGATGCATAGATGATGTACACATGAACACATGTGTGCACAGACACATTGTGCACAGGCTATGTGCACGTGAACACCTGCATGTGCACGCAGATACACCTTGCACAGACTATGAGTATGTGAACACAGGTGTGCATGCAGACACACCTTGTACACATGAACACGAGCATGTGCACAGACAATATGCACACAGACCGTGCACACACAAGCACACGCACGTGCATGCACACATGAACACACGTAGCCCGTGCGTGCGGACATAACGTGCACACACACGGTTCAAAGACGCCGCACACGCACACCCCGCGCACACAAACCCCTACACATGCCCAGGCTGCCCGATAACGCCGGTTGCACACACGCACACACCGAGCAAGGACCGTGCGCGCAGATAACGCTCTTCACTCAAACACACGCACCGGGTGCACACACAGTGGACACACGGTGCACACACAACCGGTGCACATATACCCGCGCCCTCTAGCATTTACCCACCCGCCAAGAGCGCACTCAAGGCCTCCTCCGCTCCCGGTGCCGCCGCCCTCTCGCCGGGACGCGCTGAGCCGCTCTCCCCCTCCCCGGTGTAGCTGCCTCGGAGTCGTGCAGCTCCTCTCCTGAGCCCTGCCGGACGGGCTCGGCTAGGCTCCGCTCCGCTCCGCGCCCGCTGCGTCGCACCCCGCCCGCTCCCCTCCGCCCGCCGCCACCGTTGCCGCTCTGGCCCCCGCGCGCCGCACCGCCCGGTCCCGCCCCCGCCCATAACACTGTAGTAAGCTCCTATTGGCTGAGAGCAACGGGCGGGGCGCCAGAACTGCTTCTCTATTGGTGGAGGGGAAACGGCGGCTGGAAGGGAGGGGGGAAGGGGGGGCGTGAGAGCGCTCCCCCTCAACGCTTCTCGCCCCCTCAGCTCCCTGCTCCCTCCCCCAGGGCTGCCCGCGGGCGCCGAACCCTGGCCCTAAGAAACCGCGGCCCTTCCCCGCCTCGGCCGCTTCCCTCAGCCCGGCAGAAAAACACCCGGGAGTGGGCGGTGCGGGGAGATTGAACGGACAGGATTTCTAGCGGCCCCCCCGCTAAACCGATGTTGAGGGGAGAAACGAAGGGGCCGGAGTTATTTGGTGCGGCCTGGATTCGGTGCAAAGGAGGCAGGAGAGGCCTTGCCCGCAGGCAACGGCGAGATGCAGCGGGCCGCGCTGTCCTCCCGCCGTGACCTAGATTTTAAATACAGGTCGCTGTTTCCCGGAGAAAGTCGTGGCCCAGCTCCGAAGGAAAGACCCAGGGCAGGGGGGGTGGGGGAGTGTGTTTGGGTTCTCCTAATATTTTTTTGAACACAAGGGCATCATCAGCCGACCAGGGCCTGGCTCAGATGATGTGACAATCATACAAACATAGTCTCATGTGGGTTACCGAGATGGTAGGTACTTGGTCAACAAGAAACCCCCACATCCATACTGGTGAAGGTGCAAGAGGAGCACCAGCACAACCCCACCAAGATCAACCTGACCCCCCATGCTGAAACCAGGCCTATAACAGCATGAACTGGCTTCTCCTCACCTACAGCCCAATTATAACGAGCTGTCCAGCGGCATAAACGAGAGCAAAATGCTCCCCAGCTTCTTGTCAGCCCTTCCAAGGTTGATGCCACAGCCTGACCATCTCAGGGGGGAGGAGGTGTACCAAATCCCACCTAAATATATACACAGCCCCAAAAGACACACAGCACTGAAGCTTCTCTGTTTGCCTCCCAAGGAGAATTAAGTTATCGGGCACATTATTCTGCTCCCATTAAGAGCAACCATCCTTCAGCAGCAGATAATACCCTGGGCTGATGGGCAGCCTGGATGGAATGACTTCATCCTGCCCTCACTAGTACTGGCCTAGCAATGGCCAGTCACACACTAAGGGTATTTGTGCTAAATGGCAGCCCAACAAACCGCATCTTCCAGAAAAATTAACATGCCTCGCACAGCTATGACACTCAGTTCTGCCCACACACGCTGAACTGGGCAGCTCCCTCCTTGTTTCAGTCTTGGGATCACTCACAAAAATGCTCCTTAACGGGAGCAAAGAGGGGTATTTTCCCCTGAAATCTGGACTGTCTGGTGATTTCCTTGGACTCAGATGAGCACATTTGATTCAAAGACACAAGCTGGTGGCTGGAAGTCACTGTTCTTACACCAGAGACAGGCAGCTCCCACAGAACCCTGGCTTCACTCCCCACAGCATTAAATTACCACATTTTAATAGCCCAGGCTGTGAATTGAAGGAGGCTCAGCTGTTTGGTGCTGACCCACCACAATACACTGCTGCCTTTGCTGCTGCTCACCCACAGATGGGCTGGAAGGAGACTGTCAGAAGAGAATCCAAAGGCCTTTGAGGACAAAACCACTGAGCAAAGAAGCCACAATTTTTGGATGCAAGGGGTTGGCAACAGCTTTTTGCAGTTAGGTCAAACAAGCAAACAAAACCACACTGCTTCATTGTAACACAAACACAGGCTAACCAGGCAGACTGCAGATTACAAGAAGAGACCAGGGCAAGAAAAACTTCACATCAAAACACTGATTTAAGACCATGCAGCATGTGACCCACCCTGCTCAGATCACCAGATGATCCCCAACCCCATCTGCCAGCGCAGAGTATTTTGAGTCATTATTTCCCAGGTGAAGCATTTATCCACAGGGAACACCAGTCCAAGCTGCTCTACGTGCAGGAAAAGGGCACTGTTACTCTTCAAACACCAAACAAACCACTGAGAGCTCAAATGGCAGGAAAAAGGAGCAGTAGAGTCACCAGACATGGTCTGTGCTGTGAGAGTGCCTTGAAAATGCCCTTCTAAGCCAGAGAGTTTAAACCTAGCCCAAAACAATCCTTTGTAGGGAGAAAAAAAAATAAAGAAAACAAACCAAAACAACACTCTTCTGTACATGGAAATGACAGAATCATCAACTGGTTTGGGTTAGAAGGGACATTAAAGATAATCCAGTTCCAACCTCCTACCACATGCAGAGACACCTTCCACTAGTCCAGGTTGCTCAAGACCTCATCCAGCCTGGCTTTGAACACTTCCAGGCTGTGAGTCTCCACAAGTTCTCTGGGCAACCTGTTCCACTGCCTCACCGCCCTCATGGGGAAGAATTTCTAATCTAAATTTATTTTATTCCAGTTAGAAGCCATTACCCCTCATCCTGTCCCTACAACCACACCACCACACCTCTGTTGTAAATTACTGGCTTAGCTTCTAACCTTTTCCTTCTTACACAGCTCCAAAGTGACCTCTGAAATCCCATAGCAAGCAATGGAAATTTCTTACATTCTTCACTATAAAACCGGTTTGCCCCATGCCAAGCTGGGATTGCACGTATTTAAAGAACTCTCCCAGATATAGCTGGTTTAAGTCACTTTATAGGAGTCAATTAGAGACTAAGAATTATTTTAGTAAGTCAGGATTTCTTGGTATTCAGCAGCTGGATATAGAAATAAGGAGAGGAATTATATTCATTTCAGGCATGTGATTGTGGTCTCTGAGGCAGAACCTTCTCCTTGAGAGCTGAAAGGCTACTTGGCAACTGCTCAGAGCCTGATGGACACAGCCAGGGCAAATCAAGAGGGTCACAGGGAACACCACCAAACCCTACCCTCTGCCCATTTAATGTGCACACAGCCAGCAAGAGGCTCAGACATACACGCTCTAGCATCTTAAGAGCATCTAGACAGTAGATTAAATCCAGCTCAAGTAAATTCTTCATTAAAAAAATCCTTTGTAATGTGGTCCAGTGCTCTGCAGGCCTCACAGGATATACTGCTGGTAGGACCTGTTGTAAAACAAGGCTCACAGTTTATACCAGTGCTGGTGAATGCTGTGCCTAACTGGCACACAATAAACTGCACAGAGCTCTCTTCACCCCAAGGAGCTTCTCTATGTGAGGAATTCCCAGTTTAAACAAAGGAATTGTGCATCACATTGGTATCAGTGCTCCCTCCCCCAAAGCAAACAGGATTTAAGGTGAAGAGAAATAGGATTATGTCAAGTTCTAGGAAAACAAAGAAATTAAGCTCGTCAACTGAGTCGTTTATCCACTTCTGCCTCCATAAACTGGTTGTGTCTATCTCACACACAAATATGTGCACATACAATGGGCACAGGCATTTACATGCCACGTTCAAGTGCTTGGCTAAGGTGTGAGAGCCTCTGGAGCAGCAGCAGCCATTTCACAAGAGCAAACAAGGTGGGAGGAGAGCAGGTGGCTCAGTTTTGCCAGCTCCTGGCCCTCTGCCCTTGGCTCTTCTTCCTAGAGCTCCTGTCAGCATTAGCAATGCTGATTTGGCTGAGAGCAGGCAGCTAGAATCTCCCTCTGACTTCACAAGCATCATTTCACTGTAAAACACTGATCCAGAACAAAGATCTTTCAGGTAAATGATTTACCTTCTAGGAAGGAGTGCTCCACCCAAAGTTGCACTTGTCCCATGCTCACGCCTCCACTTAGCCCAGGAAGCAGCAGGCACAGCAGCGCTTGCTGCCAGGAAGAACCTGAGAGGCTGAACTGCCAGCTTAGCATATTTTCATGAAGACCTAGAACATGCTGCACTGCATCACTGCAGGAAGGACATTGAGGGGCTGGAGTAGGCCCAGAGAAGGGCAACAAAGCTGGTGAAGGGTCTGGAGAGCAGGGCTGGGGAGGAGCAGCTGAGGAAGCTGGGGGGGTTCAGTCAGAGAAAAGAAAGCTGAGAGGAGACCTTCTGGTTCTCTACAACTCGCTAGAAGAAGGTTGCAGGCAGGTGGGGGTTGGTCTCTTCTCCAAAGGAACTGGCAGCAGGACAAGTGGAAACAGCCTCAAGTTGTGTCAGGGAAGGTTTAGGCTGGACATGAAGAACAATTTCTTCCCACAAAGGATTGTCAAGGCCTGGCACAGGGCAGTGGTAGAGTCCCAATTCCTGGAGGGATTGAAAAGCTGTGTAGATGTGGTGCTGAGGGACATGGTTTAGCAGTGGACTTGTTAATGCCAGGTTAATGGTAACACTCTGATGATCCTAAAGGCCTCTTGCAGCCTAAATGATTCTGTGGTTCTGTGTGTGTGTGCAGCAGCACATCCACACTCAGCAGTCTCAGTGTCAAGTATTTAACCATAGATTACGTCTGCAGACCAGCCCATCAAAGCACTCTCCAAGACCAACAATTGATTCATTGTGGAGCCAGTTATTAAAGTGCCAAGCAGCTCCCTCCATAGTTAAACAGACAGAGAGACTGTGCTGCTGTAATCACAGCCTCATGGCAGTTAGTTTCAGGTTCTGCCAAATCCAAGCTGCTTCTCCACAGGAGAAGCACCTCTCCTATGAGGACAGGCTGAGGGAGCTGAGGTCATTCATGCTGGAGAAGACTCCAGGGAGACCTTAGAGCTGTCTTCCAATTCCTGAAGGGATCCTATGGGAAGGCTGGAAAGGGACATTCCATGAGTGTGTAAAGAGACAGGTCAAGGGGGAATGGTTTGAAACTGAGAGAAAGCAGGGTTAGACTGGAACTGAGAAAGAATTTCTTCAGTACCAGAGTGGTGAGACTCTGGAATGGGTTTCCTAGGGAGGCTGTGGATGCCTCCTGCCTGGGGGTGTTCAAGGCCAGGTTAGATGAGGGCTTGAGCAACCAAGTCTAGTTGAGAGACATCCCATGGCAGGGAAGCTGGAGTAGATGACCCCTAAGGTCCCTTCCAACCTAAGCCATTCTGGGATTCCATGATGTGGTTTCTTACTGGGAAGTTTTCCTTTGTTAGTTGTTTTAACAGCAGAGGTTGTGCCCTTTAAGGGCCATTATTGCCAAAGTAAAACTGCATGTTCTTTCCCATGGGTAGAAGAATCCCATTTTCAAGCTAATACAGCCTTTTGGTACTGGGAAAGAGATGGAAAGGTAGAGGGGATGGCTGGGCAACTATGCCTCTATACCAGGAAGTATCACCACAAAAAAACAATAAATTTATGCAAAAGAGCTCCCACTGTGGGTTTTCTCCATTTGCGTGAAGCTGATGTCCACTTGAGTCGGTGTCTTGCAGCACAGCAGACTGGCTCCAAGAAGAAAAAGGAATAAAACAGATGAAGAGATGCATCGGCTCTCCAGGATGCATGCCAGCACAGGGAAGAACAAGCTCCCTGGAAAGTCAGCTTTGTTCCAGGGCTCAGAAACAGCGCATGAAGCACATTTCTGCCAAGATGCACCATTTAAAGATTAGAGAAGGTTAGCTTCAGACTGCAGGACCGAGTTTTGACACGAGGAGTGTTTCTACACTGAGAGATAAATACTCTTCCCCTTCTGTATGGGTAGGAATTATTAAATATACAAGTGGCTGCACTTAAAGGATCTAGAAAGTGCTTAAACAAGCCTGGAGAAGAGATCACAGTGATGCTGTAAATGCAAGCAGTACAGGCTCTGCAAGAGGCAAAATCATTGTGGCGTGAGCCTGAGCCCCAGAAAGAGCTTGAGAGAGGGACTGAGCCAAACAAAGAGGCCTCAGAAGAGAGACAACCAGCCAAGAGTCATGAGCTCTCCCTCACTTCAAGAATTTCCCAGTTTTTCATTCCACAGCAGCCTTAGTGCAACGAAGACACAACTACAAACAGAGATGTGTACACACGAAGAGCACCTGACCACCTGCTCCTTGTTCATGAATTCCAGGAGATGCTGCTGGAAACCTCTCCCTTTGGGCAGGAGGAGGAAGTTCAAGTCATTGCACCAGCCTCCTAAACTAAACACGAACAGCCAGCTTGGCCAGAGACACAACTGTGGCTTCAGCAGGGGACAAGCTCAGCCTTTGTTGAGATCAACCCAAAAATAGCAGTTAGTGCCACCTAGGGATCAGCGCTAGGGCAGAGAGGCAGAGGAGCCAGACCACAGACAAAGGATGTCAGTGGCTGATTTTCTCCTCACGTGGATGAGGAGCCAAACTGCAGAGAGGACAGGCTCTGGTGTATTTAAATAACACCAGGGAGTTTTGAACTGCAGCTTCTCCCCAGTAAAGCACCAGTTAGGTGAAGCTTTCACAAGGGGCTGCTGAAGCACAGATCTGACTCCGTGCTGTTAGGCTTTCAATCTGGTCAAAGAGCATCCCTTGGCTGCAAAATGCTCAGAGCTCTTTGTTTCAGGGAAGGGAAGTTTTAAGACCACAGTTTACTTCTGAGCAATGAGTACCCTGCAGTAAGTCATGGTGTGGAGCCCTCCAGTCCATACCAACATATAACTTCACACGCAAAGGCCAGGCAGCAAAGCCACCCAAACCATGAACTGAGTGCTAGACAACTGAGAGCAGTTTGTTATTGTTCTTCTCAACGCTGATCAATGTCTAAAGGGTGAGGGGCAAGAGGATGGGGGCAGATTCTTTTCAGAGGTGCCCAGCAACAAGACAAGGGCCAATGGGCTCAAACTGGAACACAAGAAGTTCCACTTAAACAAGGAAAAGCTTCTTTGATGTGTGAGTGCCAGGCCCCGGACCAGGCAGAGGTTGTGGAGTATCGTCTGGAGAGCTTCCAACCCCACCTGGCCACTGTGATCCTGGGCAAACTGCTGTGAGTGCCCCTGCTTGAGCAGTGGGCTTGTACTGGATAAGCTCCAGAGGCCTCTTCCACCCCCTACCATGCTGGGATTCTGCGTGTGAGTCCCAGCCAGACCCGAACATCTGAGTGACAAATGTCCACACCTGACAATTATTTAATTAATTTTCTACACAGAGCAAATACAACTTCTAACCAGAGCATGGGCTACCTCATTTCTTCCAGAACTCAGAGCTGAAGCTCTGCACCACATTGTTCCATGCAGTTTCCCATACTGCCATTTGCTTGGACCTTGCAGGGCATGTCTTAAGCTATGAACTGCATCAGACTCAATACCCCAAGTCCTTTCTCCAGATGATACCACCACCTAATGCAGCACAGCCAAAGTCTGCTGAGAGCAGCATTTCTGCAGGTGCTCAGTGATTAACTGGTGCACATTTCCATATCAGAAATTAAAAAAAAAAAGGCTTCTCAGCTTGGTTGAACTGCAGTATATTAACTGTTGAAACCAGCAGTCATGAAGACCAGCTTCGAAAATATTAATACCCATAGGACACAATCCTGGAGGAAAGTGTCATGTTCTGCCAGTTTTTCTGGAACTTTACAAAATAAACTATTTTGAGGCTTTATTTCAGTTTGTATCTTTCCATGCTCATAAAGAAAACCCAAAGCAGTTCAGATTTATAGACAAGAATTCAGAGAAGGGAGGGGGGTGAAACCAGCAGTTGTATCAGGAAGCTGTGGGGATGAATGGAGAGACAAGAGAAGGGAGGAAGCTTCACCCAAACTACCATTGTTACAGTTAACTGCTAAGAATCATCCTCTCTGAAAAACATTTGTTACTGAAATAACGTAACTCCGTGAGTTTGATGTATTCTGCAGGTCCATGGAGGCTGCAAGTCCTCATGGTCTACATAGGCAATCTTCTAAGCAAGAGCTGCAGCAACAGCCCTGAGATGCACACTGGCCAGATCTCACCCATGCACTCACCAAGGACAGCGTCAGAAAGCAGCTAATAATCATTAAGCTGCCATCTTTTATTTCTCATCATTTGTCTCCACAGCAGGGTTCATCCAGCCACCCAGCCAAAGGAGGCTCAAAGGAAGAGCTGTTTTGAAGAGGGCTCACAGCTGCCTCCACGTGAATGGCCTTCCAAGAACAGTAGCAACTACTGCCCCTGCCCATGGAGCCCAGAGGAAAGCCTCTCTCCTCAGCCTGGCTTTCAGTGTTGCTTTTTAGGTCAACTAAAACAGCTTTTCTTATGCAACAAGAGATGCAGAAAGCTCACTTGCTTTTGAGTTTTTGCTTTCATTTAATTAGATGGCAATTCAGAAGGCAGCACTGCTATTTTAAACACCACAATGAGAAGCATTTCACTGCCTTACAAAGAGCTGAAGTGAAACACCCAGCTAAGCCAGCCCCAGAACTTGACAGCATGTCAAATCCTGATGGTCTTCTCCTAACGGATGGGATGAGCAGGAGAAACACCATGTTACTGCATTTCTAGAAGAGGTTCAAAGCAGAAAATGTCACTGAAAAGTGGAAAGGCAGGAGACATTTGTTCTTCCTCTCTGAGCTACATGTAAATAAACAATCTGGAACACAGGAGGTTCCACAGAAACATTAGGAAAAACTTCTTCGCATGGAGGGAGGCAGAGCAGTGGACCAGGCTGCCCAGGGAGGTTGTGGAGTCTGTCTCTGAGGCATTCAAAACCCACCTGGAACATGTTCCTGCATGATTTACTCTAGGTGATCCTGCTTTGAAGGGGGGTTGGACTCAATTTCCAGAGGTTCCTTCCAAACCTCACCATGTTGGGATTCTCTGAATATGAATCAAGAGAATACCCAAGTTCAAACCACATCTGCTGCTCAACAGCTTCACAATGCAAAGCCCTTCTGGGTGACCCATGAACTACAGGACAGAAAGAAACAGTTTCAGGTACAGGTGAACTTAAAGACCATGCTGCTTGGCTCCCAGCAGCACCAGCACAGGAAAAGACACAGCCCAAGGCAGCCCATTATCAGACACACTGTGCCTGCCACCTCCTCTGCACAAACCCAGAGAGCATGCACAACCTCACCTTGGATTTCTTGAAATGCTTCAATAATGGCAGCATATATGAATGCTAGCTCAAAGGTCAAAAGCACAGCCCCAAACATCATGGGCTCCTCTTGCTCCACTTGAATCTTCAGCATTTTCCTTCATGGCTTCTGCCCTCAGCTTCTTGCAGAACATCCCTCCACAGAGCTGCTGGTGTGTTACTTTCAGGACAGATGCCCAACTCTCTTATCAGGCCAGAAGAGATTCACTTACTACGGCTCCTATTATGTATTTTATGGTTACCTAAGAGGTAAACCAGGCATAAAGATGGAAAGGCAACCTGAGCCCGCTGATTTCTTTGTTGAGTGAAGGTCAGGGCTGACCCTGATCCACTGAAACTGTACCACACAACCTTTATCTTTACCATTGCTAACAAGGTTCCACTGAGCTGCCCTTTCTGCTGACGAAGATTAATACCAAGTATTCAGCAAGCAGCAAATTTTATCTCATATCAGGATGTCAAGCAATTCCCTGTTCAAAGGAGGCAGGGAACTACTGGAGAGAGTCCAGCAGAGGCTATGAAGATGCTGAAGGTATTGAAACATCTTTGTGAGGAAGAAAGGCTGAGAGCCCTGGGGCTGAGAGCCTGGAGAAGAGCAGCCCAGAGGGGATCTGATCAATACTCAGCAAGAGGATGGGGCCAGACTCTGCTCAGTAGTGCCCAGGGAAAGGGCAATGGGCACAAACTGGAACCCAGGAGGTTCCATCTGACCAGGAGGAAAAACTTTTTTTGGTGTGAGGGTGCTGGGCCCTGGAACAGGCTGCCCAGAGAGGCTGTGGAGTCTCCTTCTCTGGAGAGCTTCCAACACCCCCTGGCCATTGTGATCCCGGGCAAGCTGCTGTGGGCACCCTGCTGGAGCAGGGTGGGGTGGATTGGATGATTCCCAGAGGTCACTTCCACCCACTCACCATGCTAGGATTCTGGGACTCTGTGATCAAACCCCCAAAAGCAGGAGGATTAAAATGCAAGTTTCTACCCTCTGTGTAGTACCTGAAAAACAACAGAGCATTCACACACACAGAAGCCACAGCAAAACTGCTCTGGGAATAGCAAACCAGAGGTTGTTCAGGGGACCAGCTTTCCCCAAGAAGAAAATTCACCCTTGACCAGAGACTTGTCATGCAGCAACAACCAGATGGGTGACTGTGTCCTAAAGGTCCACTCAAGCGCAATGGTGGAAGATCCGGTTCCTGCTCACCTGGGCCAGGCCACCCTGGCCAGCCTGACAGTTACAGCTGCTGAACGTGCCTCTTGCTAACCCAATCCAACCATCGTCTGAGTGAGCATTTGCCTTTTGCTCCAAACACAATCCTGGCCAGCACACTGCCAGTCAGAGCTTCTTGCAGCTACCGCTTCTGTGTGGAGTTTTCTTCTGCATTCAAATGACTGGGGGGTGTGGAGCTGGGAGCTCAGCACCTCTGCTCAAGGCAGGTTCTCTGGTTAATTAATGATCCTTCTTTGAGAGACTTGGTAGCAAAGAACAGTTCATTCAGAACGGGAGACAGCTGCTCAGCTTCTAAATATAGTGCTTCACTTCTGTCTAAGAACAACAGGTTTATGCTCAGATTTGATTCGTGCCTCCTGCCCTCCCCTGTGAGGCACCATGTAATAACGCTGAGTTTCAGAATAAAGCAATCTGCTCCCAGCACCTTCCTCTGCCTTCCCTTCAAGTCTTTCATTAGGGACTGGAAGTACATTGAACACTCGGGTCATGGAGCAGAGCAGCTCCAAATATAAGCTCAGTCCTCCCCATTACTGGGAGAGGAGAGGGTATTACTGGTGATGGACAGAGAAAAGCTTAAGCAGGAGGATAGTTGAAATTTGACAAAAAAGTCAATTAAAAACTTCTGAAGTTTCCAGAGATAGCAGCCTCAATGCAAAGGCACATTCGCACCCAGCTTTACCAGGCAGAGACTCCTTCCTTTGCTGCTCCCTGAGCACACACACACCTTATTGCAGTGGCTTTACAAAACACAAACAGCACCTCGCAGCCAGGCTGAGGCACCACACCTCTGCTGGCAAACCATGAGAATCCACCCCACCAGGACAATTTCCCCCCAGTGCGAAGCAGGATCTCCATGAACATGAGCTGGAAATATCAGTGCTGCTGCATTTCTCCAAACTGAACAAACATTTCTCTACCTCTCCTGCCAGAAGGACCTCAGGCTCCTCTCCATGCCCCACAAAGGCCCTGGCAGAGAGGAAGTCAACCCAGTGCTGTACTCCGGCCTTCAGAGAGTCCCTTACACAACCACAGCCCTGATTTACCATCAACAGCTGTCAGGAGGCATGTGGGGAGACATAGGCAGTATTGCTTTCTGCTATTTTCACTTCCACTTGTTCACTCACTGGCACTTAATGTGCTTTTATTGCTGGGTCAGTGCTCCACAGCCCAGGCTGGCAAGAGAAACTACTGCTGGGGGCTTTTTATCTTATAAACTTGGCCTAGAAATTGCTATATTAAGTGCTTTTCAGTATGTAAACTCTTCACACACACACAAACACATCCTGCTATTTGATAACAATCAATGCTCCAGAGCTTAAGACAGAATAAACAAGTCAGCTCATTATTTAAGTCCAAGCAAAGGTCTCAGCTTTCCTCTCCCCAATCTAATGGAGCAGACACTTACCCAGAGATGAGCCAGTCAGATGAACCACACAGGTGAGCCACCAAAATCCATCATGGGGACATAGAAGAGAAAGGAGAAGATACTCTGGTTAATAATCAGCTCCAGCTAAACATGAAACCCCCCACAAAAACCCCTGCTCACATTTGAGTCCCACATGAGCACTGCAAGTTGAGCTCACCCAAGCGAGCCTCAGTGTCTGACCCTTCCCAGAAGTGATGGTGGAACCAGACGTTCACGTTGAGCCACTTCTTAGAAGCGTAAACACCAAGCAGGGAAGGGGGGGAAAAAGCCAACAACCATCAGCCTGACATCACTGCCTGCTGATAACAGTGAACGGTGACGCAGGCGCCCCGTGCCTGCCAGCCAGCGCAGGCTCCGGAGCCGGCGAGAGCAGCGGGTGGCGCAGGCTGCAGCCCGGTCCCCTCTGCTGCTGTGGCAGTCCTGCTCTTCCAGCCTTACATAACTTCTGTAAACTTCGAGAGAGGATGGCCGCAGCCCAGCGCCTGCAGCCCTAGCTCCACAGGGCTCCAACTGAGCCCGCTAGTGGGCTTGAAAACCACAACACCCAGAGACTTAATTTAATTAACACTGTGCCAGAGACTTCTAAACTCTAATCCTCTCAACAAAGGGATCATTAATGAAATGAAGAGATTCAAGGGAGCAGCGGTGCCCTCAGCCGCAGCGGTGCCCTCAGCCGCAGTGGTGCCAGCTGTGAGACCCAGCAGCCACACATCAGGGCCCAAAATCCAGCCAGATCCTTGGCCCATGGCACAGCCCCATCGGGAGTGCGGGATCTGCTCCACACAAGCACTCAGAGCATGCAGGAGAATCATAGAATTGCCTGATTGGAGAAGACCTTAAGATCATCAAGTCCAACCATAACCTAACATCTCCCTATAGACAACTCTTAGACTGTGTCCTTAAGATCCTCATCCAAATATCTTTGAAATGCCTCCAGGGATGATAACTCCACCACTTCCCTGGGCAGCCTGTACCAGTGACTGATGACCCTTTCAGTGAAGAAATTTTTCCTAATATCCAACCTGCATCTCCCCTGGTGCAATTTGAGTCCATTTCCTCTCATCCTATCACACGTTACCTGGGAGAAGAGCCCAACCCCCTCTTGTCTCCAGCCTCCTCTCAGGGAGTGGTAGAGAGCAATGAGGTCTGTCCTCAGCCTCCTTTTCTCCAGGCTGAACAACCCCAGGTCCCTCAGCTCCAGCATGATGCTTCTGCACTGAGCACAGAACTACACACCTCTTCTGCAGCCACCCTGCCACATCACAGAGGTGGGAACGAGCCCACAGGCATCCTTTGGGATGTACCACTCAACTGCAGCAATGGTTGGTTTTAAGTGTTATTAACCACTGATGTAAAGAGGCTGGCAAGCAGGTGAAGGAGAGCTCTCCTTTCGAGAGGCAGTCTCAGTCCTTCAATCAACGGCTGGTAAAACATCTCCATCTCACCCAGCCCTGCTGGCATGAATGTCTGGAAGGTGTTTCCTCACTTAGGAGATTAGGATGTAGGGTGGCAAATGAATTTACAGCACATGGGGTGCAGTCAGGGAAAAGCCTTCACAAAGGTTCCCCACACATGCTTTTCACTCCAGTGAGACAGGGATGGAGATTTGAGATTGTCCTTTGTGAGTGGCTCTTTTCTTGGGAAATCACCTTCAGCTTTTGAGCCACACAGGAGGATCCAGAGCACGGAGCACATCCATGAGACTACTCAGTATGGTGAAGAGAAGCAGAAAAGAGCTTAATTACAGGGCAGGACCATTCCCTCTGGGTTGGGTTGTCAGCAGCAGCCTCGGCCCCTGTGGGATGGGTGTTCCTCGACAGAGCCCTCAGCAGGTGGTACCTGAGCCTGTGCCACATGCAGAACCTGTAGTCAGCAGGATCCTGGCTGTGTGAGGAGCTGCAGAGCATCAGGCTCACAAAGGTGAGAACCCAAACCTGTTAAGACTTCAAGATGTTGCCTGCAGAAAAGCTTTTCTCTGCCAGCAGCAGCCTGCACAGGTCTCTATGGAGATGCTACCGCAGCCCTTCTATAGGTGCTGCTCCCCTGAATTAGGTGCTGTATGTGAGAACCTCAGTCCCATCAGCAGCTTCTGAAATTCAAATCCAAGCTCCAGCCACAGCTTTCAGGAGGGCAGACACTGCAGGAACTACTGGTGGGGCAGGCTCATACCCTAGAGGCTGCCACAACCTGGGGCAGGGCTTTTAGGGTGCTTCAGCACACTACCTCACCCCAGACCAACACAGCCTTTCTTGGAGGGACCTCAGCCCTCCAAGGTACCAGCCAAGCCCACCACAGACAGGTTTGGTTTTGGATGTTGGAAAGCAGTTAGAGGTCTCCATTTTCCGTCAGTGCCTTTTGCCCCTGCTCTCTCCCTGCAGCTTTTTGGGATGTGCCTTCAGGACACCATCAAGCCTCCTTGGCTGAAGATGCAGGAACGCTGCTCCCAGAGCTAACAAGGCTGCCCTGCTCTGACCCAAGTCAGTTTTCACCAGGCATAGAATAAAGTCCTCTCTATGTTCACCTCCTGGAATAAATCCCATGAGCTCTTATTTCCCCGGGCCAGGCAAGAACACAGATGGTCACAGAGATTAAAACATGCAGAGAATTAACCACCCCGTGCAAATGAGCTGCTTCATCCAGCCCAGGGCTGCTAGGTGGCTTGAGATGCAGCACTTGGATGGGATCATCACAGTTTGCTGAGCTCAGATAACAGCCTCCTATCATCCAGAACAGTCTGAAGGCAGCTCATAGTGGAGGCAAGACACAAACTGCCAGAGCCAGGCAGCTGCTGGAACTACATCTGCCTCCTGCTACAGCTGGAGAAGGCAAAATAGCAGCACCAGGAAACAGCCTGGCCAGTTCTGCACTTGGACATCTGTATTGCCACCGCCAGGCAGTTCAGACAGACCAAGCAGAGCTGCAGCCCCAATATGAGCCATCTGCATGTTGAGATGGGAGACCAGAAGGTCTCCCCTCAGCCTCCTCTTCTCCAGGCTGAACAACCCCAGTTCCCTTAGCTGCTCCTCACTAGCCCTGTTCTCCAGAGCCTGCCCCAGCTTTGTTGACCTCTGGCCCTACTCCAGCCCCTCAATGTCCTTGTTGGAGTGAGGGGCCCAAACCTGACCCCAGTATTTGAGGTGTGGCCTCACCAGTGCTCACCCTTTCCTGGTACTGCTGGTCACACTATTGCTCACCCAGGCAAGGTTGCTGTTGGCCTTCTTGGCCACCTGGGCACACACTGGCTTATCTTCAGCTGGTTGTCAACCTTTTCCACCAGGCAGTTTCCAGCCACTCTGCCCCAAGCCTGAAGCGTTGCAGGGGGTTGTTTCAACCCATGTGTTAGACCCAGAACTTGGTCCTGGCTACAGTTATCCTTCAAGGTATTGGTCCATCCCAACTCCCAGCCATGCCAAGTAGTGCTCAGCACCAACATCAGGCTCTCCAGGCTGTAAGCAAGTTCAGAGATTACCAGCATCTTCCACCCCACCACTGCAACACACTGGCCTGTTTGCAACACCTACGAGATTGCTTTAACTCTGATGCAGTTGGAGGTTGGGCACTCTGCAGACTCCCAGCACACATCAAGCCTCACACCCCCTTGCTCAAAAGCCAGCTCAGGTCAACCGTAGCCAGATGTAATTACCTACATGGAAGGAGCTGGAAGCTGCCTCTAATAAGAGGATGTATTTGTGCTGTCAGGCCAGGGTTCTTCCTCCTCCTCTTTTGCTGCTTCCCATGGTGCCAAAACTTGCTCGCATTAAGAATACCAGCAAGAACTTAACCTCATTCCTTGCTTCTAAACACATCTTTACCAGGAGTGGCAGGAAAAGGCCAGTTTCTCAGTCACCTATTTATGAGGAGGAGTGGAGAACATTAACAGGATTCACTCATTTAATTGAGTAGTGCAGAGGGCATCAGTGGCTTTGGTTGCATTGATAAAGGTCTTTGGGGTGAGCAAATGGAGGAGCATAGGCCTTACACCAAAATACTTCCCTGGCCACGCAACCCACTGATGTTGAGACCCCAGGCTGGTGTGGGGCAGGGGGGTCCTGACAATCTCAGCACCCTCCCAGCTGCCTCTGAGTCACCAAGCTGCTAGAAGAAGCCACAATCGCCTCCACAGAATCCCAGCACAGTGGGGGTTGGAAAGACCCCTGAAGATCATCCAGTCCAAGCCTCCTGCTCCAGCAGGGCACCCACAGCAGCTTGTCCAGGATCACAATGGCCAGGGGGCATTGGAAGCTCTCCAGAGAGGGAGACTCCACAACCTCTGTGGACAGCCTGCTCCAGGGCTCCACCACCTTCACACCAAGGAAGTTTTCCCTCACGTTTAAGTGAAAACCAAGAGGCGAAGCAAAAAAGACACCTAAGTTCCCTTCCAGCCTGTCCTTCTAAAATCCATGAGCCAGAGGCAGCTTTGGAGCCTCCCCACAGCAGCAGGGTTCAGCACACAGGAAGCTTAGGCAACACAAAGCTGTTTTGACCCAGTGCTCTCTGCCCTAGAGCAGACTCTGCAGCAGGAGTCCAACTGGTGCTGGGGTGAGCATGACCCAGGGCACCCCAGTTTTGCACTGCTGATAGCTCAGGATTTTCTCAGGAGGCATAGGGAAGAGACTAGAGACAAACCATGTTAATTTGACAGATTAAGAGTCTTCTACAGCCCTACAAAGCTGCAAGCAGCTGCTCAAAACTTCTTGTGAACCACAAAAAGTAGTATGGTCTAAGGAGCAGGCATGGATTAGAGGCCACAAACACCCATTTCTTTGCTCTGTGCAAAGTGTGTTTCCCTCCATTGTGGTCCCAAAACAAAACACAAGCCTGTCAGGTCAAACCAGGAAATTCAGCAAACTTTGAGAACCAGCAGTAGCAGGAGGATTTTCCAGACCTTCCAGCTTGTTTTGCAAGTCCCAGATTATGTAAAGCTCTGCTCTGCCGTTGTTAGGGAAGCCACCGTGTTGACAGTCAGTGATGGAGCCAGCTGGAACCATGCTGCTCTCCCAGAGGGACCGTACCCAGCCAGGGCAGCAGGGTCTTGTGCAACACTACAGACTCCTTCCCAGGCACCCTCTGCTGTGGCTGTCACCATGCAGAAGCAACTGTTTTTCACAGAATCATAGAATTGGATAGGACCTCTAAGGTCATCAAGTCCAACCGTCAACCCACCACCACTACAGCCATTCAACCATGTCCCCAGGTGTCGTGGCCACAAGTTTCTTGAACACCTCCCTGGGCAGCTGTTCCAATGCCTGACCACTCTGACAGGAAAGAAATTTTCCCTAATATCCAACTTAAATCTATCCTGCATTTTGTGGCCATTTTCTTTCATCCTATCACTTGTTACTAGAGAGAAAAGAGACCCAACACTCACCTTAGCATCTCTCAGGGACTTGTGGTATGCCTAATTGTTGCATGATTAATCATCTTCTCAGGGTCTGGGTGTGTTTTCCAAACTCTCACCCTGCCCAGGTGCTCAGTACGAAACCATCTGTCCTTGCAGTCTTTGTGTCTACAGGGTGGCTTTGCTGTGCCCAGTGGTGAAGGATCTCTTCTAGCTCTGACCTAATGCTTGGATTTTCTGCCAGTTGGGATTTGCTGGAGGGGTGAAGCAGTTATTGCTGCATACATGTCCTCCAGGAACACAATGCGAGAGCCTGAGCTCACCCGGCATTCAGCACCCAGCTGGAAAAGCCCCAAGGCAAGTGGGATGGGAGCCAGCACCCCTGGGGCCCCGCTCTGAGCATGATCCCTGTCCCATGGCAGTGGCCTCACACACAGTCCTGGTGCATTTGCCTAATTAAGAGCTAATGAAGCAGGGAACTCTATTGAGGGGCTGACAGGGGAGCAGATGTGCCCCCTGAACCCAGCCACTGCTGGGGGGAAACTGCTGCCGTCTCCAGGGTGAATCAGCAGGAAAAGCTCAGGCCAGCATGCTCAGCACTTCCAGTTCAAGTCCCCGCTGCTCTGTCAGAGCCAGGGAAGGAGAAATCCCTGTTCATCAGCAGCCTCTAGTGGGAAGAAGCACAAAGACCAGCGACCACTATACATGAACCCCACTAGCCCGGGGACACACAGCCCAGCAGCCCACCCTGACTGTCCCCATAAGCTCAACTGGGGCCAGCCCAACATGGTGCAGCAAAGGGACTCTGACAGACACTAACCAAACCCCATGGCCTTGGCAGAGTGTGGACTTGGTAGCGTTAATAGTTGGACTCAACAATCCATGGTTTTCTCCATTCCAAACAGTTCTATGCTTCTATGATCCAGCATGTGATGCTGCTCAAAGGGGCCACCCCTACCACAAAACATGGTCCTACAGTACTGGTCCTGGGCTAAGCATGGAGAGCTAGCTGACTGCAGCACCTCCTAGCAAAGCCTGACTCAGCCTTGTACAAATCACTAGAAGAAAAAAAAAAATCCATAAAAGGGACAATAAAAATATCCAAATCCCTCCCGGGCTGCTCACCAAGAATCTCCAAGATGATGGTTGAGTGAGCCCCTGCTACCTGAACTATACCTCAGACAGCTCCCACATCTCCACCCCACAGCATCCAGTGTGGCCAGGAGCCAGTGCTGACCCCAGACTTCCAGGCACCACAGTCTTGAGCTTCTTCCTGCAGCTGGGAACAGGCACAGAGGCAAAACAGCGCTGGGCACAGAGGGAGGGGATCTGCCCTGCCAGGCAGGGACTGCCTGCTGCCGGCTGTCATCCGGTGCCGATGGAGCTCAACAAAAGCTTTGTTACATATTAAATCAGTGACATACCTTCAGGCCCCAGTTTAGAGAACAACCGATATTTTTTTACCCTCCAAGTGATCTTCACCCATCAGGCAGCTCTGAAAGGATAGTGCCAGCCTTGGGGCAGGGGGAACACGGCAGGAAGAGGTGTGGCTGCTGATTCTGGAGGCTGCCATGAGAAGAGCAGCTCCACCACCGATGAGCAGGCACTTTCTCTCCTCGGCAGGAATTCAAATCCTCCTGAGGAGGCCTGAAGTTTCTCCTGAGCATGAGGCAAAGCCCAGTGAAAGGATGGGGGAGGCCCCCACCACCCACACAACAGCTCAAGCACAAGCACAGGGAAGCAGCTGGATGCATGGAGGAACTTCTTGCTGCCACTGACTCATCACTGCCATCACACTACACAGATGTAGCATGTGCCCCACTTACGGCAAGGAACAAGAGGACCTGCCAGAGCCATGACAATCTTGGGGAGACCCATGTCTACATACACACTGGCACTCAAGGGGAGCCACAAACTGCTCCACAAGTTTTCACTGCCTCCTTTCAGGGACAGGCATGGCCAAGTTGTGTCACTCAGGGGCACATTCGGCATGAGCAGGGCAACAACTGCAGAGGCAGAAAAGGGAACCTCAGCACACAAAGCTCTGGCACAGGTGCAAGTTACTCCCACACCTAACCAGGTGACTCTGGTAGGCTGAGGACACAGAGGGGAGAGAGCACACTGCCGCCAGCAGCCCTGATCCCGGCTGTCCTGGAGTCATGCCCAAACCTTCAGTAAAGCCTTTGGAAGGAAGCAGCGGAGAGCTTGGGGTGAACCTAACTTGCTCCTGTGCCCCAAGGCAGCTCCTCTCCAACAGGAGCCAAGAATTATCACACCCTCAGCTTTCCCCATTTACCTGCTCCCACTGCTAGGCAGTGGCAGAGCACGTGTGACAGTGCCAAGGGGCCACTGGTGCACCCCACACGGAACTTCGTCTCCATGCACTTTTGCCCAATCTGACCTGGCACAGGGCAGACGTTGCCTGAAGTCAGCCCCTGCCCACCACTCACCCGTGCTGGCAGGGCCATGCAGCAACCATGGGAGTGACCCTGCTGCAGCAAACATCAACACTGCCCAACCCCAGGCTTCAGCCCCACAGCCTCACTGTGTGCCCCAGAGAGGACAGGGCACCCCAACTCCTGCTCCCACAGCAAATGTTGATTTTTCTCACGCAGGAGCCTCGGCATAAGTCAATCCTCGGGCGAGGACGCGGCTGCTGGCAGCGCTGAGCCAAGGCACGCCCCTCGTTGCAATACAGCCCCAAAGATAGCCACTGTCCCCGGTGACTCTGGCCAGCAGCTCGCACACTGAGCCAACCAGGAAGTGGAGAAGGCAGAAGCCCCCAGCAGAGGGGGCACAACACAAGAAGGTTCACCAAGCCCTCATCCCTCTACAGCTACAGGAGTGTGCAATTCATCCCACCGCACGCTCCTCTGGTTGCAACATAATATCAGGGCAAAGCATCCCCGTCTGCAAGGGGGCATGGCGAGAGGACCCTCAGCTCCCGCAGCCATGCAGAAAGGCCGAAGGTGAGGTTTGAGCTCTGCCCAGTTGAGCGCGGCATCGATCCGCAACCAGGACAGGTATAGATGGCAGGAGGAGGCCACCGGCTTTGAGAAGCGTCTCAGCGGGTGCAGATGCTGTCTTGGAGAGGGTACAATGTGGCCAACCCAAAGTCCCGGGGCTCAGGTGCAACCCCATAAGCACCAAACACCACCAGGAAACCAGAGTCAGACTCAGATGCCAACACAGGAGCTGCCGTGACCACGAGGTGCAGGGGGGACCCGACTAACCAGGGCTGCACCAGTAAGAACACCACTACGGGGGGCAAAACAGCCCAGTCCCGGGGCAGGGCCCCTGAACCCCATCTACCTCTAGAGCCTGAGTCCACTGCGAGTTGCCATCATGAGCCCACAAGAAAACCTCAGCCCTCCCCACCCCATGTCCTCCCCACAGCCACACTCAGGGTCCCTGCTACAGCCCCAGTGCACCTCATTCTCTTCACCCTCACCCTGCCGCCAGCCTGACCCCATTGGTCCCTCCTCCCTCCCCTGCAGAGCACCCCACATCCCCCCCTTCTGTCCCACACACTTCATGACCCCACTGCAGGTCTTTGGTCTCCCCCAGACAGAAGACACACAATCCCCTTGCCCCACACCTCACACATTGTGGGTCTGCCACATCCACTCTGACCTCCTGCCCAGTATCCTAAAGCATGTGAGATCTACCATGACCTCTATGGGTGCCCCCAACCCAAATCACTCCACACCCAGTCTGACTACACTTTGGCTCCCCTCACCCCACAGCACTCCATGTTCCCTCACAACCCCCTGGCTCCATAACCAGCCTGACCCTCCACGTGCTCCCAGAGCATCCCGCATCCTCCTGCAACCCACATCCCAAAACCAGCCTGACCTATCACAGGTCCCCAGGGAGACCCAAATATCCCCAACCCATAACCTGCCTGACCCCCACCGTGTACCCCTCAGACCTCCTATAACCCACCGCCCCATAAGCAGCCTGACCCCACTATGACCCCCCTGAGCACCACAGGTCCCTCTATAACCCCCTCAATCCCACCACCGGCCTGATCCCTCTGCGGGCGCCCCCGGGCCCTGCTGTGCTCCCCCGGCACCCCCACCTTACCCGGCCCAGGGCCGCTCCGCTGCGCACCGCACCGCCTCCACCTGTACTGCAGGCCCCACCCCCGCAGACGTCAGCGCGCGCATCGCCCCCTCCACGCCGCTACCCTCCGCCCATTGGCTGCCGCCGCCACCTCCCGTCAAGCGGCGCGACGAGGGGCGGGGCCAGCGGCGGCACGGCTCTGCAGTGGGCGGGGCCATTAGGGAGCGGTGTAACCGGGGGCGTGGTAACGAGAACCCCTGGGGGTCTTTAGGCCCCGCCCCGCCTCCTGTGACGTCACTTACCCACATAAGGAGAAAATCCTTAGCCAGGACCTCCGGGGCGGCTGGTAGCCCCTGGGCATGGCTGGGGGCTCAGCTGTCATGGGGCTGCCCTGAGTACCCTCCCTCACTCCGAAACCAGCAGGGTCGGGGCTTGTGGAGGTTTTTCTGCTCAGTGGCACCAGTGCCCTTTTTTCACCTTTTTTAAGAGAAAAAAAAACCTCAGCCTGCTCCGTAGGGGTGACTGGGGGGCTCCATCCTGTCCCAGGGGCCAAGGAAAACTGGAAGACTGCTGTCCTGCCCCAGGGGGATGGAGGAGATGGGGGGGAAGTCCCACCCTGCCCAGGGGACTCAGACAGCCCCATCCTGTCCTGGAGGGCTGAAGGAGCCAGGGAAGCCCCATCCTACCTTGGAGAGGTTGTGGAATGGCTGAGGCTGATAAGGAGCAAAGGCAGGGCCAGATCCCCCACACACCCCTTATCTCAAGGACGCGCCCGGGCAATCGGTGCCGTGCAGAAGGTGGCTGTGGGTGATAGTGGAGGGACTGGGATGGCCACCCAGGTGGGAGCAAGCAGGAGTCTGGCCCCTCACCAGCATCAGGGACCTCACTGCTCTCCCTCCAGCCTGGCCATGATGGTTGCCTGGTGGTTATGGTGGTGACATTGGGTGCCCAGGGCTGGGCTGCAGGAGTTGGATGTTGCCTTGCAGCCATGCTGAACAGCTGGGTGCACCCAGCACCCACTCAGCTCTCCCAGGCCCCACAGCCCACGGCACCCTACCTTGGAGACAGCATGTTCCCTGGGGAGGTACCTGGTGCCACCTAATGGCCACCACCCTGGGGACATTGGCAAGGACCATGTCCCCTCCTGCTGCCACCCTCAGAGCACTGGGCAGAGCTACTTCCCCAGTACCAGGTAAAAATCCCTCCAGTGTCCAGGGAGCAACAGGACAGATCCTGCTCCAGGGTCAGAGCCTCAACGATTGTGTCCCGCCCTCCACTGCCTCTCTCCAAGGAGCCCCCAGCCTTCTCCAGGGGAGGAGAAAGAGTCTCTCACCCTCACCACAGTGCCACGGGGGAGGAGAGCACGGAAGGGGATGAATCCATAAGCTGTTAAGCCACAGCAAAGCCCCTCACATTCTGTCCCTGTTATCACCGACTTCTGCTCACATCTGCTCCCAGGAGTATTTTTAACCAGGAATTAAGGGCTGCTGGGGCCTTCAGTAGAAGGGGAGGGATGCTTTGCTTGTCCCCAGCAAAGCAGAAGCCAGAGTTTTTGGGCTGCAAAGGTACTCATCAGACACAAACACCACTTCTGGTGCTGTTTGGAGAGGGGACAGGATCTCTTGGGGATTTCTCTCCCCTCTATACCCAGCTATCAGCTTTGAAAAGGATCCCAGCATCCTGGTGCCACTGGAAAACGGCTGGAGGGGAAGCCAGGCAGGAGCCTTGCACGGAGGGATGCTGCCAGGGCTATAAAAAATAAAAGCAATTTATTAGCATTGGGTCAAGTGTAGTCTTAGCCTGGATTGACACCCCAGAGCTGAGTTAAGGGCAGGAGAAAAGCTCAGAGCAAACCTGGAGGGCAAGGGGAGGAATGGTCCCAGCAAGAATGTGACATAAAGACACACGAACTCTGCAAAGGCCTTGACCAAAAACAGCGACATCATCAGAACAAATTGTTTACAGTTCCAATTGATTACAGGAGGCTGAAGGCTCATGAGCTTCTGCAGGCTGAGAGGGCAAGAAGAGAAGGGCCAGGAGGAGACATAGGCCCTGAGCTGACATCTCAGCAGTGCTAGGGGCTCAGGGCAGCATTTGGTGATGTCTGGGATCATTCTCCAGCAGCAGGTTCTGCTTTGGGGTGGGACATGTGGTAAGGTGAAGCCCCTGTTCCGACCCATCTGGGACAGGAATTCATCCCAGTTCCCAGTACGGAAAGGCTGGGAAGGTTTACCATTACTGGGATGTTGCTTCTAAAAATTAGCAGAGTCTGAACACAGCTAATAAGACTTCAGAGACACCATGGACCTGCTGAGGTGGCCTCTCCTGGAGCTACAGGCCAGCAATCAGCATGTCCTTAATGGCGAAGAGACTGCACAGGCCCGGCAAGAAGGGAATTCCCACTGATGGAGAGCCAGCTCCATACAGCTCTCCATGTCCCTGTCCCAGTAGCTCCAGCAGGGACATACTTCGTTTACAAACACCAGTGGTTTTCTCACCCCCACCTTGACCTCCCAAGGGAGGCCCAAGCTGACCCTCCAACCTATGACCTACCAGCAGACCCAGGAGCTGAATTGTAGCTGCAGCTCAATTTTGGGTGTGTGAGATGGAGAAGTCCAGTCCATCTCCCACCCTGCAGCCATTTCTGAAAGAGGTTAAGGAAAGGGACACATGGTCATCCTGGTACTAAAAGCTGCCAGGAGCAGCATCCATGGGAGATGTGTTTTAGCCTGGCTCATACCCACTGCTTCTCAGGTCTAGGACATCACTGCAGACAAAGCTACTGCTTGGCCAGATCCCTTCTGCTATGAAGAAACCCTTTCCTGGGCTCAGATCATCTGGAGGAAGCCCTGAGTCATGCTCTGTCTCCTGCAGTGACACCACACAACTTGCTCTTTCCTTCTCCTAGCTGCCACCTTTGCTGGCACTCAAGAGTAAAAGGAATTTAACAGGGAAAAGTCACCCTACCACCCCAGAGCTACCCAGGGAAGGGATCATCCAGCAGATGACCTGGCCTGTCTGGGAGCAAATCAATCCAGAACAAAGCTGCTGACAGGGACACATGTGGAATGGTGAAAGGCAGACAGGATGGGGAAGAGCATTTGCAAGCCTGTTGGCTCCAATTAGCTAAAACAATAGAAAAGCTATGGAGGAGCTGAGCATGGGGCCAGGACCCAAGAAGCTCCTCACCGAGCAGCTCTGCAGCAATGCACAGCAGAGCCCCACTCTGCTGGGAAGCAGCTCCAGAGCTTGGCCTTAGCTCAGGCCTCCTGGGCTTCCCTCATCCCATGCTCTGGGTTTGCCACAGGGTTTGGTAGCCAGTGGCCATGGGGAGTCAACAACGCTGTGCTCTGAGCTGGGGCCAGGTGCCTTTGATCCACTCTCCTATCTGGTCAGTGAGAACAGGGATCAAGTTTACAGCTCAAGCCTGTTTGTGGTTCCTTCACTGATTTTTGCACCACTATGAGTGAAGGTCAGGAGACTGGAGCAAATGGAGCTGCTCCCCCACACACCTTGGAAAGCCACTGGGACTACTGGTGAGGAATGGTGCTCTTCTGAAGGGCACAGCCCCTCACAGAGGGGGAAGAGGCTGCATTTTCCTGGGATAGAGCCACAAAAGCACTGCAGAGCCCTCTTGACACAGTGGCCTGTGGATCTGGCATGGAGAGGGCTACGGCCTCTCAGTCTTGACATGGTCTCCAACCATCCTCCTGAGATGTGTGACCAAGAAGATGTCGTTGTCTCGGGGGCAGTCGTAGTGGCAGGAGCACATCTTGATGAACATCATCTTGCGCTGGAAGAAGTCCCCTTCAGGGCAGCGGAACTCCACCTCCAGGGTGCTGGTGGTGTAGGGGGTGCAGCAGCGTCCATCTGTGCAGCTGCCGCAGAACTTGGGCCGGTAGGAGCGGGCACTGGTGCAGCCCGAGAGCTCAAAGCGGAGGCTTTGCTGTGGCTTTGGGGTCCGCACGCACTTCTTCCCCTTCTGGGGAGAAAGCAGATGAGCAGATGGCAATCAGACAGAAGGTCCGCGTGCGCCTGTGCTCTGTCTCCATCGCCAGGTGACAGTACACACACCCAGCAAGTCCCTAACTGGGTTGTCCCAGGCACTCAAGAGTGTTGTGCCCCCTCTCCCTGAGCCCAGTACCTTGGTTTTCTCCATGGGGAAGTCACAGGGCCGGACCATGCAGAGCCGAGTCTCCTTCTCCAGGCGGCACTGGAGGTTGTTGTTGGTCACTCGGGCAGAGATGCCCATTCCACAGCTCTTGGAGCAGGCACTCCACTCGGTGGTCTGCACCAAGCAGTTCTCCTGAAGGTTATTCAACTCTGGCTTCTGTGCTGGATCCTCACTGAAAACTGAGTCACACAGAAGAGACACAAGGCAGTTTTGCATAGAAAAGACAAGGACCTGTTGGAATGGGGCCAGATGAGGCCACAGCAATGCTGGGAGGGCTCGAAGCCTTCTGCTGCATGGCCAGGCTGAGAGTCGTGGTTGTTCAGCCTGGAGAAGAGAAGGCTCCAGGGAGAACTTCTGGTGGCCTCTCATTACTGAAAAGGGACAATCAGAATGCTGGGAACAGACTTTTGAGCAGGGCCTGTTATGATAGGACGAGGCGTGATGGTTTGAACTGAAAAAGCAAGATTCAGACTGGAGAGAAGGGAGAAATGTTTGACACTTGAGGATGTTGAAACCCTGTCACAGGTTGCCCAGAGAGGTGGGACATGCCCCATCCATGGTGCCATTCCAGGTCAGGTTGTTTGGGACTCTGAGCAACCTGCTCTAGCTGGGGGTGTCCCCACTTGACTGCAGGGGATTGGACTGGAGGACCTTAAAAGGTCCATTTCAACCCAAACCATTCCATGATTCAGGGCCTGCAACAAAGTGTGGCAGCTCTGTGGCTGCTCCCAACTTGATGTGACTCCTGTGGACAGTAGCAAAGATCTGATCCATCCCATGAGCTCTTAGTGTCTCACCACATGGAGAACACAGGCAAGCACAGGGCCATTTCCCACATCAGCTCAGTTCTGCTGCAACATCAGAGGATCTGTGAGATTCACCCCAGCATCACTAAGATCTCCCCTCAATGGGTCTGGAGTTGAACCACATTCAACCAAGCTCAACACTTGTTCACCACAGCATGAAGTGAGAAGTCACCGGTTCCAAACGAGATGTGACTCAAGGCCTCAGGCCAAAGGCAGTTTGCATCCAGCCCTGTCCCCCAAAGAGCTGCCAGCCCCCTGCTCACCCGCCATGACTGTTTCCAAGTGGTTTTCCTTGCTACCCTCCTCACAGACCCACTCCTCACAGCACTTATTGTGGACCTTCACATGCCGAGGGTTGGGGCACTCAGGGGACGGCAGCCGCAGGTCTTCGGAGCAGAGAGGGATGCATCCAATGGCTCCATCCATGCAGATGCACTGCAGCTTGCAGGTGGGCTGGAAGCTCTCCCCATTGTGGTAGATCCTGCCCAGCAAGTCACAAGTGGCACCTTCATGAGCTGTAGGAAGCAGGGAAGAGAAGCTGGGGAGATGGCAGGGGTCTGGCAGCATGGCCCCTGACTCAGGGCATCACAAGGCTCCTGGTGATGGAAAAGTGTTCCCTGAGCTGCCATCACAGTGCAGAATGCAACAGAAGCTGGTACAGTTAATAGTTGTCTCCCTAGACCCAAGGCTGTTCCTGACATCGAGGCTGGCTCTAGCTGTCCAGCTCTGCCAGACCTCCCAAAGTTCTCTGGAAAAATCTCTTCTCCACCTTTATGAGCTACAAAAGGGGACTTTGTATCACAGCCTTTCTCCAGTCAGAGATCTTCCCTGCCAGCTCAGAAGGTGCCCCCAGTCAGTGGTGCTGTGCAAGATCCATTCCTCACACCACACATGAGCCAACAGCTTTACTCTTCATCACTCCTGGAAGACCAAAATGCAACATCCTTCTAAGAAGCACCTCAGATAAGTTGGTTCCCCACATCTCTAAAGGTACCTACAAAAGGAAAATAAAACTTTGGAGGTTTGACATTTTTTGCTCTGCTGTGATAGATGAGACACATGAATCTCTTCTTCCATCCAGCCCATACTGTTTCTATTTCTCCCTGTTCTGATCTCCAGATCTCTCATCTCCAGCCCCCTACAAGTCTTTCACTCCCTCCTGATAAAACCTAAGTGAGCAAAAAAAAAAGAAACCACAGCAATATCTGACACACAAGAGCAATCTTCAGTCCTTAACAGCTGTGTGAGCCAAAATGTTTCCAGTGGGAGGTTTCCAGCAGAAAGCTCTTATTTGATGAAGAGTTCTGCAGGCAGGAATCAGTGTTGGGAATGTTTTCAGTGAGGAACTGAAGTGTTTCAGTCGGATATCAAAGATACTCAAAGATATCATGCTCCTACAATAGCTCAACCAAAATACTTGTTGGACAGGATCCATGGAGGTGAGCATTCAGCTCAGGTAGTTATTTTTGATAGCATAAAGATCAAAATGAAGCATTTTGGAAGTTTTGACACAGGCCAGCAAGTATTCGAAGGAGCTCCTGGGAAGTCCTGAGAAAGGTTTTTCTTTTTTTTTTTTCCCCAACCAGCTGCAATCTCTGATCTTTGAAATTCCCAAGGGGTTCCCAGAACAGCAGTCCTGCTTTTGGACAGTTCTTGTCTCAGCTACTGCTTTCAACAATCCTGACCCTTCAAAACCAAAATAATTCATGCCAACCTCTTTGGGAAGTTACCAAAATGAAGGATTCTTGGCTGCTTGCAGGGGCTCACCAAGAAACTTGATCTATTTCCCCCTTAGTCCTGCTCACCTGTGGAACATTATCCCAGGCAGAAATTGTTTGGACCAAACAATGCATGAGAGCCTTTTTCTATCCCACCTAGTCCTTGAGGGGGTGCAAATCTTTCCGGGCTCCTGCTGCCTTGTTCCTAACAAGAGCTGAATTTCAACTTGCAACTCTTTTCAGTGTAATGGTTATAAAAATACTCCTGTGCTCCCACTTGGACCTTTCAAAATCCTCACTTTTTCCACCCAAGTGGACGCCATCTGCATTCCCTCACACAACCATTCAGACTTATTTTTAGACCCTCTTGCGCTGTGTTCAGCCCATCCCAATGAACTGCTCATGCTGTTCCCTCAGCACCACTCCTCCCCATCCTGCTCAGGGCTTTATTATATTTTCAAACCTCAATCATTCTGTGAGGTCCTTCATTAACCCTCCATGACCTCCCTTTCCTATTGACCGGATCCAACTCAAACACCCAAATGGATCGTGCCAGCAGACTGAGCTGTTTCTTTATTTACCAGCTCTGCCTGGCACCACTGCCACCTCCTGCCTTCAGCCACCAGATCCAGCCAGGGAGACTTTTGCGCTTTTCCACAGGGAATATGACAGAGCTCAAGAGAGCTGCTCCAATCCTGCAGCTGTGCCAGCTCCCTGCACCCACCCAAGCCACCCCACCACCCTCAGGTTCTCCTACTCTAGAGTCACTACAGGATCATCTCTGCTTTTCTGATATCCAAAGATCTCTGCAGGTAGGGGTGAATCAGAGAAACACTGAATCACAGAATGGTTTGGGTTGGAAGGGAGCTTTAAAGGTCATCTAGTCCAACCTCCTGTAGTGAGCAGAGACATCTGCAACTAGGGCAGGTTGCTCGCAGCACCAAACAACTTGACCTTGGTTGGCTCCAGGGGTGGGGCATCTCCCACCTCTTTGGGACAGGTTGGACTTGATGATCTTGAAGCTCTCTTCCAATCAAAACAATTCTGTGGTTCTATGTCACAGGAACAGAGTCCCAAACCCCAACTTGTGCCTTCAGAAACATCCTTCCCTGCAGGAGGAAGCAGGTTATGTCAGTAGCAGTGAAAGTGAGGGCTCACAGAGCTGGCACAGCTCTCATACCATGCTGCTGGATGAAGCTCCAAGCCCTGAAGGCAATTCGGTCAATGCTGGGGGAGTTCTGGGAGGTCTGCAAGCAGAAGGGGCCACAAGAAAACC
The DNA here is from genome assembly GCF_027791375.1 of Indicator indicator. Lineage (NCBI taxonomy): Eukaryota > Metazoa > Chordata > Aves > Piciformes > Indicatoridae > Indicator > Indicator indicator. The sequence goes on along the minus strand of NC_072042.1, from coordinate 7,334,290 downwards.
ACATGACAGAACAGAGCTCTCACCTAAGCAGATCCCACTGCCTCTGCGGATTTTGGAGAAGTCACAGTAGAGTCCCTTGTGATGGTCACAGGGTTTCTGCAGTGAGCAGAGCTCACCCAGCTGCCTGGCACACACCTTGCAGCAACCACAGGCATCCAACATGTGGCTGGTGCCAGCAGGGCACTGCAGAGGCTGGGAGGGACACTGGCATGGATACGTGCAGGCCTGTGATTCTACCTGGAGGACAAAAAAAACATGGAGAAAATGTTTCCTGCAAGCTAGCAAGGCAGAAAGATAAAACCACAACTTGCTTCAAGCACAGACACCCCACCAAGAGGAGAGATCAGCTCCGCTTTCCACCTCAGAGCCCTGCTGCCTAAGGACATGCGTGCAGCTTCCAGGGGCTCATGGGACTGTTTTTTTCCTCATCCCTAACTCCTCTGAAGCATGAGGGAATAAAAAGCTACCTCTGGAAAGAAGAGCCAAACCAAACATGACGAGGAGGAGCTTGGCATCCCATGCACAGCTCAGCCCATAACTTCCCTGCAAGCAACAGCAGAGTTGTGATGAACAGTGAGCAGCTCCCAACCCTCAAAGAGCTCTACTCAAGAGAAAACATCCCAGTGTTCTGCAGCAGCAGCAGCCAGAACCCAGAGATGGAAAACTCAAGACACAGCAAGAGGACTTGCCCAAAGTCAGACAGCCCCAAGTACTGACCCAAAAGCTCCTGGATCCCACTTTGTCCCCTGGATCTCTTATTTGTTTTGTAATTCCCAGAGATGTGGGAATTGTCAGAGATGAAGCCACAGAGGTGTGTCCTCTCTTCTCCCCTTTCCAGAGAATGCAGTGTAAGTAGCCCTCCTTGGGACTTTCTGACCCTACAGCTGCCTGCTTGGTGGCATTTCAGAAGTGCTGGCCACTCTTGGCTTTGAGCCCCTTCACATGCTAAACAAAGATCAGGCCATGTCTGAAGGAAGGTCACCTTCTCTGGGAAAACCAGGATGCTTCAGACACTCCCTTTGCTCAATCTGTGGTAGCCTTCTCCTAATCGAGCTTGGTGCAGGCAGACTCAGCTCTGTATGTGCCCAGGTGTAAAACCACCACTGTGTAAGGTGCAGAGCACATGGTCTCTAAAGATCCTCTTCCACTTCCTCAGAAACGTCGTGCATCAACTCTAGCCTGCATTTTGGTCAATTTCTGCCCAATGAAATTCTCCAGGTGGTTCAGAGGGGTGCCAGAGCACTACTACAGAGCTGCTGGACATGGCTCAGCCCAAACCCCAGGGGAAGCTGCTGCTGCAGGGCTGACACAACCCTTGCATGCAGATCACAGAATCATGGAATGGTTTGGGTGGGAAGGGACCTTTAAAGCTCACCCAGTCCAACCTCCCTACAGTCAGCAGGGACACTCCCAACTACAGCAGGTTGCTCAGAGCCCCATACAACCTGACCTGGGATGGTTGCAGGGACAGGGCATCTTCCACCTCTCTGGGCAACCTGGGGCAGGCCTCACAGCAGAGGTCTTCCAGCCCTCCCAGCATTGCTGTGGCCTCCTCTGGACCTGCTCCAGCAGGTCCCTGTCTGTGCTATGCTGAGGACTCCAAAGTTGGCCCCAGCATTGCAGAGGGGATCTCAGCACTGAAACCAGCAGAATATTGTAGGCTCCTGTATTGCTGTGAGCTGGGTGAAGAGGGAAGTACTGGACAGGGCAGACCCCTCACAGGTCCACGGCCAGGCCACTGCCACCCAGTGAGAGGGGCTGCAACAGCTGGGAAGAGCCTGGGGGCAGGTGGGAGGGGAAGACATCTGGAAGAGAGATAAAAAAAAAATAAAAAAATCTCTGGTGCTGCACTTGCTATATCCCATCCAGCCCCAGCTTGTGAAACAGCTTCCTTGAGTGTTGGGTTTGTCACCAGTAACAGCTGTAAAACTTTTCCAGCTGTTTTGACTATTGTGCAAAACAGCTGCTGTGCCTCTGGCTCATGTGGGGACAGAAGATGCCAACTGCTTTGTCCTTCTGTAACAACCAGCACAGCATGTTTTAGCACAGGGATCAGCCTCAACCTTAACTCACGCATCCTCTGAGTCTCACCCTGCTCAGCAAGAATCATAGAATCAACGAGGTTGGAAGAGACCTCCAAGATCATCCAGTCCAACCGATCACCCAGCCCTTATCCAATCAACTAGACCATGGCACTAAGTCTGCCTCATCCAGTCTTCTCTTGAACATCTCCAGGAACAGCAACTCTGCTTGAAAATTCCCAGCACAAAGACATTTGGAACAAGCCTCTGCTGCCTGTAGCCCAGCTGCTTTATGGCCCAACCCCTTGCTGGGAGCTGCCATGTCTCAGGGATCTCTCCCTGCCTTCTGAAGTGCATTAAAAGACACACAAAAAAACCCATAAACCCTTTCCTACTGGTTTTGTGGTGGTTGTTGTTGTTGTTCATGCTGTGGCTGCCAAAAGGAGATGTTATTCAACGAGGGATGAGTGGGTGGGGGGACATGAGATCATAAGAGGCAAAGCACTCCCAACATAGGGCCTATATTAAGATGCAATCCATGCACTTAAGAAGTATAACGACAACAAGCATTTTCTAATGCAGTGTCAGCCACAGGCCATATAAAGAAACACTCCCAAAATAGCTCTTTACTGGAAAACAAACCAAAACAGCCTCTTTCTGGGTAACAGAGAATGTAACAGAACTAAACCCAAGTGAGTTTTCTTCCTCATCTCCATTAATCACTGCTGGAGCTGTTTATTTCCTTTAATAACTCACCCAAAGAAACCAGACCACCCAATTTTACCTTCTGCTCTCAATCAACTTCACTTCCTCACTATGCTACAGCTGCTTTTCAGCACAATAACACCTGGGTTCAGACCTTCAATGTATTGGAGACCTGCTGAGTGACTCTGCGCCCCTGCCTCTGCTGTGCCTCATTCACCTCAACCCAGGAACAGCTTAAAAAGCCAAATTCATCCATATTCACTGGGGTCTTCAAGCCTTGGTGATGTTCCCATCAGTCAGTTCATACCTCTCTCTATCACCCTGTCCTCCTGGCCCTGGGGTGTGCTGGGGCTCCTGTTTGGTTTATTATTGAGCAGAGACAGATTGTGCTATTTATATCTCCTGCTCCTTTCATGGGCTCAGGAGAGGAGTTGAAATATTTTTTGGCTCATGCATATCCAAGAGTGAGCAGTGAATAATGGGCTGGGGAGGGGAACACCTGGAGTTGAGAACAGCTGGTAGAATGGTATCATTGAACCAACTTCCTCAAGTTCTTAATTTGCTTTCATGGTAGTTTGAAAGGGGTTAAAGGACAGGTTGCATTGCACTTGCACAGAGCAGCCACCCTGCAATACTGTGAAGGATTTGCTTCAGCGCAGCATAGAACCTGCCCAAACCATGCCAAAGAACTGCAAGGACTCACACTCTTTGTTTCAGACCCATACAAAAGACCAGCATTTCCACCTACCATGCCACCAACCTGAGTACAGAGGAATTTGACTTAGAGAATGTTTCATTTTCTTCCCTCTGCAGAAGGGAACTATGCTTTTACCTCCACTGAGCAGGATCCTAACTTCAAGTTCACAATAGCCTTGACCTTCTTTCTGCTGGGATTAGCAGTGGGAATTTTGAGAGCAGCAGAACAGAAGCAATGTTGGAGGTCATGGCTACAGATAAAAGAAGGTGCTAAAGCCTAGAGTATCAGCTCTCCCCACTCCTGGCTTTGCTGGCAGCTCTTGTATCAACCACAAACACCACATCCCAGGATCCCTGAGCGATGGCCAAGCCACAGCAGCAGTGCAAATAACCTGACTTGAGGAGTCCCTGTGCTCATGCATCTTCTCCACCACTGAATCACTGGTCCCATCTGCTTGACTAGAAAAAGTTTCCTTCCAACTGCCAGCACCAAACCCAGTTACCTGGGGGGGAAGAAGGAGAATGCCCTTTCTGCTTCATAGTCACACAAAACCTCTTCCTTGCACCCTTGTGAAGGACATGAGCTCACACCATTGCAGCATTGGGGCATCATCAGGACTTCTCATTCCTGACCAGTCAATGTTCACATGAGCCCAGGGCACCAGCCAAGAGGGCCAAACCAAAGAGGATATTTAATGTGTTTGGGCTCATGACTGCATTCAAAGGGCTGGGAAAGGTGCACTTTGAAGCCAAGCTAGGTGTCTGCAAGGTGCTTTGAGAGCTGCAAAGGAGAAGTGATGTAAAAAAGATGAAACTGGTTCTCTTTTGAGCTCTAAAACTGGCAGTAGATAAAGCAGTCAAAACACAGCTATTCACATACTCCTAACACTGGGATATCCTGCAAAATACCTGCTGCAGCTATCCATGTACTTCCAGCACTGATACATCCTGGAAAATACTCACTCTGCCTCCATCACAGACTCTCAGGGCACCTTCCCCAAATTGCTGGAGAAGGTTACTGATTGTTATTGTGAGAGCCAAGAACCAGTACCCCAATTTCACAAAGGGAATAGAGACATAGAGACATGCCCAGGCTGAGCCTGGCAGAGATCATGGGTTCTACTCTCACCTGCTCTTGTTTCCTTGCTCAATCTACTGAAAATCACTCCTAGAGCTTAAAGTCAAAACTCACATCTGGGAGGCAGTCAGAAGGTTTAAGTCAAGTGATGTCATCTCAGAGTGATAATAAAGGGCTGCAGTGTGTTCAATGCAAGGAACAAGATGACCATCCCACCCCCCAGAATCTCCCCTTAGATCGCAGCAGTGTTAGGTGCACAGGACACTGGCAGGAAAGGGGCTGGCACACACTGGGTGCTGCCAGCAGTGATCAAACAGACCTTTTCAGCCAGGAGTCGTGGCATCTGTCAGAAAAATTTGCTGGTAGAGGCTCTGTGAAACTGACTTCTGCACTGATCCCAAAGTCACTTTCTGCAGTGAGGAACACTCCTGACTGCAGCAGCATCCCTGCTCTTGCTGGCACTGTAAAGAAGCACAGCAAAGTCCTGAGCAGACTCAGCTGCTCTGTCAAGCACTGGGATCAACCCAAACTAGGCACAAATCCTGCTCTGGAGAGGCTGCTGTCTAATTCCCACCTTGAGATTGCCATTCTTGGGGAACAATGGCAGCAAGAGAAGGACTGGTGATGGTAAGGAACTGGGATACAGGAGTTTTATTCCTTGCAGTGCCATAAACTCAGTGATTTCACCTCTCTCCGTTCTCTTTTCCTCCTGAAACAAAATCCATTCCCGTTTGCAAGAACTCTGAGCTCCACAGGTGACAGCACTTCACGGGGCACACCTCCCAACCTGGTTTCGTTCCACCGAGTGCTGGCACGCAGCCGGACTCGGACCCCTTCGGAAGCAGGTGGCAGCTGCGGGAGTTAGCCCAAAGCTCTCACATGCTGCAAAGCAAAAAGCTGCGGTGCCCAGCAGCAAAGGGAGCTGATGTGGTGCAATACGTACCCAGCCTGGAGCGAGGAGGAGGAGGAACAGGGTCCAGGGCACTGCCCCCCAATTGCCAGACATCCCGAATAGAAGGAGAAGAAGTAATTCCAGCTGCCGGCCTACTCGGTCCTGCAGAGCTCCTCCGCTCTGCTGCGGAGCACCGCAGACTATCTCCTTGTTAAACAGCCTCCCGGAGGGGGCGTGCCCCGCCCCTGAGTGACGATCTGAGACTCAGATGAGATGGGTGCAACAAAAAATGCCCAAATTCCAGGGAACACGAGCAAGATTCCTGCGGCTCCGGCGGTTACAGGGCTGCCGGCGCAGGCTGCAGCCCGGTCACTTCCCATGTGAATAAATCAAATCCCAGTAAAAGCAGGATTATTATTTTTAACATATTTCTTCTTTTTAACTCCAGCAGTCCGAAGCTGGGACAGTTTACTTGACATAACACACATACCCCCCCATCCATTCCTGTTTAGCTGCAAGAGCTGAGGATTTAACTGAGCAGAGCTTTGTGGTGCTCAATGTTTCCCCTCTGAAAAGGAGGCAGAGATGGGAAGGTCAGCACTGGTTGGTACGAAACAGATCATGCACCACCATCACTTGCTTCTGCCAGCTCTGAGGAGTGGAAGTTTCATGCCTATAAAGACTCCTGCAATGAGGAGTGCTTGTTAGATGAAGCAATGAAGGGTAAAGGTTATTGGTAAAAGATAGCATTGGGATGTTTCCCCCCAGTTCAAGAGAGACAGGGATCTATTGGAGAGAATCCAGTGGAGGCTGCAAAGATGCTGAGGAGCCTGGAGCATCGTCATCTGATCAATGCTCAGCAAGGGCTAAGGAGTGGGGGGCAAGAGGATGGCACCAGACTGCTCAGTAGTACCCAGGGACAGGACAAGGGGCAAGGAGCACAAACTGTAACCCAGGAGGTTCCATTTGAACAGGAGGAAACAATTCTTTGGTGTGAGGGTGCTGGAGGCCTGGAACAGGCTGCCCAGAGAGGTTGTGGAGTCTCTGGAGAGCTTCCAACCCCCCGGGCCATTGTGATCCTGGGCAAGCTGCTGTGGGTGCCTTGCTGGAACAGGGGATATTGGACTGGATAAGCTCCACAGGTCCCTTCCAGCCCCACCATGCTGGAATACAGCGATTCACTGGTTCTGTGGTGCTTTATTTGTGCTTTGGGATTAATGCAGGATATCACAGCTTCAGGGCGTGATCCTTTCTGTTTGCTGATGAAATCCAAACCCTGGCTTCTGCACAAAAAGAGCTTTAAAATATGAAATCATTTGTGTATTAAGGAGCTGTTTTGTTTATTCCCAAACAGCAAGTGGAACACTGACACGGAAAGATAAGGAGAAGTGCGAGGAGTGCAGCAGAGGGCACTCTTAGTCCTCACCGCCCTGGAGTGTGACAGCAGTTTGGGTACTGGGCAGGAATCCTTTGTGCCTTCAAAAGACAGAGTCAGGGACCTTTCCAGGGCAGAAGCAGTGCAAGATCTCTATGCTGACTTTGGGCCAACATGAAGCAAGGGGTAGGAGGAACACATGCAGGATGTGCTGTGCCATACAGCCCCTATCACATCCAAGCAGAGTGTGCTGGGAAGTAGGACAGAAGAATAAGAAAAATATAAGGAGTGGGTCATTTAGATTCAGCCTCCTTTCCTTCTTGCCTCCAAGTGTAGGACATGCCAGGAATCAAGCCCTGCATGTTTCTCAGGTCCCTATGCAACACCAACTCAGCCTCCACACTCCCTGTGTTGCTGTTTGGCCACTACTGGAAGCAGACAACTCCAACTCTTAACTAATCAGCACTTGGAAAGCCCCTTAGGATCTGGGGCTGAAGAGCAGCAGCAGGGTGCAAACTGCCTTAGATGCACCTCCTCCTTTTCCTCTTCCATAAGATGAGGGATGTCACAATCTTATCCATAACAGCCACCTCTGCTAATGTCATGGTGAAGGATTAAGTCTCCACACCAAAGATTTAATGTACTGGAGGTGGCACAAACATCCCGTGCCCTGGAGCAGCTGGAAGCTGCAGGCAGTCTGGCTGGATGTTCATTCCTTGGCACCTTCAATGATGTTGTCACCTAAAATTAGCTGCTCACATTTCATAGGATGTTCTCCCACTGCTCCTAAATAAGACAGGGATAAAGGGCTACACATCTCTGTTCTCATGTTCTCATGTTCTCACACATCAAGAATATGAAGCACAGCTGAATTCCAAGCCCTGTGAGACATCTGAAGGTGGTTTATTTGTGCCTTTTTAGTGCATGTGTGGCTTGATCCATGCATTGCTCCTTGGTCCAAGAAGCAGCAGCTGCACCTTGAGGCAACATCTTCCAAATTCTGCTTTCAGAATTTCTTTTCGTCTGCTGCATGACCTCAAATGAACTGTTCAGTCAGGAGCAGAACACTCCCTCACCTGTCAGGAGTTTCATGGGGAATGTTCAGCACTAAACCAGCATTATGATGGCTGATTAAGTTTTCAACTTCCAACAAAACTAAAGAGTAATACGATTATAAAACTTCTTCACTGAGTTGCTCATCATCATCCACCTGAATCACAGAATCATTTAGGCTGGAAAACCTCTGCTCCTGTGAGACCAGCACCTGGAGTTCTGTGTTCAGCTCTGGAGTCCCCAACAAAAGAAGGATATGGATCTGTTGGAGAGGGTTCAGAGGAGGACTACAAAGATGATCAGAGGACTGGAGCACCTCTCCTACAAGGGCAGGCTGAGAGAGTTGCATTTGTTCAGCCTGGAGAAGGTTCCAGGGAGACCTTAGAGCAGCCTTCCAGTACCTGAAGGGGCTACAGTAGAGCTGGGGAGAGACTTTTGACAAAGGCTTGCAGTGACAGGATGAGGGACAAAGGCTTTAAGCTGGAGCAGTGTGGATTTAAATTGGGCTTAGGAAGTTCTTTACCATGAGGGTGGTGAGACACTGGAACGGAGTGCCCAAAGAAGTTGTGGATTTCTTGTCCCTGGAAGTGTTCAAGGCCAGGCTGGATGAGGCCTTGAGCAGCCTGGACTGGTGGGAAGTGTCTCTGCCCATGGTAGGGGGTTGGAACTGGATGATCTTTAAGGTCCCTTCCAACTCAAGCTATTCTGTAAATCTGTGATCATCAAGACTCAGACTCACAGAACACATCTGGTTGGAAGAGACCTCAACAATCATCCAGTCCAACCCTCAACCCAGCACTGAAGGATTGACACTAAATTCCAAAGCCTTCATCTTCCCAGAACAGCAGTATAAGCAGAATGTCCTCACTGCAATCCTGTCATCCTCCAAGCCCCCTTAGCTCTGCCATAGCCAGGCAACTGTCTCCTCTGCCTTGTTAAAAGATAAGCCTCTGGATCCACTCTAGCTCCTGGAGAGCAGAATCTGGATAACTCCTGGATAACCTTTGGATTGTAGAACCCTTTGCACCAGTCTCTTCACTGCAAAGCACTAGGAGCCCTCCAGATGAGGGCTGTGGGGGACAGAGGAGCCCAATTTGCCTCCGGGAGCAAGTCTGCCACAAAGGCAGAGTTTAATGAAAGCTGATTAAAAAGGTAGAGGAGCATCTGGACATGAAAGACAGCATCAGCTGGAGAGCTTCAGCTTTTGGGCACTCCCTACATACAATGGCCCAAGATATTCCTAGGGCACTGAGTCAATAAAATCTACCCTGATGCTTGCAGCTGAACTGCTCACCCCACTGGATGTGCCACTTGCCAAGAAGCAAGAAGAGAACATGAAGGTTGAGTGACTCAGAATGATCAAAGGAAGGAAACACCCAAGTTAACATTAATTTTCACCTCTTTTTTGCCCAAGCTGCCTCAAGTGAAGGGATGAAGATGTCAGCCTTGCTTAAAATCTCCCATGAGCAAAGAACAGTGAGTGTCTAATTCACCTTGCTGCTGCCTTTTGGGCTCACTCACTGCCCGACCCAGCATTCCTGAGTCTGTAGGAACTGAAACCAGACATTTATTTAGTTGCTGAAAATCACATCTGGCAAAGGCAAGCACACAGGGAGGCTGGAGCCTCACTCTGATCTCTGCCTCTCGCACTCTGTCTGCAGAAGCCGAAACAAGAAGTTGGTACAAGCAGCATGGCAGAGCGAATCTTGTCCACCCAGATCTCAAAGGCTTCAGTGCTATGCCTGGACTCAAAGCTGCTCAGTTGCCCACAGGATATGCTGGTGCCTCTCAGGACTGCTCCTTATGGGAAGGTTTCCGTTCTCACAGCTGGCAAGTCATGGCTGGAACAGATCACAGGCAGCCATTCTGACTTGGGCCAGCAAAGATGGTGAGGTTCATCCAGCAAGATGGTCTGAAACACAGGAATTCCATTTTGTTGTTCATTACCCAAATCCTGATGCTTGCTTGATGCATCCTGCTCACATGCTCAGGCTAAGCTGACTGCCAGATTTGGGGCCAGGAAGGAATTCTGTCCATCTTTTTGCCTTTGTAGCCAGCAGTTGGAGGGAGGAGATTCTGCCCCTCTGCTGCATTCCACTGAGACCCTCCCTGCAGTGCTGGGGCAGCTCTGGAGACCTCGGTACAGCACAGACAGTGACCTGTTGGAGAGGGGTCAGAGGAGGCCACAGCAATGCTGGCAGGGCTGGAAACCCTCTGCTGTGAGGCCAGGCTGAGAGAGTTGGGGATGTTTCAGCCTATTTTTTCCTTTTCTACCCCGCTGTTGGTGAAGCAACCACTGCCAGGCTGCCAAAGCTTGGACACATTGGGCCATTTTACCCCAGAGATGCAGGATCAGAGCTTCTCAATCCTGTTCTACACAGCCTCAGTCTGTTGTTGTCACTGTTTGAAGGAAGTTTTTGCACCCCTAATTCTCACCTATATAGTTTAAGTCATTTCACCCTCAGAAGCATGATCTTATTTGGCAGCAGAAGTGCACAGAGATGGGGTGGATTTAGGTGAATAATAATCACTTGTTTTTCTCCTGCAATATATCCATGAGCCAGGTAAAGGAAAAGCTGTGTCTGGTTCAAATTCTTTGCCAGGCAAATAGCCCCAAATCATCTTTACTCTGCTGCATCTTTCACAATGTTCTCCCTTGTGCAGTAGACTGGAAATTAATGACCTGCCTGGCAGAGACAGGCCAGCCTCTGAGCTCACAAAGCTTTGTTAAAAAACAGTTATTGGGAATTCTCAAATTATTACAGTTTTGAGCCCAACGTGTCCTGACCTCAATAAAGGGGGTAGGTGAAATGAAAACTGTGCAGCCTGGCTCAGTTTCAAGGAGATGTGGAAAAAAAGCTTTTCCTGGCAGGGCACCTCTTGGTCACTTGGCACTCAACACCTCCAAAACCCACAGAAATGCTCTGGACTGTGGCATCAACTGTTAGAGCTCAGCATGTGCTTGCTGTTCTGTGTGGGGCGTATCAAACCTGCTGCAGACTCGCCACTGCCATTGCCTTTGCTCTGCGACAGCAAAACCCATACTCTCCATACTCAAGCCCTCCGGACTGGTGAAGTTCCTTCTCTGCTCTTCCCATCTCAGATGCATTCACAGATTGCATCATGTTGGCCTCCCCTGGTCCTGCTCCAACAGGTTCCTGCCTGTGCTGTGCTGAGGACTCCAGAGCTGGCCCCAGCACTTCGGGGGGGGGGGGTCTCAGCAGGAAGGTTGGCTCTGGGCTGGCAGCACTTGGTGCCAGCTCATGTCCAACTCTTCACCCACCAGCACCCTGAAGTCCTACTCCTCAGGGCTGCTCTTCAGCTCTCATCCCCAGCCTGTCTTGATACTGAGGGCTGCACTGACCCATACACAGCACCTTGCCATCGTCCCTGTTGAACCTCATGAGGGTCACACTTCATTTCTCCTGTCCTTTCCTTTTAAACACTGAATGGAGAAGCAGCCAGGACCTGGCCCTGCTATTCCAGTTCCAGATAAATTAAATAGTCATAAAATGCTCTGTATGAGAGGATGAGAGGGGGCTGGGGGCTTTGCAGCAGTGGTATTATCATTCCATATCCTTTTCAGGAAGGTATTTACTCCATAGATATGGGTTAGGCTGGGCCCAGGCTTCACGCTGAGTTTAATGGACTGTGCTAAGCAAACAGTGTGCCCAGGGATGTCCATCTGTGTTTCTTCTCCCTCACTGGAGGGAAGCTGCTCTGGGTGCTCCCTACCTGACTGTCAGCTCCTGAGCCAGGGAGCTCTTCAGCTCTGCTGAGGCTACCTTAGCATTTCAAACCAGTGCTGGTGTGTCTGTGGAGGGGAAGGAACACAAAACCGTCCATTGCCAGCTAGCATGGAGTTTCTTCATGACAGCTATGGGAATTTGAGACCTGGTGAGAGATAAAAAATATTGATTAGAGGCAGAGCCTGGGAGGACTCACACCAGTTTATACCAGTTGAGCTTCGGAACTCAATTCCCTTTGGCTTTTTGACACTCAGACTGTTCAGAGACTCTTGAAAATCATTCTAAACCTTTGTCTGGATTTGTAGACCCTCAATTACCTTCAGGTCAGCTCTATATCTCAACTTCGTCAGGCAGTTGGGGTTGTTTTGATCAAGGTTTTGGCCTGCCTGAGGGCTCAGAGCCAGTAGAGCAGTTGCTGTCAGCATCCCCAAAACTCAACCCCCCTCTCTCAGAGCATCCTGTTCCTCCACATCCCATGCCATCTACCTGGAACAGCTGTGCCAGTGGCAGGATGAATCCCCAGCAGCAGGACCTGTCCCTCTGCAGCCCCTGGGGACATTAATCACCATGCTCCCTCCAAGGGCTCCTTCTTTGTTTACAAACTAAAGAAACCCAAATTCTTGCATTACTGAGAATTTCCACTCAGCTGTGGGTCAGATTTGAAGCCTTCTCTGTTTGTCTTTCCAAAGAGCAAATATTTGTTTTGCTGAGGAAAAAGGGAGTGATCCTGATCCACTCAAAGGGCTGTAAATCAGCAGTAATTCCAGTGAATCCAAGAGGCCAGGAGCAGGGAGAAGCAAGAAGAGTGTACCCTGCCCATTTCTGTGTGCATGTGAAGGCCAGATTCCCAAATTCCCTTACCCCCCACTGCTCCGGTTCTCTTCCCACCCTTGCCCTGTCTCCCTGCCTGGGAGAATGTCATAACTGGGATGTCACAGAGCAGTTATCACTCAGTGTTTGCTTGGGTGGGTTTTAATGAATTTATGATGTTCTCCAGATGCTGAAGAACTGAACTTGAGATGATCACCTCTGCTGTCATTTACACAGCCATAAATCCTCGGTCACTCCTCTTACTTCAACAGTCCAGTGCCAGATGCAAGCTGAGGAATTAAGATCAGCATCCAACCCTGAGCTAGCAATGGCAAAGTGGCCAACTACACTTCTTAGAGGAAGACTTCTACAGTGATTAGTGATGGACACAACAGAAGAGGGCCCTGGGACAGATTTCTCTAAGTCACAGCAATTTTCACTTAAGCAACTGGGATATCTGTAAAGCCCAAAACAGGAGACAAACTATTTACTGTGCTTAATTGACTTTTTTTTTTTTTAAAGCAGATTCATGCTTACTGGGAACATGAATGAAAAGGTCCTGCTCACAACTATGCCTTGACATTGCCTGAACTAAGAGTCATTTGGGTTAAAGCCAACATGAGTCATGCATCAGGCAAACAGAGTGGTTCCCACAGCCCCAGAATAATGAAGTGGTGCCCTTCAATACAACTGCTTCTTCTCTCAGAAGTGCAGGCCAGAAAGAACCAAAGCAGCTTTTGCCCCATCCCTGAACCATTCCAGGTCAGATTGTCTGGTGCAAAAGAGCCCTAAACAACATGACCTGCAATGATTCCAAGGATGGGGCATCTCCCATCTCTCTGGGCAACCTAGGATAGGCTCTCACTACCATCACTGTAAAAAAAAAAAAAAAAAAAAAAAAAAAACCACCTTTCTCTCCAGTCTTGAATCTCTCTCTTTCAGTTCAAACCATCCCCCCTTGTCCTGTCACAACAGGCCCTGCTCAAAAGTCTATCCCCAACTTTCTGGTCAGCTCTTGAAGCACTGAGAGTCCACCAGACGGTCTCCCTGCAGCCTTCTCATCTCCAGGCTGAACAACCCCGACTCTCTCCAAAGAAGGGCTCAGAAGCAGAGATTTCTATGCAAAAATCACTGCACCCCCATCCAGCTTCTCACAAATGCAAGATCACCTGCAGACTTTTTCTGCCCAGTTGGAATTTGACACACACACTCCTGCTGATGTCACTTCTGAAGTCAGTTGTAGACATTTGTGTTGGTACAAATTTACAGACAAAGTTCTGTGATTCTTCAAATCCTTCTCAGATCCTGTTTACAAATTCCTTCATACTTCATATCAGATAAGGCATCCTGAGCCAGGACACCTCTCACTGTCCTGTAGCGCAGCCGTCAGCCAGTCCAAGTGGATTTACTGCTGCTGTGGATGTGAAGCTGCTCAGCCAGCAGCTGCATCTGGCACATAGGCTTCTTAAAAAAACAGCTTCTCCTTCCTAGGAGATGTTTGTGACCCTTTCTGCTCTCTCCCTTCTGTAAATAGGGTGCGTTCTGTACCAGGCTCAGAGAGGTATGGACTGTGCTGGTCTTGTCCAACTCGGTCAGTAAAGAACTTTTTCCTCTGAAAGTACAAAATGGATGTGGCAAGAAAGCTGCAGTGTAGACATCTGTACACAACCTTCTCTCTCAGCGTGTCTGGGCATGTTAAAATCTTTCTCACATGGCTCAGTGTTTACTGGTGTCAAAGTAGACAGCCTGGGAGCAGCTGCTTGGCTCATTAGCTCTGACAAGGAGAATGTTTGTGCTCAGAACAGTATTTATAACCTTCCTGGGCAACCAGGAGCCAAGAGGTTTTTGAAACATGGTTTGTATTGGAGGGTTGTCTCTCTTCCCAAATACCCCACTGCAGAAGGTTCTGATCCATTCCTGGGATTACCAAAACAGCAGGAAATCCAGTGGCTATTCCAGATTTTGTAGGCCAATCCTACTTGTAGTCAGGGCAAAGAAGGAATAACTTACTTGAACTGACAGATCTGAGGTATTACCTGGCCAAAGCACATTAAGAAAGACTCAGTTCCCATTCCTCTCATATGAGAGGAAAATCTGTGCAGTGAGAGAGGTGGAAGGGGCTGGTTGCAAAGGCAACTTTCATGAAAAGGGTCAAAGAAGCACAGAAGCTTTCTGCAAGGTTTAAGTGATGCAGGAACCTATTTGCACCACTGAAGTCATTCAGACCTCATCACTAAAATAGGAAATTTCTTACACTGAGGGTGGTGAGACCCTGTACCAGCTTGTCCAGAGAGGTGGGAGATATCCCATTCCACGTCAGGTTGCCTGGGGCTCTGAGCAGCCTGCTCTAACTGGGGATGTCCCTGCTGGCTGCAGGGGATTGAATGGGATGAGCTTTACAGGTCAGTTTTAAGGGTCCTTTCCAATACCAGCAAGTCTGGGATCCTGTAATTCTGAGATTAATAAAAACAAGACAGAGAAGAAAATTGTTCTTTCTAGTGGCTCCCCTGTATTTCCCTTGCCTTCTTTAAGATTGGGGCATTTAAAACCTTAGAGCCCAAAGGAGAGCTAATTTCACATTAACTGATAATTTTCTCATTGGATATCCTCTGGCAAGTTTTACTTTATCACAGGGCTTCTTAAGGAGCTTTTCCAGTGCCTGAGAGCACAAATTTTCTTCCCCTGCAGAAAAGCAACAGCTGTTTGACATTCCACTGCTCAAAGTGCCCAGCTCCTGCTGCACTGACACCAGGTCTCCAAGTGACGGATTTCTATGACCAGCACTGTCCAAGCAAAATGATTCTTTGACTCTGACCTTTCAGCTGAGCTTCACAGCCCCTCCTCGTCTTACAATCACATGTAAATAATTATATTAACACCAAACATTTATCTATTCTGAACACAGTCCCTTCCAGCCACAAAGCACCTTGCAAAGTTTAAAGGCTTGGCCACAAATCCCCAAGGAAGCAGCTTCCTATCCCTGACCTCAGTGCACAACAGGGGGATCTCTGGTGCAGAGCAGAGGGTGACCTATTGAGGCCACACAGCAAGGCTGAGGCAAGCCAAGAGCAGGAGGCAGCTCTGTTCACCCCCTGCTCTGGGCTTCACCCAGCACTGCAGACAGACACTGCAGTGATCCAAGGGAACAAAGGGGCCCTCTCTGAGCTGTCCGCTGCCATGTGCTTCCCTGCTGTCAATGATTATCCCAACAAGGACCTACAGTCACTGACAACATCTGCCTTGGGGTTTCTCAAGGGACTGAGGATGGGATGCTTTTAGCCTTTTGTTTATTTGGACAAGTTCATTGCATGCCAGGAGCATTTCCCTCCATATACTCCCCACATACTCTGTGGAACCAGAAAGCAGGGACCTTCCATCCCACACAGGCTGCTATGTATATGCCAGGTTCCACAGGAGGCCGTTCCTCCCTTCTCCCTGGAGTCAGCTGATAAAACCAAGGCTGTAATCAGACAGATGTCACCCATCTGTCAATGGGCAGTACGGGGTTGCTGTCCCAAGCCAGTGCGCTGGACAAACCCAGCACCCAGCGTTGGCACCAGCTGTCCACCCTTGGCACGATGGAGGAAGGAGGTTTTCCTGCCATAGATCACAGGGTCACAGAATGGCAGGGGTTGGAAGAAACCTGCAGAGACCATCCAGTCCAGCCCCAGCTCTAAGCCTTAGGTCCAACTGGGTTGGACCTTAGCTGATACTGATTTGAGCTAAGTAACCAAAAGCTGGATACAAATTTTTCCCTCTCATTTGCTGCTGGATTTGATGATGCCAGTTTACTACCAGCAGCCTCCCCAGACACTCTTAGCAACTTCTGCAGCCATGCTGCAAGGTCAGGGCACACTGCAGGGCTGTCAAGTTGATGCAGCACTTAAGAGTGAAAGAGGGTGAGCAGAGACATCAACAGAAAGGAAGCCTTGTTATGGGTTGAGTGTGGTCCCAAGAGGAAGCTGCAGTTGCTCTCCCAGGCATTATGGAATCAACAAAAAAAAAAAGAGATTGAGCCTGGTCACAGGAAAAGAAGGTCTCTGATCTCTGCCTCCTGGGCCACTCCACACAGCAGAGTAGAGGATGAGTAAAGCAAGCTCCCAGTCCAGGCACCCAGTAAAGGGACCAAGAAAGCCACCTGAGTTCACACTGTTCAGGGACACTGGCTCCTGCTCTGGCTCTGCACTGCAAACGCTGCTGGCTTATGATTCTCTGATTCTGTAAGTGTGCTGTTGCTGCTGCTGAAGAAAAATACTTGTGAACAAAACCCTTCATGGTGCTAACAGTCCCAGTTTGGAGCTATTTTGCACTGGAGATTGCCCACTTCTGACCAAGAGTGTTCCATGAAGCAAAATCCCTGCCTGGCTGCCCATTAGCTCAGATGGATTATTGTGCTGCAACACCACCTCATCCTTGGAACCATCTCTGCCTCCTTTGAATAAAAACAACCAAAAAAATCTCAACTGAAGAAAGAACGCAATTGACAGAAGAAGAAAAACACAAACCTGTTAATTCAACTATTGCTATTAATAATCTTTAAATACCCAGTCTGAAGCTGGGGTAAGGCCTACAGGAAGGCAAGAGGCAAGCCCCGGGTCCTTGTAGTTCAGGAGAATTTCCTGCCCTGTGAGCACAGTTTCCTCTGCTCCAGAGAGGGATGGTGGCCAAGGCCAGCAACATTCCTTGGACTGCCCCAGCACAGCACCATCTGAGGGAAGGGGCGGCAGAGCTGCTCCACCACTGATAGTGATTTAGAAAGGAAACCACTGGGAGACCCAAGCCAAATGAGATATGCAGCCTCAGGGATGCTGGTAGTAACCCCAGTAGGGATGTGAAGCCATTCCTCATATCAGTCCTGACTGCTGCTTTCCCAAGGAGCTGTGTCTAGCAGGGCAAGGAGTGATTCTACACCCCCAGAGACCCCCCCTTGCATGTAGGAATGGAGCTGAGCATTGCCCAGCTGCCTCTTTGGAGCACTACAATGAGAAGCCTGTAGGGTTGCCTGCCCAGTCCCGCTGGGGAGCAGGAGGGGATGTGAAACCAGCCAAGCTCAAGGAGAGGATCCCAGCTGGGGAAATCTTGTGATCCCTGCTTTCACAGTCCAGCGAAGAAATGCTCCCCAGCATTTTGTTTTTCACAGATTGCATCAGGTTGGAAGGGACCTTCTGAGGGCATTTGCCCAACCCCCCTGCAAGCAGCAGGGACAACTCCAGCTAGAGCAGGCTGCCCAGGGACACATCCAGTCTGATTTTGAATGTCTCCAGGGATGGAGCCTCAACCACATCCCTGGGCAACCTGTTCCAGTGTCTCATCACTCTCACTGTGAAGAACTCCCTAAATCTGCCCTGTTCCAGTTTCAAACCATTGTCCCCCACCCTATCACCACAAGTCCTTGGAAACAGCCCCTGCCCAGCCTTCCTGTATGTCCCCTTCAGATAATGAAATGTTGCTATAATCCCAGAGCCTTCTCTTCTCCAGGCTGAACAGCCCCAGCTCCCTCAGTCTGTCCATACAGAGAGAGGTTCTCCAGCCCTCTGATCATCTTTGTGATCCTCCTCTGGATCCTCTCCAGCAGGTCCATGTCTCTCTTTTGTTGGGAGCCCCATAGCTGGTCACAGCACTGCAACTGAAGCCTCACCAGAGCAGAGCAGAGAGGCAGAATCTCCTCTCATCAGCAGACAAACTTCTGGACCTCAGCCCCTTTTCAATTAGATGTCCACACTTGGTCTCAGGAATCTGGGCAATCAGGTGTGGGAAGGAAGCAGGTTTGAAGCATATGCTGGTAAAAGTCCATCCTCGAGCAGCAAAGCCCATGAGGTGCTGTGGAAATGTTCTTTAATTAGTGCAGGCAGTTTGTGCGATCAAATTATTTCCTCAGCCCCATTTTATAGCTGGGAAAAGCCAAGGTCCAAATGAGGCAGCACGTTTCCCAAGGCTACATAGTGTGCTACTGCCCGAGCCAGAAAGAGACCCTACTGCTTCTGACTCCCAAATTCCTCCTCTAATTACCAGAAAATTCCTCTCCTCTATGGCGCAGCCAACTGGTTCCAATAATAAATCCAAGCTGCTGCAAAGATCAAGTGTGTCCCCCCCCCTTTTTTTTTTCACTGCTTAACCCAAAAAAAATTTCATTTTCAGAACACAGGTTTGGCTTTTCACCAGAGGAAAGGATTTGGTTTTCATTATTCTTCTGGGTTTGGAGGGGGTTTTTTTCTCTCTCTTTTGAAAAGCCAACATTCAATCACCCTGTCCAATACTGAGTTCCTAGGCTGGGAGCACTGCAGCTATGGGTATCCCGTAAATCTCCATTACTCTTGTTATAAATACACTTCTGTATTCTTCAGTTTGTTGTTTTGATGACTGAACATGGCACCTTGAGCAAACCTCAAAATGCTTTACAAACTAAAGAATTCTGAAACTAATCCCGTTGTCCTTACTGCAGAGAAGCAACACCCCTTAAAATTATAACATTCCTTGGTACACATCCCAAGCACTGATGTTAACCTGTGGCTTTTCAGCACCATTTTAATTATTTCAGGCCATGGTGGTAAAGAGAATCCTGCCCTAGGCACACTCTGAGTGCTACAGCAGGACCTTGTGTTACTTATTCTTTTGTGGCAACAAGCTAAATCATGATTAAATATATAGAGCTTTAAATTCTGCCCATTCTAGGTGGGGCAGAACAAAGGCTACTGCAACAAAGGAGCATTTGCATCGAGTCATTGGCTGAACTGCTTTTGGAGTTACACAGGGTGCCCATTTATTTATTTTACCTTAAAACATCATTGGCATAACATCTCACAGCTAGCTTTGTGTGGACTAGAGTGATCCTGGAAGACAGGCCCAAAGCTACTCTCAATCAAATCTGCAAGCCCAGGATTAAGCCTGTCCTGCAGGATCCTTGTGGATGGTGTAAGCAAAGGAGCCCTGCCAGCCAGTGAATGATTGCTGTGAACATCTGGAACCCTCTGGGGTGACCTACTCACATTTTCATCAGTACTCAGAGGGTGAATTCCCTGGAGTACCAAGAAAGAAAATAAGAAACAGGCTGCTTCTTTTTTGACCCCATTCCTGGAAAATGACATCCACAAGCCAAGATGGCTGTGATGGTTTGAAACTGTCTTTTTAATTTTTCCTTGCAAAGTTCAGAACAAGTGAAAAAGTATAAATAAGTCACTATTGGGTGTAAGAAAGCAAAATACTGATTGTTCTAAACACTTCCATTGGATAGATAGAAATGTTTAAGAACTATTACCCAAAACAAAGTGGGGCACTCTGCACATTCTGCATTCTGCAGTCAGGGCAGTTGCTGGGCTGTCTGGCTGCTGTTTCTTCTTCTCTTCTGGCTGAAGACAACACACACTGACCTTGGCAGCTAAGTTAACAACATTCTGCTCTAACTAACTCTGCTTTCTGTCCAAGGGGGCTCTGGGGGGGAAGCTCCTGGGAGAGGGAGGCCCCTTTGGGAAGGGTCCCCTTTGGGGGGAAGCAAAGGGAGATTGATTGTGCTTTTCTGTTGATTGTACATATTTGTAAATGTTATGAATTTTGTATATTTGTACATATTCATTGCATTTCATCATAGATTGTAGATTCTGCTTTGTAAATACAGCTTTCATTTGCTTCCAGACTGGGCTAGCCTGGTTATTGTCAGGGGGGGGAGGAATTTCAGCTCACACTGACACATTTTTATTTTTAGCGCCCAACATGGGGCTCGATTGCTTGTATGATTTATTTCTGCTCAGATTAGGAAGCAAAATGAAGCTGGTTTGGATTTTGAGTCATTCTATTTCATCTGTTATCGGTGCAATTGTCTACAGATGGGCCATTTCTTGCATGATAGACAAGATTGTGAGATATGTGGCATATAAGTCATTTCTCTGGGTTAAGAACAAGTTACTAGATGTTGTTGAATTCTGTTGTGGTCTTCTTGGCCTAAGAAGATATGGTAACTCAACTATGAATCTGCTAGCAGACACATTTGAGTTTGTTACTCCTCTTACAACTACAGAGGATTTTTGGAACCAGTGGTACTCTAGATATCTTGTGCTAACCTTAATTTTGTTGCTTCTTGGAATAATCATATGGCTGCTGATAGCACTGTGTCAAGAAAGACATAAGGCTACTTGCTCTTCCAACCTGCATAGATGTAAGAGGAAATATAGTAAAGCTCAGAGAGGTTCAGAATTGGTTTCTGATTCTGATTACGGTGACCAGGAAATCACAGTTCAGGTTTGTGAGAACGATGCCGACAGCCTTGACTCAGAGCCAGCAGCAGTAGCTGCAGGACCTTTGCCAGAATCTGAGATAACAGAAATGGCTGCGCAGGCAGACATAGTTACACAGACAGAAATGGTTGCACAGGCAGACATAGTTACACAGACAGAAATGGCTGCACAGGCAGACATAGTTACACAGACAGAAATGGTTGCGCAGACAGACATAGCTGTGCAGGTAGACGCCATTAACGAGGCACAGTCTCCTCCTCCTCCCTCTGCTGCCCAGACAGACGCAGCAGTGGCTGCAGGATCTCAAAGCACACCTCCTGCCAACCCTGCACAGACCCCCTCTGCTCCTGCTAACCCTGCACAAAATTCCTCTACTCCTTCCAACTCTGCTGTGAATGTGAAAGCTCAACCAGTGAATTTGATTGCCACTATCACCAGAAAGCGTAAAGGAGCTGCAGGAGGAGATGCAGATGCTGCAGGAAATGGTGCAGATGGAGATGAGGGTCCTTCTACTCAGGGTCCCTCTGTTAAGAAAGATCCTTCTGGTGAGGAAGAGAAGGTTAGCCTTAAAACTCTGGCAGACCTCTTGAGACCCCACATGGATGATGGAGATGTAGGTCAGAACGTAGACCCTGGTAAATTAGCAACTGCTGGCAGTGCCTCTGAACTCAAGGAAATTCAGCGGAGGATTACAATAGGAATATGGGGGCAGCGACCTCAAGATGATGATGATGATGATGATGAGGATGACATACAGTCAGCTAATGCACCCAGACAGGAAATTAGACATGTGAGGAAGGATTACATCAGAGGAGATAATGAGCCAGTCCTGTCTTGGCTAGCCAGGTGTTTTGATACGGGAGCCCCAGCATTGGTGGTAGGTGACAAGTCGGCCTCTCAGTTGGGGATGCTCTCAAAGGATACAGGCATAGACAGGCACCTAGGCAAGTGCATTGGTAAAGTTTCTCTGTGGGCACGCCTCCTACTGGCAGTCTTGCTGAGGTACTCCAGCAGAGATGATTTACCATGGAACCCTAAGCCTTGGACCACAATAGATGAGGGAATCAAGCACCTGAGAGAGTTTGCTGTGAGAGAAGTAATGGATGGAGATCATAAGACTCTGAATCCTGATGAAATTCCTGTTGGAACAGGCCTTGCAAAAAAGCTCATTAAGCTTGCTCCTCCTAATTATGCTACTATTCTGGCAAGCAGAATTGTGGCAAGAAATTATGGTGGAGTGCCTCCTACTGTTGGCCATTTCACTGACCAGATGAGGCAACTGGAGGATAGTCTCGCACATACTTCTTTGGTTTCAGCCATTGAAACTCTGTCTGGAGAAATAAAGAATTGCATGAAAGAGCTGAAGGAGGAACTTAAAACCTCCATATCCAGCTTGATGAAGGGAGATGATTCTGATTCCTCTTCCTCCAGATGGATACAAGTTTCAGCTGTCAGAAACAAACGTGCTCTAAGGAGGCCATTCCAGAATAGGTCAAACCAAAACAGCAGAAGCAATCACGTGGCAGTATCTGGATAACTCTGCGTGATCAGTTTGGTGAGAACATGAACAGATGGGATGGTCAACCAACTTCTGATCTTTTCAAGAGGTTACGGGAGCTGCAGAGTGGCAGATCCCGAAGTAGCAATACCAGAAGTGTAGCTGTCACTTCCTCGGTTTCCCAGAACAACTCTGATAGCTCCAACAGTGATCCTAATTCTGGTGCTGGACGTTGTGCCAGCTGTACATGTGGAGGTAATCCCCACCATTAGGGGTGCCCTGCCTTCCGCCAGGGGGAGGTAAGGGATAATGGAGATAAGAGAATCTACTGGGATGTGTACATCCAGTGGCCTGGCACTTCAAAATTTCAGAAGTACAGGGCCTTGGTTGACACAGGAGCTCAGTGCACCATAATACCATCAAATTATCAAGGGGGAGAATCTATAACTATTCAGGGAGTCACTGGTGGATCTCAAGAGTTGTTTAAGATAGAGGTTGATACAAGTTTAACTGGGAAGCAGTGGAAGAAACATACTATTGTAACAGGACCTAATGCACCTTGTATTTTGGGAACTGATTTTCTGAGAGAAGGGCGTTTTAAAGACCCTAAGGGTTACAAATGGGCTTTTGGAATAGCAACTGTAGAAATTGATGGAGAAAAATTGAAGTTGTCTATTAGACCTGAGCTTTCAGATGAATCTGCAGTTGTGGGACAACATGAGACAGAGGATGTAAAGCTGCCGGTTGCTTCTCAAACTGTGCATCACAGACAATACAGAACCAACCGTGACGCTTTGGTGCCCGTTCAAAACTTGATTCATCAGCTGGAGAGTCAGAGAGTCATCAGCAAAACTCACTCACCTTTCAACAGTCCAGTCTGGCCTGTGAGAAAGCAGAATGGAGAGTGGTGTCTGACAGTTGATTTCCGTGCCTTGAATGAAGTAACTCCACCCATGAGTGCAGCTGTACCAGACATGATGGAACTCCAATATGAGCTGGAATCCAAGCAGGCCAAATGGTATGCTACCATAGACATTGCTAATGCTTTCTTCTCTATTCCCATAGCAGAGGAATGCAGGCCTCAGTTTTCTTTCACCTGGAAAGGCATTCAGTACACATTCAATCATTTACCCCAGGGGTGGATTCACAGTTCAGCCATCTGCCATGCAGTGATCCATGATCCTTTGGAGAAAGGTGGAGCTCCAGAACACATTCAGTTCATCGATGACATCATCGTCTGGGGTGAGACTGCTGAAGAAGTCTTCGAGAAAGGTAACAAAATCATTGACATTCTCTTGCAAGCTGGTTTCGCTATCAAGCGAGACAAGGTGAAAGGACCTGCCAGAGAAATCCAGTTTCTGGGAGTGTGGTGGCAAGACGGTCGCCGTCACATCCCAATGGATGTGATAAACAGAGTCTCCACCATGGCAAATCCCATCAACAAGAAAGAAACTCTGTGTTTCTTAGGCATAGTGATATTTTGGAGACTGCACATTCCTGGATACAGTCAGATTGTGAAACCTCTATATGATGTGACTCGAAAGAGAAACAGTTTCCAATGGGGTCCTGAGCAACAAGCAGCCTTTGACCAGATCAAGCGAGAGGTAGTCCAAGCGATGGGTCTGGGACCTGTCCGAACTGGTCCAGACATTAAGAACATTCTGTACATGGCCGCGAGTGACAATGGTCCAGCCTGGTGCTTATGGCAAAGAGCTCCAGGGGAGACACGAGGACGTCCTCTTGGTTTCTGGGGTCGTGGCTACAGAGGCTCAGAGGCAAATTACACTCCAACAGAGAAAGAGATTTTAGCTGCTTATGAAGGAGTGAAAGCTGCTTCTGAAGTGATTGGAACTGAGTCACAACTTCTCCTAGCTCCTAGATTGCCAGTTCTGAATTGGATGTCCAAAGGCAAAGGTTCTTCACCACATCATGCAACAGATGGTACCTGGTCTAAGTGGATGGCTCTGATAACACAGAGAGCTCGAATGGGAAATCTCGAAAGGCCTGGTTTGGTGGAGGTGATCACAAACTGGCCAGAAGGCACAAGCTGTGCAAAACCTCCAGAGGAGAGAGTACCTCGCGCTGAGGAAGCTCCTCCTTACAGTGATCTGTCTGATGATGAAAAGAGATATGCTTTGTTCACAGACGGTTCCTGTCGTCTTTTTGGAAACAAGCGAAGGTGGAAATCTGCAGTGTGGAGAACAACGCACAGAGTTGCAGAAGCAAGAGATAGAGAAGGAGAATCCAGTCAATTCACAGAGGTAAAAGCTGTCCAGCTAGCTCTTAACGTAGCTGAATGTGGGAGACGGCCAAAGCTTTATCTCTATACCTACTCGTGGATGGTAGCCAATGCCTTGTGGGGTTGGCTGAAAGACTGGAAAAAGAATGGCTGGCAGAGAAAAGGAAAGCCAATCTGGGCTGCAGATCTGTGGCAAGACATTGCTACTCATATTGAAAGAATCCCAGTGAAAGTGAGATACATTGATGCTCACATTCCTAAGAGCAAAGCCACTGAGGAACAACAACACAACCATCAGGCAGATCTAGCTGCAAGAGTTTCCCAGGTGAGCACAAACTCTGATCCTGATCCTGATCTTAACTGGAAACACCGAGGTGAGCTGTTCTTAGCTCGGTGGGCCCATGACTCGTCAGGACATCAAGGCAGAGATGCAACCTACCAATGGGCTCGTGACAGATCCATTGACATTTCCATGGATGCTATCACACAAGTCATCCATGACTGTGACATTTGTGCTGCTATTAAGCAGGCAAAGCGGATCAAGCCCTTGTGGTACGGTGACCGATGGTCCAAGTACAAGTATGGTGAAGCCTGGCAGATTGACTACATCACTCTACCTCGTTCTCCATCTGGTAAGCAGTATGTGCTGACTATGGTAGAGGCAAGCACTGGATGGCTGGAAACTTATCCAGTTCCTCATGCAACTGCACGTAACACCATTCTTGGTCTGGAAAGACAAATCCTGTGGAGACACGGAACTCCAGAGAGGATTGAGTCAGACAACGGAACTCATTTCAAGAACCTTGTAAAAAACTGGGCCAAAGAGCACGGCATCGAGTGGATATTCCACATTCCCTACTATGCACCAGCTGCAGGGAAGATCGAACACTACAACGGTTTGCTGAAAACCACTCTCAAAGCCATGGGGGGTGGATCCTTGAAAAACTGGGAGAAACATTTAGCGGAAGCAACCTGGTTAGTGAATAGTAGAGGTTCAGTGAATTGAGCTGGACCTGCCCAATCAGATTTGTTGCAAAAGGAGGAAGGTGATAGAGTTCCTGTTATCAGAGAAAAGAATCTGTTAGGCAAAACTGTTTGGGTATTTTCTCCTTCAGGAGTGGCCAAACCTGTCCGAGGGGTGGTTTCTGCTGAAGGTCCTGATCACACCTATTGGGTGATGCAAGAAAATGGTGAAATTCAGTGCATTCCACAAAGAAATCTAACTTTGGCTGAGAGAAGTTAAATTCAGAGTGTTGTGCAGATACAGCATCGCGCCCAAGAGGAGAGTCCATGAGATCTACGGTGCACGAACCCTGAGAGCCCTGAGTCACCTGAGAGTCCCTGTTCCTTCCTTCGCTCCATCTGCGAGGAAACAAGCTGTTTGCTGTTTTTCCTGTGATTTGACTCTTTTGAATCATCTACATCTGAGATAGCCGGAATGGACTATGGTCTTTATTCACCTATTGTTGTAGATATTATTTTAAATTAGATAAATGGTAGTATCAGCCAATGGAATTGTTTAGAAGGGGTGGACTGTGATGGTTTGAAACTGTCTTTTTAATTTTTCCTTGCAAAGTTCAGAACAGAAAAAGTGAAAGAGTGTAAATAAGTCACTATTGGGTGTAAGAAAGCAAAATACTGATTGTTCTAAACACTTCCATTGGATAGGTAGAAATGTTTAAGAACTATTACCCAAAACAAAGTGGGGCACTCTGCACATTCTACGTTCTGCAGTCAGGGCAGTTGCTGGGCTGTCTGGCTGCTGTTTTCTTCTTCGTCTCTTCTGGCTGAAGACAACACACACTGACCTTGGCAGCTAAGTTAACAACTTTCTGCTCTAACTAACTCTGCTTTCTGTCCAAGGGGGCTCTGGGGGGGAAGCTCCTGGGAGAGGGAGGCCCCTTTGGGAAGGGTCCCCTTTGGGGGGAAGCAAAGGGAGATTGATTGTGCTTTTCTGTTGATTGTATATATTTGTAAATGTTGTGAATTTTGTATATTTGTACATATTCATTGCATTTCATCATAGATTGTAGATTCTGCTTTGTAAATACAGCTTTCATTTGCTTCCAGACTGGGCTAGCCTGGTTACTGGCGGGGGTGGGGGGGGGGTGGGGTGGTGGTGAATTTCAGCTCACACTGACACAATGGCCCTTGGTGAATCCTAGCTTGGTGAGTCACAACAGTGTGTTGTTATTTGATCCCTGTGAGGATAGCTGAGGCCTCCAAAGAAATTCCCTCAGAGAGGTGAGTAAGGACATCCCTCAGTGAAGATATGAAGTGGATAAAAACTACATAGGAACAGGGACCAGCAGATGGTGTGGGAACAGAAGAGCAAAGCCAGCACAAGGAGCATGTGTGCTCACAGAGCAGAAAGCTGACAGCACTGAGAATAAATCCCTGCAGCCCTGCCGGCTTAGTGATGTGCGTGGGTGTCCTCCACACTTGAACTCTGGATGTTATTCCTCACAGTCATTCAGCTCAGAAGCCACTCAAGCTTGAAAGATAGTCCTTTAAAGGAACAGGAGTGGAGTGTCCTTATCCTGTTGGATCCTGTCTTTGTTGAGGAATCTTACAAAAGCCACAGTACCAAAGAAATACCAACATGGGACTGAGCACTGTTGCCTTTTCTTCAATACAAGGCAAGAGAGAACATCAGGGCTCTCCCACTGTACTGTGCTGATTTACAGCACACTAGGTCTGGATAAAAATAGTAGGCACAGACCTACTGATAACAGGCTTTTATTGCCACTGCCTGCAAAAATATCACAGGTTAGAAATTGTTTTCTCTTGCTGCAAGACCACGATAAGAATGGCAAACTTCAATAAATAAATGAGAATGTCAAGCCTAGAATCATTTGTAAATACAACATGGAAAAAGATCCCAGATCTCTACATCACTTTAATCTGTGTAATCTCCATCACACAAGAAATGGTTCTGATCACATTTTAAGACACCCTCATGTTAGTAGTGGAAAGCAGATTCCAGCACCTGTTTTCCCCTGTATTACTTCAATTACTTTCAGAATCTCAGAAGTCATTCCAAGCTCAAAGTTTTGCTTTATATATATCTTTATTTTATGTGTTATTTCAATTATCCCTGGCCAAATTCATCCCTGATCTCAATCCGTTTGCTCAGTTGTTGAAGACAGAGGATGGACTGACACCAACAATAGGGAAGGCTCCAGCCCAGTAACACACAGTACTGAAGGCAGAAAACCTCTTGGAGTCAGTTTTAAGCTCAAGTTAAAATAGAAAATTGCAATTAAAATCTCTCAGGCCAGATTCTCATGCTCTAAACGATTAATTTTCAAAGCTAAGACCACTCAGGGTCCCCTCCTGTGAGGTACTGAGTGACCTTTAGCTCCAGTGAAAGTTCCTGAGAGTTGCAAGAGCTCATGGGATCAGGCTGAGCTCCTAGCGACCAGCTAGGGACAGCCTGCCAGCACTACCCGGTCCTGCAAGGGGCTCAGGGATCACCCCTCCAGTGGCTTCCAGTAAATGCCAACTGGAATTTATTCAGCAGTTTTCAGGACCAAGATCCCAAACCAAGAAATCACTCCTGTCCCAGCAGAGGTGACAAGATGTTCTGGCTGCAGACTGCAGACACCCAGGACAGAGCAATCCCCACATCTTTCTTCTGCCTCCTTGCCAGCTCACAAATGTTTAAGAGGGAATAGTCAGTTTTTCAGGTACTAATGTTCCTCTGGCAGTGTTTTTGCTCTGTCATAATCTTAGGTGCATAAACAGCAGTCACCTCAGATACAACACTGAATATAGCACTTACAGTCTCCTGGCCCAACACAGCCACATAATCCTGGCTTCCTTTTGCATTTTCAGTGCCCAACATCCATCTCTATGGATTATCCCAGGAAAAGCAAGTTCCGCACTGCTCAGCAGGAAGGAAGAGTGGAAAAGAGTTATTAAAGATGCTGGGACTCACTTCATCAAATGACAAGGAACAAAGTGCTGGCTTTGGGTAGTTGTAAGGTAGCAACAGAATGAGGGACAACTTTGTGGGCTCAGCAAACAGAGCTCAGTGCTGTCAGCGGAGGAGCTACCATGCTACAAAATAAACCTCCTGCCTGATAGCTGCCGCTTGCAAGGAGTCTCAGCAGAGACTTCAAAGAAGGTGAATTTGCAAAATGATAGTGATAGTGAGGCACTGCCATGCAGCATGACCCTGTCTACTCTGCCATGGTGAGGCAACATCTGGAATAATGTGTCTAGTTCTGGGCTCTCTGGTTCAAGAAGGACAGGGATTTGATGGCAAGGGTAGAGCAAAGGGCTACAGAGATGCTAAGGGGATTGGAACACCTCTGTGATGAGGAAAGGCTAAGAGAATTGGGGCTGTTTAGTCTGGAGAAGGGCAGCCCAAGGGGGAATCTGATCAGTGCTGATCAATACTTAAAGGGTGGATGCCAGGAGAATGGGACCAGGTTTTTTTTCAGTGGTACCTAACAACAGGGCAAGGGGTGATAGGCACAAACGAACATCAGAAGTTCCATCTAAACATGAGGAGGAACTTCTTTAATTTAAGGGTGCTGGAGCACTGGAGCAGGCTGCCCAGAGAGGTGGTGGAGTCCGCATCTCTGGAGACTTTCCAAACCCACCAAGACATTGTGATCCCGTATGACCTTCTGTAGGTGACTGCCTTGGCAGGGGTGTTGGACTCAATGATCTCCAGAGGTCCCTTCCAACGCCTGCTATTCTGTGAGTCTGTGAAAAGTGCTGCTTGACAAGGGAATGTCTTTATACAAGAGTTACCAGCCTTGGGTGCTGGCTGTATTGGTTTTATGCCAAATTTTGCAATGTTGTAGGGAAAAATGGCTTGAGGGTACCCTAGGGATTCAAAACCCAGAAAATAAATAAATAAATCAAACTGTAAACATGTTTTTACTCTTGTGATTCTTGCACATCTGTGATTGCTGAGGAGGTGATGTTCTAGAGCAATCACTGCTAGCCATGCTGCAGAATGATGGTGACACACTCAGAGCCTGTCCAGGATGAAGAGGAAGGATGCCCAGCCTGAAGAGGAAGGATGTCCAAGATGAAGAGGAGCATTTCCAGTCTCTTGCAGAAAGGGTCCATGTTCATTACACTTTTCAACCGCAAGGAAAAAGAGAATAAACAACTTCTTCTTCTCCTGCTCGGTTTCGCACTTTAGTCGCTGCAGCAAGGGTGCTCCGGAGCAAGACTCAGGTGAGCATTCACCAGTTGCTGCAGGAGGAGCTGCAAGGGATCAGCTCCGTCGCCTGGCGCCGCTCCCAGCGCGCTCTCCCCCTGCTCCATTTCAGCACCCGAAGCAAATCCCGCGCCCGGCAGCCCAGTGCTGCCCTCTCGCGGGCTGCGAGCGGCAGAGCAGCAGCACCTCTACTCGCCCAGCACCAGCGGCCACGCAGGGGATAAATAAACAGCGCGGAGCGTTTGGAGCGGCCCTGTCCTCGTCGGCGGGATTTATGGCGTGCTGTAGCAACTGCACAACCACAGCCAGGACCTGAGCAGCTCTACTCCGTGCCTGTGTTTCCACAAGTGGGCACAGGGCTCCTGCCCCCAAATCCCATCCCCTCATGCCTTCGCCCAGGCTTGACTTACCTTTTTCACCTGGCTAATCATAGCATCATAGAATGGTTTGAGTGAAAAGGGACCCACCTCCATCTCTGCACGCCCCCGAGTCGCTGGTGCTCCTCCCGCCGGTAGGGGGCGCTGCCGTGGCGCGGGGCGCCGGTGGCGGCGGCGGGGGCGCCGTTCTGTCCGCCCGCCGGGCGCCGCGGAGGAGGCGGTGGCGGCGCAGAGGGGAGCGGACCGCGGGCTCGGCGTGAGGCGGCGCTGGCGGCGGGGCCGAGCCCAGCCCAGCCGAGCCCGGGAGGTGAAAGTCTTGGTCCCGGCTAAACTCGCTCCGGGGCCTGCAGGAGCAGTATGGCCGCCAGCCTGTGGATGGGGGACGTGAGTGTCCGGCCGGGACTCGCGCGGGGCTTTGTGAGGCGGGCGGCAGGGCGGCCGCGCCGGAGGGAGGTTGGAGGGCAGCGGCGGGGCGGCCGACCCCGGGGCCACCGCGGGCTGGTGTGTGTTGACTGACTGACTGACACCCTCACACCGACTGGCACCCTCACACCGACACACTAATACCCTCACAACAGCTGCTGTCTGACACCCTCACCCTCGGCCTCAGGGCCCCTCACATGCTCTGACACCTACAGGAACTCCCGCGCTGATGGACACACTCATGCACACTCCGTTGCACACTGGCAGGCTCACCATGTGTGTCTGATACACCCTCGCACAGCCTGACACACAAACACACGGACACTAACCCCAGCCCACCACGCACGTGTGTGAGTAGTTACACACTCACTGACACAGACATACACACACCCCAGAGTCACCCTGCCTGCCCAGTGGTCACACACACACTGGTGGCACTTAAAGCAGTGTCCCAAGCTCACTGTGCTCTCGCACACTTGTAGGCGCTCACACTTCCATGCTCATGCTGTTAGGCACTTACACACTCACAAGCCTACACAGTCACAAGCCTGCACACTCCCAGGGTTTATTTGCTGGCTGATGTGCTCCCATGCTCACAGCTGTATGCTCTAAGGCATTTACCCTCATGATGGTGCTACTAGGCTCACACTCACTAGCAGGCACTCTCATGCTCGTATGCCCCTTACCCCCCTCTCCAAGGCATCCCTCGCTGCCTGCCCACACACACCCACTACACCTATCAGGATTTGCACTCTCCTACATGCACACACATAAACTCCTAAGTGCTTACCCCAATGTTTCCCTCGTTCCTGCCTGCATGTGCAACTGGCACCACAGTCACAGCTGCTTCCTCACCCTCTGCTGTCTCTCACTGCTGTGGGCACACTCACAGTGACACACACGTCCCTTGTCTGCTTTTCACACACCCCTCCCACTCATGCACCTTAGTCCCTCACTGCTTGCCCCTGTACACACATACACGCACTCACATATGTACTCACAGCATGGTGTAGTGCTCTGCCAACCCCCATGCCTGTGGCTCTGCTCACATGGTGCCATAGTTGCTTCACTACCTGCCAGATGGAGTCCCACTGCTCTGTTGCCATGTCCTTGCCTCCACCACACACTCACACGCATCTGCACCTACAGATTGGGGCCTCTCACTACAATGACATTGAGGACTGGAGCAGGCCCAGAGAAGCCAACAAAGCTGGAGAAAGGTCTGGAGAACAGGGCTGAGGAGGAGCAGCTGAGAGACCTGGGGATGTTCAGCCTGGAGAAAAGAAGGCTGAAAGGAAACCTCATTGCTCTCTATAGCTCCTTGAGAGGAGGCTGGAGCCAGGTTGGAGTTGGGCTCTTCTCCCAAGGAACAAGTGACTGGATGAGAGGAAATGGCCTCAAGTTTCCCCAGTGGAGGTTTAGGTTGGACATTAGGAACAATTTCTGTCCTGCAAGAGTGGCCAGGCGTTGGAACAGGCTACCCAGAGAGGTGGTGGAGTCACCATCCCTGGAGATGCTCAAGAAACTTGGTGACATGGTTTAATGGCCATGGTGGTGTTGGGTTGATGGTTGGACTGGATGCTCTTGGGGGGCTTTTCCAACCCAAAACATTCTGTGATTCTGTGCAGATGAGTGTGTGCAGTTCCTCCAGGGAGTCACCACTTCCCTGTCTCCTGTGTTGCACACACAGCTTTCCCCAGCCCCTTCGTTGCAGGCTGACACCAGCATATGGCACAGCCCTGCCTGCAATCACACCCCACAGTCTCCTTCAGTGTCTCAGGTGTGTGTGTGCCAATGGTCCCACAAATGGGTTCCCCTCACTCACACACACAAGTTTGCTGTTCCATTGCACACATCCGAACACATCAGGATGGCTTCCACTGCCTGACATTTGTTCAGGCAGACCCCACAGACCCTGCTGTGGTTTTCATTTACCCACACAAAGGGTTATCTACCACTCCTCCACCATAAAACCATCTTCTTTTTCAGCCACCTCTCTCAAAGCAGGCCACACCCCCACACACACCCAAGCAGCAGCCACCTGTTGCCTCCAGGAGCCTGACTTCCCTCTGCACCCCCCAGCTCACTCTCTGCATGCTGTCTGTCTGTTCATGGCAGTGCTGACTCCTGTTTCTGGCACCCTAACAGAGTCCTTTCTGCTCTGCATTATGCCTCCACAGGGCATCTGCCACCTTTTGCACATGGAAGTGCAATATGGTCACCCACTGCCAGCCACTGCAGGAGTCTGCACCTTCTGTCACACACACAAGTGACAGAGCTGCCTGGTACCTGACACACACCAACACACTGGATGACACTTGGCTCAGGCCATATGACTCACTCACACAGGTGTGTGTATACAGGGAGCTCTATTTATGCTTCCCACACACCTTGGGGCCATGTTAACTGCCACACAGAATCATAGAACACCAGAGGTTGGACTGGATCTCTGGAGCTCACCCAGTCCAACCCCCTGTTCCGGCAGGGCACCCACAGCAGCTTGCCCAGGATCACAGTGGCTGGGGACGGGGGGTGGAAACTCTGCAGAGGAGACTCCACAGCCTCTCTGGGAAGCCTGCTCCAGGGCTCCAGCACCCTCCCACAAGGAAGTTTCTCCCCCTGTTCAGCTGGAACTTGCTGTGTTGCAGTCTCTAGGTGCAGCCCTCCCCAGCAGTGTGCACTGTACGAAGCCTTCACTTCAGTGAGTGCCCTCCTGCACTCTGCAAACACAGACATCAGATGCCTGCCTGCAGCTTCAGCCCCATCTGATGCTTTTCACTCCCTCACACTGCACAGCGGCATCCACTCAGTGCCCAGCACCCCCTGACTCGCCCAGGACATGGACACAGTCGGTGCCCCATGTGTGGTGCCAGTCCCAGCCCTTCCGCGGTGGCTGGAGGTGGGGGTGGCTCTGCAGCCCCCGAGCTCTGCTGGCTGGGGGCTGTCTTGCCTGGCACGAGTTCGCTGTGGGCCCCTGGCCGGAGCTCCCCTGCACAGGGTGCAGAGCCCCCCTGCACCTCTGTGCCCCTTGGCATGCAGAGCAGGGTTCTCCCCCTGCTCGTCCCCTGCTCCCCGTAGCGAGCACTGCCATTTGTTGCTGTATGTTTCTGAGTGGCTTTTGTCCTTCTGTGAAGCTCCCTGTTCTCTCAATTCATGCTGTCTCTTGGGTTCCACTTTGCAGACTGTTGAGCCTGGTTCATGCATGCCTGCTGGTTTTGAGTGGCATCGACCCTCTTAAATGAGTCTTCTTTTTGAAGTGTAAGGGTAAAATACTTCTCAATAATGTTTTAACTGCTTAGGGTGGCATTGACACTTATATTCTCCTTTTTGTAAATGCCCTGATCTAACTTTTTTGTTTTGCTTTTGTAGCTGGAGCCATATATGGACGAAAACTTTGTTTCAAGAGCCTTTGCCACCATGGGAGAGTTTGTTCTGAGTGTAAAAATCATTCGAAACAGGTTGACAGGGTAACTGTTTCTGCTTGTTCTCAGTTTGTGCTACCAGCGCCTTGGGACTGACTCCTTTGCCCTCTGCATGGCCTCGCTCAGCTCCTGCCCACCTCTGGGGAAGCTTCCACTTCAGCCTTTCCCCCTTGCTGCCTACAATAGGAATGTATTGATGGCAGCAATGGAGAGGACAGTTGCTGCCTCTAACCTCCCATCAACAGCCCAAGGGCTGGCCCCCACCCCGCAGTGCTTCAGTGCTCACCCAGATTGGCATATAGGTGCCATGCTGCAGCAAAAGTGTAACACAGCAGCATATGGGTGGTGTACAGATGCCACAGACTTCCTCCAGGAATGACACTCTGTGGGCTCTGGAGTTTGGTGACTAGTCCATGTTACTTGTTGCACTGCCGGCGGAGGTGGGCAGCCTGACTTAGGGCAGTATGAGAGCCCTTGGAGTTGAGAGGAGGGGGAGGGACTGCAGGCAGCGCAAAGCACTTTGGTGTTCCTGTGAATGTTTCATTTCAGTTTGTAATTGTTTAAACTTGGGTGGGAATGTTTCTGGTCCATGAAAGTAGGAAGTAAACTGATAACTAATTGTGAGCAAAGCTGTTCTCTGTGTGTTCGTATTGACTTACCGGTAAGTAGGGGCTATCACTTTGCTAGAGATTCAAGGCTCCTTTATGGCTTCTTTGTGCTAACTCACGTTTGTATTTTGAAAAACAAATTGTTCTGAGTCTTGCAACTCTAGCAGGTTTCCTACCAGTTGTCTATAATTGTAATACCCCCTCCTCCAATGTGTTTTAAACCTGGAATCTTTCTCTCCTCTCCTGTGTCGTGTGTTCAGAATTCCAGCAGGCTATTGCTTTGTAGAATTTGCAGATCTAGCTACTGCAGAGAAATGTTTACACAAAATCAATGGGAAACCACTTCCTGGTGCGACACCGGTGAGTAAATAAAAACAACCAGCTGGGGACCAGAACTGGGAAGGAAAAGATGGTGTGGAATATGTACTTTCAATGCTTACAGACCAAATCTACAGTTAGCAAAGTGGGGTTTATCTCTTCTTCAAAGTCATGAGCATAAAACTATTAATGTTCTTGCTCAGAAAATTGTTGGAAACCCACTGATGTCTCTGTGAGTGTCTGGATAAAGTCCAGGTGTAGAACTGCTGTGGTGTGAGTTTTATTTCTGAGCCTTTCCACTATTTCCAAGGTTGGACTATTGAGAAAGCAGAGAACAATAAGGAGAAAGTGATGATGTTTTCTCCCGCAGTCCTGTCCCGCTCCATTTTTGCTCTGTGTTAATTCATTACAAGGCATGTGTTGTTACAGATGTACAGGGTGAACCTGCAGGTTCACACGGAGCTCTGGATAACTTGAATTTGCAAGAGAAACAGAGTTGGAAGCCTTGCATTATGCTGGTCCTTAGCACACAGAAGTCACTCAAAATTATTTACAGTGGAGAAGGAGCTAACAACTGTGTAATTGCAATACACAGCAAACACCTCGGGTATCTCAGGGTGAGGTAGGTAGGAAGAAGAGGAGGAATAGTCCTGAAGGCTAATTTTAGGCTGTTGACTCAAGTGCATAGTGGATTAAAAGTGAGTCGGCTGACAGCTGTCAGTGTACCCACAGAAGTTGGCTGCAGTAGCTGTGGTGTCCTGATTCACAAAGCAGCTCCAGAATCACCTCTGTTGGAGTCAGGTAAATCGGTGCCTGTTTCAGTCCTTAATGCCCCAAGGAGGAAACCGGGAAATTCAGACTGAAGTGGGTCCAGAGGAGGCCACCAAGATGTTCTGGGGGCTGGAGAACTTCCCTTATGGGGACAAGTTGACAGTTGGGGCTGTTCAGCCTGGAGAAGAAAAGGCTCCAGGGAGACTTTAGAGCAGCCTTCCAGTACCTGAAAGGGGCTATAAGAAAGGTCAGGAGGGACTTTTGACAAGGACAGGATGAGAGGGAATAGATTGAAACCTGAGGGGAAATTGAAACTGGAGATTAGGAAGACATTCTTGACAGGGAGGGTGGTGAGACACTGGAACAGGTTGCCCAGGGAGGCTGTGGATGCCACCTCCCTGGAGGTGTTCAAGGCCAGGCTGGATGAGGCCTTGAGCAGCCTGGGCTGGTGGGAGGTGTCTTTGCCCATGGCAGGGGGATGGAACTGGATGACCTTTAAGGTCCCTTCCAACCCGACCCAATCTATGAACTCTTTGGTCAATCTTTGGTGTCCCCCATGAAAAGGAGTAGGTGAGAGGCCTGGAGGTGCCTGTTTCACCTGTCCTCTTTAATATACAAGTGAGAGCCTGTGATTAAGAGAAGCTCATCTTCTTAGATGCCTTCTACAGTCACTAGAGAGACAAAGAGAGCAGCTCCTGCAAGGAGTAGTGGAATCATCAGAGTTTGGTTTGGGAAACACCCATCCTTACAGTTCAGTTCAGAACAGGGTGCTGTGCTGAGGGGAGATTTACAGAGCACGTGGAGAGAATTACAGATGTCAGACAGATCCAGCATGGGTAGCCTAAATCAGTGCATTCAGAAGGCAACTGTCCAGCTCTCCTCTTGCGTTTAGAGACTTTTTCTCTTGTTTACAGCAAAGTGAGTGTGGCTCACTCTTCTCTTTATTTTTAAACACTGAATCAGCCACAGGGACAGCAGCCACGGTGCTGTACTGTTTCTGTTACAGAACAAATGTCTCCAGCTCCCATCTGACTGGAAGGCCTTGCAGGTCTCATTGCCTTTAAATCCAAAATTGTGCAACGAAGGGCAAATGATAAAAGTGCTTCATAGTAGAATCTAAATGTTTGGTTAACTTTTAAGTAGTCCACAGAGAGATTTGTGTACCCCTGTGCACCAGGGAGTGCAAGTGTGCAAGGAACAAGACCACAGCCTGGAGTGAAGCCTTTGCTCTATTTCCCAATGAAATACCTCAGCAGGTACAAGAGCATGCTGGGCTCTCCACTACACTGCCAGATGTCCTGATCTGTAGGTTAGGAGCTCAGAGTAGGCTGCTAGCTTTGCCCAAATTCCCTTGGATTCTCATCACTGTGCCCCTGTGGAGTGCAGAGTGAGATCTGCTTTAGAAGCCTGTTAGGAGATAAAAAAAAAAATACTTTGAAGCCACTCTAGCTGAGAAGGGGACATCCAGCATTGTCTTGTGCTGGCTGGGTGAGTTAGGACACCAGTGGTCTGGTGAAGGAGTGCAACCCTGTGCTTGCTCCTCTGACAGAAATATTTCAGAAAGAAACAGCACTGCAGTGAGCTTGCTTGGGTCGTTCTGTGCCAGGCATCATGTAGGAATGCCTCTGGGATCAAGACCCTTGGAGGTGGGAGGCAGAAGGTCAGCTGCAGCTCACATTTTGCTCACATTTGAGTTGGGCACAAGTTGCTGAATGCTGATAAGATGGAAATGAAGGGAGGGAGAGGAGGAAGGCTGCGCTTGGCTGAGGTGATTTGAAAAAGCTATAAACCAAAATTATTTGTACAGTCAAACACTTTTCCATTAAAATGGCAGCAGCCGCCATTCACCTTTGGCCACCTTCTCCCTGCAAAAGGAAATGGAAATTTGTTCCTAGCAATTTAAATAATTTCACTGCTTGATAAAGATGACTAACCAGTTTCCGAAACAGCACTGCATGTCTGTCAGCATTGGGAAGGTTGTGTGAAATCAGCTTATTGTCTTTTCTTCACAAAAACATTTGATGTTTGGATTCATTTTTGCCTCGTTTCAGGCAAAGCGATTTAAGTTGAATTATGCAACGTATGGGAAGCAGCCAGACACCAGGTAAATGCTCCTGAGCCACAGAGCAGCTTTGCTGCTTCAGCTCTTGATCAACTGCCTTTTGATGAACATTCAAAACATATAAAGCCACAAACTGAACAATGCCCATTGTTAGCAGAGGGAGGATAAATGTCAGCTTTATGCTTTGCCTTTTGTGGGACAGAGTGGATTGATCAGGAGTGGCTTTGTGAAGGATGTAAGCTTCACAGCTTCCCAGCATCTCATCCTTGCAGTGTAAGTTAAGATCAAAACACCAAAAATAGCAAATCTATAAATAAGGCATTAGCATTTTCTTGACATGTTAGAAATCTGGAGATATCCTGCAAGATCTGAGAGGATCTTAGAACTGCATTTCAGTGTCTGAAGGGGACTACAGAAAGGCTGGGGAGGGACTGTTCAGAAGAGCCTGTGGGGATAGGATGAGGGGCAGTGGTTTGAAACTGGAACAGGGCAGATTAGGTTGGACATCAGGAGGAAGTTCTGCACAGTGAGGGTGGGGAGACACTGGAACAGGCTGCCCAGGGAGGTGGTTGAGGCCCTGTCCCTGAGACATTTCAAGACCTTGGAGGGTCCCTTTCAACCCAATGTAGTCTGTGAATCTGTGAACTAAGCAATGAAATGATCTTGAATAAAATGTTTAAGAGTGGTATCAAGTAGGTTGTGCTGCTGGATTAACTTGGAGAAGCAGTACCACTGAAAATTTGTCACCTACATAATTTGAAAGTATCCATGAGATGCTCTTTTAATATCACTCCTCTGAAATCAAACATTTAGGCTCAATATTACCTGTCACTCAGCACGCCTCTTGCGTTGTGTGTTTGTGCTTAAAGAGTTTTCTTCTGATTTCTTCAGCCCAGAATATTCTCTCTTCGTGGGAGACCTGACCCCTGATGTGGATGATGGCATGCTGTACGAATTCTTTGTCAAAGTTTATCCATCCTGCAGGGGTGGAAAAGTTGTTTTGGACCAGGCAGGAGTATCCAAGTAAGTAATCTCTTCCTCATTCTTTCCTTTCCTTTCAAGTATTAGTGCACTTCTGAAATGCTGAAAAAGCTCTAAGGAACCTGTAAACGCATTTTGCAGGACTCTCAGGTGGGTTTGGGCTCTAGCACTCGTGAGGCTGCTGAATCTATTTTCCTATGTTTTGTTTCAGATAGGGTAGGGCAAACAACAGTGTGAGTCGTTGTGCTTAGGTGCTTAGTAGCCACCTTCTTCATCTTCACTGCAAAAATATTGCCAAAAAAGATATCCAAAAGTTGAATTTCTTGATGTTATTGAAGCATCTTCTGAGCAGAAAAAAGAAATTATTTTCCTAGAAGAGGGACCACCTGGTGAGCATCCTTGTGTTCTATACAGAGCATGGTTTCAGTGAGAGTCAGTATTCTGATGAAACGCCTATGAGAATGTTGGGATAAAACTTTAAATGTGGCTGTAGATCTCCCCTCATTCTCACATAAGATTTCTCAGCCTTAGACATGCTGTTTTGAAGGAACCTCTGGAAGTCTCCAAGTCCAGCTTCCCACTGAGCAGGACTGCTGCTGCACTAGGTCTGGTCAGCCATGAGTTGTGTAGCCTGGAAAAGCTCCCAGGATGGAGATAATTCAACCTGTCTGGGCAGTCTGTTCCAGAGCTGCACTACCTCCCTGGTGATGAAGTTCTTCGTGTGCAACCTCAGCCTCTTGCAGAGCTGCTCAGTGAGCCTCTGGCTGTTAAGGACTCAGGCTGTAGCTGCCACTTCATCTGGGACTGACACTGCTGGGGTGGGTTCTGAGTGCAGTGCCAGGCTGTTGCTGCCAGGGACTTTGTTGTGACTTGTGCAGTTACTCAAAAGCTGAGGCAACTGCAAGTGTTGATGTGAAGCAAGAGAGGAACCTGGGGCTTGTGGATGTGCCTAGTGAAGGCTTGGCCCTTCCAGCCAGGGCTGGCAGATCAGGAAAGCCTCCTCCTCCCACCACTTCTTGTTTAGGCTAGAGAGGAGCTAGAACTCTGATGCCATAGTGCTGTGCCTGCTGCTTTGCTTTCTGCTAAGGGTGCAGGCTTGGGGGCTTATGGCTGCAGAGCCAGTACGGAATTCTGCAGGGGAGGTGCTGACCATTGAGAAATTATTTCTTGGTGTGAAAAAATTAAGCATCTTGAAAAGTCAGGAGCACTCGGGTCTGTATCTCTTCCAGTACACTGCATCCAGCTCTTAGCTGTCCACTTCTGGTTTGGAGCTGCCAATATTCCTGAAAGGCTGCTCCCATCTGAAAGGCTTCAGGAGACTTTCTAGCAGCTTAGACACTTTTGTGTGCAAACACATAAAATTGAATTAAACCCACTTAAAATTTTACTTAGAATCATAGAATCATTTTGGTTGGAAGAGGCCTTTAAGACCATCAAGTCCAAGATCATCACGTCAGGACTGGGGATGGTTTGATTTGCCATGGTTCTTTCACAGAGGGCAAGTTCAGCAGTGTGTCCCCACACAGTTTTGGTTTTGATTTGAGCTTTGATTTGATCTTTGATGTGTGAGGAGCACATACACACAGGTGTGAAGCAGACATTTGGGCTTGGATGTAAAGTTCCTTGTGCTAGGTGCTGGGTCTCATGGGGCACTGGTTGCTCTGGAACAGGTTCCAGCGTGGCCCTACTACAAGAACTAGGGTAATGCCACTTTCCAGTTAGTGTGTGGCTTGATGCTTAGGAGTTCCCACAGAGCAGCTGATATGCTGTGAATTGACACCCTTGATTAGGGCTGGTTCTTGTCCCCAGGGGAACAAACCTTTTCCCTCCCCATATCCTTTCCTTCACCCTGGTGGGTTCTTCCTTAACCTCCCACACCTAAGTCTTTGATCTTTCTGCTGTGTGAGGCAGCCCATCCCATCATGGGCTCTCAGCACTGGCCTCCTGGATGCTGTTGCATGGCTTCTGACTCACCACAGCATGAGAATTTCACACAGAGGACTGCTGGGGCTGGAGGGGAGTCCTGGTTGCTGCCTGGCTGATGTCGAGTGCTGCCAACAGCGCAGCAGAGGATTGCTGCAGAGCCCAGGGGGGCCACTGCGTGCTCGCCCTCTTCCAGTTGTGCTGTCAGGGCAAGTTTTAGGAGCTTGAAGTTAAGAGCTAGGTTTCAGGCCCACTGTTGAGGGTGCTGCTGGGCTGGGCCCTTGTTAGGAGTGACAGAAAGCCTGGCTGAATATTTTCATGTCAAGAAAAGGACTTGATGGGAAGGTGCATCCCAGGCACTCCTACAGCAAAGTGACTCTGTCCTTCAGAGGGTGGCAGTGCCCACAGCCTGCTAGTCCTGTGCTGACTCGCAGATGGTTGGATTATCTGCAGTGCGCCCTCAGCAAGTTTGCAGATGGCATCGAGCTGAGTGGGGTGGTTGGCATGCCTGAGGTACAGGATCCACCAGAGGGATCTGGACAAGCACAAGAAATAGGCTTATGTGGACCTCATGAGGTTCAACAAGGGCAAGGTGCTGCACATAGGTTGGGGCAACCCCAGTACACTCTAGTCTGGGGGATGAAGGGCTGGAAAGCAGCCCTCCAAAGAAGGACTTGGGGTACTGCTGGGTGAAAGCCAGACAAGAGCTGGCACCAAGCGCTGCCAGTCCAGCCCCAGCCTGTCCTGGGCTGATCCCCAGCAGTGTGGGCAGCAGGGGCAGGGAAGGGATT
This sequence comes from Indicator indicator, assembly GCF_027791375.1. Lineage (NCBI taxonomy): Eukaryota > Metazoa > Chordata > Aves > Piciformes > Indicatoridae > Indicator > Indicator indicator. Next base: position 7,293,088 of record NC_072042.1, on the reverse strand, counting down.
CTGCCTCTCTGCTGCACTCTGCTGAGGTACCCCCTGCAGTGCTGGGACAGTTCTGGAGTCCTCAGCACAGCACAGATAGGGACCTGGTGGAGCAGGGCCAGAGGAGGCCACAGCAATGCTAGCAGGGCTGGAAGCCCTCTGCTGTGAGGCCAGGCTGAAAGAGTTGGGATTGTTCAGCCTGGAGAAGAGAAGGCTCCAGGGACACCTTCTGGTGGCCTCTCAGTGCTTCAAGGGTGAGCAGAAAGCTGGGGACAGAATTTTGAGCAGGGCCTGTTGTGACAGGACAAGGGGGGGTGGTTTTAACTGAAAGAGGGAGATTGAGACTGGAGAGAAGGGAGAAATGTTTGACACTGAGGGTGGTGAGACCCTGGGAGACCTCAGGTCACCCAGAGAAGGTGGGAGATGCCCCAGCCCTGCCACCATTGCAGGTCATATTGTCAGGGGTTCTGACCTTTCAAGATCCCTTCCAACCCAAAATGTTTTGTGATTCTGTGATCTGCATCCTCCCAGTATGGATTTGAGGCTTTGCTGCTATCCATGCATTGTCCTGTCCTGCCTCAGCTCACTTCCAGTTCTCCAGTGTCCCCTGGCACAAGAAGTACTTCACTTTGGTGAAGGGCTGACCACCACTGCCGCATCTGGGTGAAGGGCTGACCACCACTGCCTGTGGGTTCAGTCACTTTTCAAAAGCTGTCACTAGATCTCTTCTCAGAGCAGGGCCAGCCCCAGCCAAAGTATTGGGGGCAGTCAGAACAAATTCTGACTTCACCATAAATATTTGAACAGTAAAGTGGGGGTGCTCTTTTGTGTGTTTGATGTGATTTCTTCTGTATCTCCACAGAGGTTACGGGTTTGTGAAATTCACAGATGAACTGGAACAGAAAAGAGCGCTGTCAGAGTGCCAGGGAGCTGTGGGTTTGGGCTCCAAGCCTGTGCGCTTGAGTGTGGCTATACCCAAAGCGTGAGTATGAGAGCAGCCAGGTGGGAGATCAGCTCTGCTTTCAGATGTCTCTTACTGCTTTGGTACATCTGGATGTTTCCATCACAAAGTGAAGGAATGTAATAAATAGATAGAATAGCAGAATGCAGAGGGAATCCAAAGGGTTCTAAGACTGGATCAGGAGAGAGCATATTGAGCACTGCTTTTAATTGTTGTTCAACAGCCACAGAGACCCCACGCTGGGTTTAAACAGAATTCTTTTTAATGTCTGTGTTCTTCGCATTGAAATGAAATGGTCTGAATCTGCTTTTTGATTTCTGGATGGGCAAAGCACAATTACCTTGCTAATTCTGTTGTGATGTCTACTAAATCTAAGTCTTTTGGGGCAGGGATTAACTTTTTTTTCTGTGTTTGTTCAGAACCTGATACAGTGAGATCCTGATCTGACTTGGGGCTCGTAGCACTAGGGTAATACGAATCATAGTAATTGCTCCCTGTTTGAATACTATTGAGATTTTCAGTGACCTCAAAAGTCTTGGGGGGAAAAGGAAGAGAAAAGCAGCCCAAGGGGGGGTGTACCGTGGTGAGAAGATTGACGTTTCCCTCTCCCCACTATTTCCATCACTGGCCACACCTTTACGTGTGACATATTTTCATTTTCAAACAATATTTGTCATCTCATTAATTCAAACCTCAGTGAGCAGGTGGGGTTCCCAGTTCCTTGGCAAGGGGAGTTTTAGTCAGCTTACAGGCTACTAAATTTGTGTTGCTTGTAGTCGTCTTTAATGCACAAGCTCTTCCAGCTCTGCGCAGTGAAGGTCTCCCAGTTTGGTGGGAATGCGGCCAACGAGCTCAGGCTTTGTTACAGTGACAGAAAGGAGAGAGGTTTGTCAGTCTTAGCAACAAACCCCCAGGTTTTTTACAAGGCTTCAAGTCTTGAACTCATGTAAAGCACAATTCAGTATCTTGTCTCAGGAAGCTTCCCATTTATCAGAATGGAAAAGAGCCTGGATCATGGTTCAGGATTGTTTTAAACTCGAGGCTCATAGTCCTGAACTTTTCCCCTCCCTCAAAGCTGGGAGGTGAGACTAAATTAACTCCCAGAATGACAGCAGTGTTAATTAGTGAAGATCACTATGAATGCAGGAGAGGCTGTTTCATTTCAACCACTTCTTTCTCTTTGTGAATGTATGCAAATGATAAACCCTGCTGCAAGAAACAGCCTGGTTTGAAAGACTGCAGTTTGCATGTTAGACTGAGCCTAGGCTGTGCCATGCTGCACCTTAAGATGTCTCACTGCTTGCTTTCCCACTTGTTCTGCACTATTTGTGTCTTACTGCTGCTTTGTTCTTTTCAAGTAATCGTGTGAAGTCACTGGAGTACAGCCAGCTGTACAGCTACAACTACAACCAGTACTACCAGCAGTACCACAGCTACTATGCGCAGTGGGGGTACGATCAGAACACTGGCAGCTACAGCTACAGCTACCCGCAGTACGGCTACACGCAGAGCACCATGCAGGTAGGCAGCACCACGCAGGTAGCAGCATGGGGCCCACGGCCTGCTGACAGACACAGGGGGCTGCCAGCTCTAGAGACCCTGGCCCAGGTTGCCTAGAGTGGTGGGAGATGCCCCATCCGTGGAACCATTCCAGGTCAGGTTGTTTGGAGCTCTGAGCAACCTGCTCTAGTTGCAGATGTCCCCACTGACTGCAGGGGGTCGGACTGGATGAGCTTGAAAGGCCCCTTCCCACCCAAACTATTCCATGATTCTATGGAGACATTGCCTCCTGAGATCAGCACAGCCACGCAGCTTCACCACAGGAGATTCAGAAGCTAAGTGTGGAATCTTCCCTGTGGAGTCTGCTGGGAGTGGAACACAGGGTTCAGGTGTGCAGAGTTCTGCTGTAGTCAGTCTGGGACAGCAGGAATTCAAGGTGATGCTTGTAAAAGGCTAGATCAGTATCTGCTGTCCTAAGGGCTTTGTTTCTCCTTGCAGACATATGAAGAGGTTGGTGAGGATGCACTGGAAGGTAGGTTTCTCATGCTCTGCTGAAGTTGTCTGTTACGCACTGATCAGAGAGTGTCTCTCAAGTTGGCCCTTCATTTCCGTGTGTGACACCCCTTTATCTGTCAGTAAATCTGCGTTTTGAGAGGAGTTGTTGGTCACTGTCACCAAGCACAGCTGCAGCCCTATTTTACCATTGTTTTTTCTACTCTGAACCTTGTCAAGACTGAAACTGATTCCAGCAGCAGTGAAATTTTCATCTTCTGTCTAAGACCAGGCTGGATGAGCCTTTGAGCAACCTGGGCTAGTGGGAGGTGACCCTGCCCATGGCAGGGGGTTGGAACTGGATGATCAAGGTCCCTTCTAACCCAAACCATTCTGTGATTTATGGGCTGTGGGGTTTTTCCTAACACCTTTGGTGTGCAACCTCTTTATCTGTCTGTCTTTCCCCCCGTAGATCCCACACCTCAGTTAGACGTCCACGAAGCAAATAAACAGTTTATGGAGCAAAGTGAAGAGCTCTATGATGCCTTGATGAACTGTCATTGGCAGCCTTTGGACACTGTCTCCTCAGAGATCCCAGCCGTGCTATAGCCTCGTGGCTGAGGCGCTGTGTCTGTCTGAGGAGCCTGCAGGGCACTCCGGACTCTGCCTCTGCACTCAGATCCTGCAGTGGTCAGGGGTGGCCCTTTCTCCACCCAGGTCTGGTACTCAAGGTACAGGACGGCTGTGGCCTTCCCTGTACAGAATGAGTATCATAGGAGCATCATGGTAACCTTTATTCATGGTGAAAAACTAGAACTGCAACAGTTTTAGTTCCTTTGTCTTGAAATGAACTCTTACTTCTTGTTGGGAATTGTAATTTATAAACTTCCAACCAGCTGGCACAGGGCAAAGACTCTTCTCCAACGTACAATAAAGAAGTTGGTCTTTTCAGTAAATTTACCCTTGGCATTCTGGTTCCTGCCCATCTTTCTACTTTGCTGCCCATTCACTGTCTTCAGTCCTTCAATCCAACTCTCATGAACATGAGCTTCTAAGAAAATCACTGTTGGATGCCACTAAAGCATCTCAAAAGCTTTCTAGTGACTGTGTGAGGTTGACCTGAGCCTGGGAAAGAGCCATATAGTTGGAAGCTGATGTTCTGTTTAAGCTAAGCTGTTATCATGAGCTAGCAAGCTGATAGCTCTATGTTCTTCAGCAATCTTCCTGAAGAGCATTTTGGAGAATAAAGACACAAAGGAGCATTGTAAAACTGCTGCAGACCGATGCCTTCTGCCTGGTGATCTCCACCTATGTCTGAGGAAATAATTCCCCATCAGTTTAGAACACCTTTATCAGCAGCCTTGTTTCAATGGCATTTTGTGTATCATGCCTTTCTTCTCATCATGGACACACCCTGCTGCTGTTAACATCTCATTAGGATGTTAAGATTTCGTAGCATCTTCCACTGTCCTGTCAATGACTATGGTAGAGCTGAAGATCTGTTAGCAGAACCAGGCCAGAGTGATCTAATTGAGATAATGGTGCAACAAATCGCTGCTGCCCTGGCAAAGTTTCCTGCTGGATGGACAAGCAATACACTTAAGCTGACATTATGTTGTGTTAGAGGTGAAAGCAAAACAAATAGCACTTCTGTACCTGTTCTGAGCCCTTCTCAGGCTTTTGTGCCTTAAACTCTTGGAGAAGTAGCAGATAAAAACTACCTGTAACAAATGTCTATTCAAGGAGTAGTTTGGGAACTGAAGCTGCTGCTAAGCATTTCCTTGCCTCCCTGCCCATGTGGATGTGGAGATTTGACACAAGATTGAAATACTTTCATAAAGCCGCCTTCTGCTCACCTTTGTGTCCCTAAATGTGACCTCTGACAGTCTGTGGTATTCCACCAACCGCAACAGGAGGCGCTCCATGAGCCTGAGGGGAGTAGTGGCATATCCTGGATTTAGTGTTGGCTCTGCGTGGTCTAGAGCACAGCTCTGGTGAGGAGGGACTGAGGGAACTGGGCTTTTTCAGGCCTATAGAAGAGGAGGCTGAGGGGGAGACCTTCTGGCTCTCTACAACTCCCTGAAAGGAGGCTGGAGCCAGGTTGGAGTGAGGTCTCTTCTCCCAAAGAACAAATGATAGGACAAGAGGAAACAGCCCCAAGTTGCCCCAGGGGAGGTTTAGGTTGGACACAAAGAACAATGTCTTCCCCCAAAGGGTTGTCAAGCCCTAATCCAGGCTGTCCAGGGCAGTGATGGAATCCTCATTCGTTAGAGAAGTTTCAAAGCCATGGAGATGTGGTGCTGAGGGCCATGCTTTGGTAGTGCCCTGGTAGTGCTGGGTTAGGTGTTGGACTTGGTGGTCTCGGAGGTCTTTTCCAACCCTAAGGATTCTGTGACTCTGTTCTCTGGTTCTGTGATTACTGAATGAGTGGATCTAGGGGACTGCTGGGCCTCTGCATTCTTATCTGTGATTTTCTCCCTCCTGCTGTGCACCTGGCTGTGCTGTGGGCTGGTAGCAGTCTCCTAACCCTCAGTTACTCTGAATTTAAGGAAATGAGAGCCTTGGGCCCTGACGTGGGGAGGGATTTGAGGGTATGAAGGCCAGCAAAGCTTCCCCACCAAAGCCTGTTCATGGGTGCTAAGCCTGTTTCCTAGGGCCAAACTTCAGGAAGGTAAAGCTGAGAGGTAAAAAGTCCTAGGGGACAGCTGGTATGTTGTTATCCTCTTAAGGAGGAGAGGAGTCAAGGAGTTGCTTTGAAAGTACAAACTGTGGTTTCTTGACTAATGTGAGAGATTGTTTAACTTCAGCCTAGACCAGTGAGGTATCCTGCAAGAATGTTGGAGTGGTCTCTTCTCCCTAGTATCAGGTGATAGAAGGAGAGGAACTCGCCTGAAATTGTGCCAGGGGAGGGTTAGGTTGGAGATGAGGAAAGATTTCTTTGCTGGAGAAGTGGTCAGGGATTGGAACAGGCTGCCCAGGAAGTCCCCATCCCTGGAGGTGTTCAAGAAACCTGCGGACATGGCACTTGAGTCCATGGTTTAGTGGCCATGGTGGTGTTGGGCTGATGGCTGGACTCAATGGTCTTGGAGGGCTTTTCCAGCCAAACAATTCCTGAATTCTTTACTGGCGCTGCAGAGCTCAAAATGCTCACGTTTCCTTTTAGGAGAGAGGTAGATGTGACGCTTTGAGCCACGTCCCCACAATGTGTGAGCCACCATTCTGGGGTTGTTTGTGAGAATCTGAACCAATGTTCTTTGGAGCTGTGTGTCACTTACTCATCTTCATGTTTGTTTTCAGCTTCTGGCCAGTATTGCAGCACCTGAAGCAGAGAGGAGACTTTCACATGGAGCTACAAAACAGCTATCCCCTGGATTGTGTAGGGTTTGTATTTTGGAATCCAAATTAAACAAAGTGTGGGATTCTTTTTCTCATGGACAGCTACAGGAGTAGCCCTGCTTAATTACCACGTAAGAGAAGATGAAAGCTGAGGACTCCACCTGGCAAGGTTAAATCTGCTTTTATCTTCAGGTGCTAAAGGCGAGACATCCAAGGCAGGTGGTACCACAGCTCACCAGCGTTATGTAAGTCTGGAAAAATGCAGCAAGCTCCACAGATGGGAGGAGGAAGTTTTCTGGCCCTGAGCCTGCTGTGTTTGTGGTACCTGCAGAAATGTTTCCAGCGTCCTTTCTAAGAGGATGAAGATGTGGTGATGGCCCAGCTTGGGTTACTCTGAACTGCAGGGACTCTGGGATTGCTGTTTGTGTCACAGAGACTGAAAGAGCTTTGCAGGCTGCAGAGCTGGAAGGACGTGGGTGTTGGGCATGAATTGGTGGTTTCCACAGCCTAAGCTGGTGGCCCCTTGCCATTAATGGGTGGTAAATTAAAAGCTTGACAGTTAGCGTGGGGGTGGCCAAGGAGAAATTCCAGCTGGCTCCCAGCAGGATGGAGAGGCTGAAAGCTTTTCTCTAGCAGATGTGGGGCAGTAGCAGGGTCGAGGGGCCTGACAATGATGTTTTCTGTGTGTTAAACTCCTGTTACTTGGGCTGGTTTCAGCAGATGGGTTCCTGTGCTGCATATCAAAAACCGTGAGGTGTTTCCCCAAATCCCTTTGAGGAACAGAGATCTTTGCCTCTGATCTTGTGTCTCTGGTTACCTGCTTCCTAATCCCCAGCTTCTGCTGAACAAGGTCTGAGAGGAATTTTTACCTTCCAGCTTTGCTATCTCCCAGTACATCTTGTAAAGTTTTCTGGATACACCAGTTCCTGGGTTTGACTTGGGATTTGCTTAGACATGAAATGAATTTGGTGGCAGGAGAAGGTTTGAATGCTGAGTGTGACAGCTCCGGTTAGAGATGAGCAGAGCCAGCTCAGGACGTGGCACTTGGCACAGCTTGCTTTCACTTTGGCCTTGGCTGGAGCATTTCCTCAGGTAATCCCTTTTGCTTTTCCAGTTACTCTGCTCTTTGTCCTTCCCAGTTACTCCCAGTCACAATAGTTTTGCTGAGTACAGTAAGAAGGGTTTGGGGGTGCTGCTTGATACACACTCTTATTTCATAGTATCATAGAATCGGTCAGGGTTGGAAGGGACCACAAGGATCATCCAGTTCCAACCCCCCTGCCATGGGCAGGGACACCTCACACTAGATCAGGCTGGCCAGAGCCTCATCCAGCCTGGCTGCAAACACCTCCAGGGATGGGGCCTCAACCACCTCCCTGGACAACCCATCCCAGGGTCTCACCACTCTCATGGGGAAGAACTTCTTCCTCACGTCCAGCCTGAATCTCCCCACTTCCAGCTTTATTCCATTTCCCCTAGTCCTATCACTACCTGATATCCTAAAAAGTCCCTCCCCAGCTTTCTTGTAGGCCCCCTTCAGATACTGGAAGGCCTGTATCAGTATTCAGCCTGAATTTATACATTTATATATTTATACAGCCTGTATTCAGTCTGTCCTCATAGGAGAGGTGCTCCAGCCCTCTGATCATCCTCGTGGCCCTTCTCTGAACACCTTCCAGCATGTCTGTATCCCTTTTGTAATAGGGGCTCCAGAACTGGATGCAGTACTCCAGGTGTGGTCTCACCAGAGCTGAGCAGAGGGGGAGAATCACCTCCCTTGACCTGCTGGCCACACTTCTCTTGATGCAGCCCAGGATCTGGTTGACTTTCTGGGCTCCAAGTGCACACTGACAGCTCATGTTGAGCTTCTCGTCCACTAGCACTCCCAAGTCCCTCTCCTCGGGGCTGCTTTCCAGCCAGTCCCTGCCCAGCCTGGATTTGTGCTTGGGATTGCCTCGACCCAGATGCAGGACCTTGCACTTGGTCTTGTTGAACCTCATGAGGTTGGCTTGTGCACACCTCTCCAGCCTGTCCAGGTCCCTCTGGATGGCATCCCTTCCCTCCAGCCTGTCTGCTGCACCGCACAGCTTGATGTCATCAGCAAACTTGCTGAGGATGCACTCAATGCCTCTGTCCATGGCACTGGCAAAGATGTTGAACAAGACTGGTCCCAGGACTGAGCCCTGAGGGACTCCGCTTGTCCCTGGCCTCCACTGGGACATGGAGCCATTGACAGCTACTCTTTGGGTGCGGTCATCAAGCCAGTTCTTTATCCATCTTGTGGTCCACCCATCAAATCCATGTGTCACCAGTTTGGAGACCAGGATGTGGTGTGGGACAGTGTCGAAGGCTTTGCTCAGGTCCAGGTAAATGACATCAGTTGCTCACCCCTCAGCTATTAATGTTGTCACCTGGTCATAGAAGGCCACCAGGTTTGTCAGGCAGGATTTGCCCTTGGTAAACCCATGCTGACTGTACCCAATCAGCTCTTCACTATTCTTCTGTCTCAGTAGTGCCTCCAGGAGAATCTTACCAGGCACAGAGGTGAGACTGCCTGGCCTGTAGTTCCCTGGTTCTTCCTTCTTACCCTTTTTGAAAATGGGAGTAATGTTTCCTCTTTTCCAGTCAGTGGGGACTTCCCCAGACTGCCAGGACTTTTGGAATATAATAGAGAGGGGTTTAGCAACCTCCTCTGCCAGTTCTCTCAGTACCTTTGGGTGTATCCCGTCGGGTCCCATGGACTTGAACACTTTCAGGTTCTTCAGGTGACCACGAACCTGATCTTCACTTATGATGGGCAGTTCTTCCTTCTGGTTCTTGCCAATAGCTTCCATGACTATTCCAGGAGTGTGGCTGGAGGCCCTTGCAGTGAAGACTGAGGTAAAGAAGTCATTGAGAACCTCAGCCTTTTCCAGGTCACCTGTGACCATTTCACCTGTTTCCTTTCTGAGGGGGCCCACACCTTCCCTAGTTGTCTTTTTACCATTAATATACCTGTAGAAATTCTTAGTGTTCCCTTTGACCTCCCTGGCTAGATTCAATTCAAACTGTGCTTTGGCTTTCCTAACCAGGCTCTTGCTGCTTGGGCAGCTTCCTTATATCTCCCCATTCCAGCTGTCCTTTCCTCCACTCCTTGTAGAGCTTCCTTTTAAGTGATAGTGTGTCCAGCAGCTCCTTGCTCGTCCAGGCAGGCCTCCTAGCATTCTTCCCTGCTTTTCTCTTTGTTGGTATACATTGCTCCTGGACACAGAGGAGGTGGTCCTTGAATACTGACCCGCTGTCCTGGGCCCCTCTTCCCTCTAGGGCTTTTTCCCACAACACTTTGACCAGCAGATCCCTGAAGCGATCAAAGTCTGCACGCCTGAAGTCTAGGGTCATAAGCTTAGAATACATACTCCTGGTTGCCCTGAGGATCTTAAATTCAACTGCTTCATGGTCACTGCAGCCAAGGCTGTCTCTGAACCTCACATTGGTTACCAGCCCTTCCTTGTTGGTGAGAACAAGGTCCAGCATAGCACCTTTTCTTGTTGGTTCCTCTACCATTTGGAGGAGGAAGTTGTCATCTATGTATTTCCTCAGCTAATAGAAGAGGAGACTGGGGAAGGATCTCATTAATGCCTATAATTACATTAATTACCATTAATGCTTAAAGGGCAGGTGTCAGGAGGATGGAGACAGACTCTTCTCAGTAGTATCCAGTAACAGAACAAGGGGCAATGGATGCAAACTGGAGCCCAGGTTCCATCTGAACAGAAGGAGAAACTTCTTTGGTGTGAGGGTGCTGGAGCCCTGGAGTAGGCTGCCTGGAGAGGCTGTGGAATCTCCTTCTCTGGAGGCATTCCAAACCCACCTGAACATGTTTCTGTGTGACTGACTCTAGGTGATCCTGCTCTAGCAGAGGACTTAGACTCAATGATCTTCAGAGGTTCTTCAGAGGTTCCTTCCAACCCTCACAATGCTGGGATTCTGTGGCTCTGTGACATTGTGCTGCTCCTGTTGGAGAATTTCCAGGACTAAAGCCATGGTAGACAGCTCGGTTAGGTGATGGAGAGCTGTATGTGGCCAAGGCCACATACAGGCAGGGTCCCTGGGGAGCCACTGACACAGCAACCTGCCTGGATCCCCAGTACCTGCCTGCTTTCCCTCACTGGTAGTGAGCTTTTCCTGGGCACTTCCATGTGGATTGTCTGCTCCCACCTGTCTGGTGGTGGCAACTGCAGCCTCTTTCAGCCCTTGCTCTTCTCCCTCTGCTGGCTCCCCAACCTGTGCTACAGAGGAGGCTGATGTGAGGACCCCAACCATGCCAGATGGTTTCCTCAGAGCTTCATGGACCTTGTGGTCAAGTACCACAGACACGCAGTGGGATTTTCCCTGCTTCTCTGTGGATCTCCATCCATCTTCTTGTCTCCTGAGCACCCATTGTGTCACTCTCTGGGATTCTCCCCTTTCAGCATTTGGAAGATTCTCATCCCAAACACTTGGTGTTTACCAAAGGTTGAATTTTTGGGGTGCTTTGTTGTTTGTTTGTTGGGTTTTTTTGTTTGTTGGGTTTTTTTGTTTGTTTGATTGTTTGTTTTTTGCTACAGTGAGCTCCCGGTCTCTGTCCTGCCCTCAGACTGGGCAGGGAGGTCTCTAGGTTCACTCTGCACACATGGCTGTGCCAGGGAGCACTCTGGCTGCTCGGGGAATGCCTCGTGACTCAGCACAGCAGCTGCAAGATCCATGGAGGAGGTGGAGGACAGGCCCACCTGCTTGTAAGCTGTCCACACCAGCTTTGACGGGCTGTTTTTAGAAGAGCTTTGGTCACACAAGTTTTGGGGCTCACTTCCAGACTTCCTTCTGCTTTTAACAGGTTGTCAGGCTTGTTTTGTTGGTCATCTGGCATATTTGTGGTCAGGCTACCAGCTTGAAAGGATGAGTCAGAGAATCACAGAATCATCTAGGTTGGAGAAGATCTTTGAGATCATCAAGCCCAAGCATTAACACAGCACTGTGGGGATTTTCATCTGTGAACTTTTCTCAGAACAGATTGAAAAGTCACTACTGTTCTCCCTCATCCTTTTGCGCTTTCATCAGCAGTCTCAGGCTTTTCAACCTGATGTCTCATGGTGACTTCACCATCAGTACCCCCAGAACTGTCAGCAGTCTCTTACTAGCAGCTGTAGGTCTTCTGAAATCCCTCCTGCTGCTTCTGGATGACAGAGCCTGACAGAGGAGTTGTTTTGGCAGAATGACTTCTGTTTCCAAGAAATTTCCCTTCCATTGCCTGAGGGTTGGGTGTTCCCTCCTCTGCCTTCCAAAAGGCAGGACAGAGGAGGAAAACTGTGGCTGATGCTTTCACCTTTTGGAGAAACAACCCTGATTTTGTGAGGAGGAGGAGAGAGAGATTGTCTTTATGCCACCAGACTGGAAAGTGGTGGAGGCAGAGCTGGGAGTGCAGCTCACCCACAGTGCCAGTCAGGGGGTTGTTGATGGCGGTCTTGCTGCCTGGGGGTCGCAAGTGGCATGGGAAGGCATGGCACAGACTGGGGTGGCACAGCACAGACATAGCACAACATGGAATGGCATAACCCAACAAGGCCATGGCATTGAGGATTGGGTGTTGATCAACAGCAGCTGAATATGAGCCAGCAGTATGCCCAGGTGGACAAGAAGGCCAGTGGCATCCTGGCTTGGATCAGGAATAGTGTGACAAGCAAGGCTAGGGCACGGATTGTTTCCCAGTGTATTGGGCACTGATGAGGCCACACCTTGAGTACTGGATTCAGTTTTGGGACCCTCACTCCAAGAAGGACATTGAGGGGCTGGAGGAGGTTCAGAGAAAGGCAACAAAGGGGAGAGGTCTGGAGAACAGGGCTGGGGAGCAGCAGCTGAGGGAGCTGGGGGTCTTGAGGCTGTAGAAAAGGAGGCTGAGGAGAGACCTCCTTGCTCTCTACAAGGAACAAGCAACAGGACAAAAGGAAATGGCCTCAAGCCTTGGTAGAGTTAGAGAATGGTTGGACTGGAGGATCTTGAAGGGCTTTCCAACCAAAACGATTTAGTGGTTCTTTGAAGTGGGGTGGTGGGGGTGCGCGGCCATTGCGGGCTGGGCGGGGCTGTGCGCACTACACCTCCCATAAGGCTCCGTAATAGGGCCAGGCCCCAGCAGCCAATCAACACCCGCGCTGCCCCTGTATAAAGGGGCGGACGCAGGCGGTGCTCGCTCTCTTTCCGTGATGGCGGTTGTAGTTGTGTGATGTTTGCGGAGTAAGGACAATCCGCTGCCATCCGCCGTGCCCGGGGCTCTGGCGCCGCTCGGCCCCACTGTATCGTTCTTTCTGTCCAGGCTCTGCGCTGCGGGCCGCTCCGATGAGCCGAGAAGGGCTGTGCGGCTGCGGCAGCGCTTTTCTCCTTCTGTTCCTCCGTAACCGGGCCTGGCATGGGTAAGTGACGGCCTCCGCCGTGGGCCGAGCCAAAATCCACCCTGGGAGAGGCGGCTGTCGGGCGGGGTAGCCCCGCAGGCCTGCCCGGCCCTATCGAAGCTGTGTCTGCCTCGGTGCTGTGGCTGATGCAGTCAAAAAGGAGCCGAGAGCGAAGAGATTTTCCTCGACGGTCGCCGCTCAGTTTGAGCTTCGGTAACTGTCCGGCAACATCTCGGGAAAATACAAAGCTCGGGAAGCGGGAGGCTGAGGGGTTCACCGGTCCTGGCTGGAGGTCGAGGTGGTGTCTGGGAAGGGAAGCACTACCCCAGGTTCCTGCTTCTGGGGTCCGGATTGGTGTGGGGAGAGGCGGGAGGTGCCGGCTTTTCTGTTGTTCAAGATACTATATCATGTCCTCGAAGCTCAAGACTTTGTTCTTCCCCAGCAGCATCCCAGCATGGAAGGCGACCCCGGTGCGTGGTGACAGCCATGTCTTGGCAGCGTTGAGCAGGTTAGAGGTGTGGTCCAGGCTGTGGAATCAACCTGTGTCCTGGGGATTTGGTGGCCTCCATGGCTGGAGCAGCAGATCCTGGTCCGCTGCTCATAGATCCTGTCAGTGTGGCGCTTGTCCAGGGCACTGCGGATCCTCTGTGGATTAGAGGAGCTTTAAAAGCCCTCTGCAGGCAGGTTTCATGAAGAGCTTCAGACTCCCCCTTACTTCTTCCTCTGTCAAGGTCATTTATGGGTGGAACAAGGGGATTTTCAGCTACACTAGGCCCAGCCAGTAGCAGAGCTGGGAATCTGCTCTGATCCAGAGCTGCCCTAACACCATGTGACCCTGTAACAGCCGTTGCTGGGTGAGCTCTGGGCATGTTAATCCAAGAGCTGTGGCTCTGTGCAGTAGCTCCAGCTCTCCAATGACATGCAAGAGCAACGGGAAGGTCTTTGACTGCTGGGCCTCTTCCTGCCCATTGCTGTCACTCGCCCCTCCTATATATTTTCAGGAATTGGGGTGTGCTGTCCTGGAGGGTGTCGGTGGTTTCTGAGTGGGGAGTGTCCATGATGCACTCGCTGATGATGATGTTCCGGGGGGTGTTCTGGTGTGTTCCAGGCTTCCTTGGTGCTGACTAGCTCACTGAGCTGATGGTGAGCCTACAGGATAGACCTGAGGTGAGAACGTGGCTCGCTATCCTGAGCTCTGCAGCCTGTCCCTCCAGATCCCTTTCCCATCAGATCTGAATACCGATCTTATGGTCAAAAAAGGAGGAAAAACAAAGTTCAGACTGGTCTTGGGCTCCATACTGGTGGTGTCCAGCTCTGAGAGGGGCCAGTGGGAAGACATTTTGTGTTGATGCTGCTCCTGTGGGAGGGCTGGGGTGGGACTGAGCTCCCCTAGTCAAGGAGAAGGTTGAGTGTTGGGAATGTGTGGAGAGTGGCTTGCTGTGGAGGTCTGCAGGCTGGGGCTGGATCTGATGCCTCCATTCCCTGTGCACAGTGACCTGTTAGCTGCAGATCCTCACCCCTGGCTCTCTGCTTTCAGGAATGGCAGCATGGAAAAGGGCAGGAGCACGTGAGGCCCTGTCCCAGGCAGGGAACTGGGCTTGCTTTCCTAAGGGCCTGAGTTGGAACAGCTGTGACGTGGAGCTATGTGAGTGTCCTTTGTGGGCTGTAACCAGCTGCTGGGGTTTGGAGTGGGATCCTGCTGGTCCTGGAAGACAAAGGACAGATCCAGCCAACTGTGCCCATGCTGGAAGGAGCCAGTCCTTAGTCTGGGCTGTGCTGGTGGGGATGATGGACTTCATTTATACCTGGAACCATTCCAGGTCAGGTTGGTTTGGGCTCTGAGCAACCTGCTCTAGTTGCAGATGTCCCTGCTGACTGCAGAGGGGATTGGCTAGAGGAGCTTTAAAAATCCCCACCAAAACCACTCCATGATTACCATTTTTTAACTGGGCAGGTTGTTCGCTGCAGAGCAGTGCCCACGAGATGGTCACACCACAGGAGCCTGGTCAGTGATGACTCCCTTGCTTTGGAGACTGATGGATGAGTCTTGCGGATATGGGGCTGAGGCCAGGCATGATCTAACCAAACACTCCTCATGGTGTGGGGAGAGGAAGAGGGAGTGTCAGGGAGGTATGGGGCAGGGAGTGGTAGTGAGATCCAGGTAGGCCCAGCTGCTCTTACTCAGGCTGCTTTATTTCTTTATCACCCCTCCAGGTCTCTGCAGTGTGTGGATCTTAGGTAAGCTGGTCCCAAAGGGCTTCGGTGCTGCAGAGCAAGACTTGGTTTTTCTCTAGCTTTCCTCGAGAAGTGGGAGTTTGGTGTAGCGAGATCCAGCCCCTTCCCAAGCCATGATGTAACAGCTGGGTGGTGTAACAGCTGCTCCTGGGCTCAGTGCACCTGCACCATGGGGAGAGGGAACTGGTTTCGCTCCAGGTGCTGCTCAGAGTCCCATTTAAATGCTTAGTCCCTCCTGTTTCTCAGAAGAGCTTGGGGAAGGGTCCAGATGGGAAATACTTTGAATAAACTCTGCCCCATGGAATTCTCACTGTCTGCTGCAGGTGTTGGAGTGGGGTGGCACCTGACTGCTGAGCCAGGGCTGGGACCTCTGGGTGGGTGGTGGGAGTAGTCCTAGCTGATGTCCTGAGTGCTGGGGATGAGACAACTGAAATCTGAGCACCTGGTTCTGCCAGAGATAATGGATCCTGCCAGGTAGGTTCTGTCAGTTCTGCCATGGCTGTACCAGGCAGCTGGTGCGGGCTCAGATGTGATTTTGTCTCACTGGTCTGTCTGCAGAGTTGGCGCTTCCCATAGTGTTGAGCCACCTGAGTAAGCTGAGGAGGATCCCTTTGCACTCCAGAGCTGGGCTAACCAGGAGCTGCTCTTTCCCTTTCTTCAGACATGGGAGCTGGGGCAGTATCCACCACTGGCGGTTCCTCCTTGGCCCCCTGGGTGGTGGGTCCCTGTGTGTGGAGGAGGGTTGCAGAGGTGAGTGGAGCACCCCAGCTCCTGCCCAGGGACAGTTGCGTTGCCCTGGTGAGTCGTTGCCCATTTTCTCAGGTGGGGACCAAGTGCAGTGGAAGCTGCCCCAGAGGTGCTGCAGCCTTTGTGGTGTTTCTGTCTGACAGCTATCGTGAGGGGCAGGGCCAGGTGGTGTCAGAGTCCGCATGCCTCTGTGGGTGCCCCGGGCTGTTTGCAGAGAGCACCTTTGTCCTGGGGACTCTGAGACAGTGCCTCTGACCCCTCTTCCTGTCTCCTCATGGGGACTTGGGTGCCCCTTTCCCGCAGAGCTTGTCCCTCTCGGCTCCCCCAGGATTTTGGCTTCTTTGGTGGCTCCAGCGCCTCTGTTGGGACATCACAGCCTGGCCCCTTCCAGCAAAGCCGGGCAGCGGAACAATGCCAAACATCCTGGATGTTTGGATGGCAGGATGAGGACGGAGCCGGTGGCTACTCCCTCGTCCCTGGGACACTTTGTCTGCCTGGGTGCCTGTGAGGCCAGAACTGTCCCCAGGGAAGGTGCTGCAGGGTGGGGCAGGGGTGGAAACCTGTTGCCAGTCCCACCAGCACAGCACAACCAGCTGGGCCAGGACCTGGCCAGTCTGGAGCTGGTGAGTCAAACTGCCTCGGGCATAGCAGCCAAGATGGGAACAATGAGAGGTCCCCCCCAAGACTCTGACCCTGAGGGACACTACCAGTTCCGTGTCCAGGAGGGGGAGAGCAGCCCCCAGCCCTACCATCGGCGTGGAGTTCTACAGCCGAACCGTGGTGTTGCCACCCACCAGCAAGACGAAGCTGCAGCTATGGGACACTGCCGGCCAGGAGCGGTTCACATGAGCTGGGGACAGGGACACAGCCCCCATGTGGGACCCCAGCACTCAGCTGACCCTTTGCCCTGACACTGGGGTGGGCGTGTGGGGACCAGCAGTGACAGCCGCTGATATGTTCGGGGTTGATGAAACTGCTGAGCTTGGAGCGAAGCTGGAGCTGATTTTGGGGGGTGGCCAAGAGGGCAGAGCTGGATGCAGGTCCTGGGGTCTTGGAGGGCTGGAGGATTTCCTTCCTGATTGGATCAGGCTGGAGTCAGGAGCTTCTGAGAGCATGAACGAAGCTCAAATGGGGTGTGAAGGGCTGAAGATCTGGAGGCTGTGGATGGAGGAGGGTGCCAGCACTGCCTCCATACCTGGGAGCCTTTTGGGAGCCCGGGGACTGATCTAGGGGTGCTCCATTTCTGCCTAGCACTGAGACCCCCACCCATTGGTGTTGCCCCTGTCCACTGCGGCTCAGGTTGGGGTGGAGGGGGTGGAGGGATCCTGAAGCCCCTGCAAAGACCCCAAGCCGCCTTTGGACCTCCCCCCCCCCCCAGTCTGGGGCTGGGGGGATGCTGAGCAGAAAAGGGAGAGTGCAAGTCGACCAGTCAAGTCTCCCCTTCCTAATACCGAGGTCCTAGCTGGGACCCAACAATCCCCCCAAGCCTCATCCTATGGATTTAGATGCCGAGGTTCGCCCCCAAATTTACCATGGTGTGCCCAGGTCCTTCTACCGAAGTGCAGCAGAGGCGCTGCTGTTTTTTGATCTCACCAATTGAGCATCCTTCGAGCACGTTCCTGGACGGTACTGGGAAGCAGCTGAGGACAGCCCCCTCCTTCATCTTGGTGGGGCACAAGAGTGACCTGGTGGTGTGGCAGTTTAGGCTGGGTGCCCCCTGCCACTGCTACATGAGATACACCTCTGGTGTCCTGGGTGCCCACCCAGAGGGGTGGACACAGGAAATGGCGTATTTCTACCCATAAATCCTGCGCCCTATAAGGCCATCTGCAGAGTCATTCTCTTCCTCTTTCTTCCCTCTGCTCCCATGGGAGATGTCCTCTCTTATCGGGTAATGCCGGGGGAGTATCCTCAAGGCCTCTTAGGCCTGTCTAGGCCTAATGCCAGGAGGAGAATGGAGGGGGGGCAGTCTCAGACCTGGCCAGCCTGAGACTTGCCTAGCAGTAGGAGGGGGGGGAAGGAAGAGCCCTGAGGGGTTGGGTAGACCCTCAGGTGGGAGGAAGGGAGGACTGGGAAGCTTTTGGGAATTCTGTGAGGGGTTCTGTATGCTTTGGGATACTCTTTGTCACTATGCTTTGTAGCTTGTAGTTCTCTGTAGCTTCACCAATTCGTTTTTCCATTTTAACTTTTTCCACCACTCTCCAATCCGTTTGCATGTGTCATTCTTTTGTCCCTTTCGGGGCAAGAGATGTTCTGGCTGGCCTCAAACCAGCACAGGTGGCCAAGCACATGGTGTCAGCGGAGGAGGCCTGGCACCTGGCTGCCACCCTGGGCATCACCTTCATGAAGACCTCAGCCTGCACCAACCTCAACGTGGAGTTGGCCTTTCAGATGCTGGCAGGGGGCATCCAGTGAGCTCTGGGGGAGCAGAAGGGGCTCTCCCCTCACAGTGGCTGTAGTGGTATCAGGCTCATCCCCAAACAGAGCCACCACCGGACCCTGGTGCAGGGGGAGCCCCGGGAGTGCTGCCAGTGCTGATGGGGACCCTCCACCCATGGGGCTGCTTCCCTCCCACCCCAGCACCCTGCAGTCTCCCACCCTTGGGTGATGTACAGGGCTGCAGTCCCCACCCTGGGTTATTTCAGGCCCTTAACTGGGGGGGCTCTGAGAACCTGACACTCCCCTGCAGGGGTGGTTTGAATAAACCTGAGGCATTTCCACACCAGATTAAGATTGGGCTGAGCACTGGGCCCCGGGGAGGGAGGTTTAAAAGCCCTGGAGCTGTGGTGCTGAAAGACACTTGGTGGTGCTGGGTTCATGGTCGGACTGGATGATCTTCAAGGTCTTCTCCAACCCAAAAGGTTCTGTGACACATTTGCTCTGCTATGGGAGGGTCGGTGATGGTGTGGCCACATCACTTGATGGCCCTCCTGTTCCAGGGCCACTGGGAAAATGGGACCAGGCCCAGCTTGGGTGCTTCCAGTTGGATGGAGCCAAGATAAAGGAAGCGAGGAGGCTGCGCAGGAGCCACCCAGCACCCATGGTGTTGGGAACGCCTCCTGGGTGGAGGAGCAGAGGCCTCGGTGCTGCCTGCCTGAGCATGCTCCTGGCACTGGAGCCAGCAGAGTGTGGCAGTGCTGATGGAACCTCGGTGGCAGTACCAGTTCAGGGTCATCATGCTGGGGGACTCCACGGTGGGCAAGTCCTCGCTGCTGCGGCGCTACACCGAGGGTGTCTTCCTGGACGCCATCAACCAGACTGTGGGGGTGGACTTCCATGTGCAGTATGTGGAGCTGGAGCCAGGGCTGAGGGTGAAGCTGCAGTTCTGGGACACAGCTGGGCAGGAGCGGTTCAGGTGGGTCTGGCTCCAGCCATGATGTGGGGAGGGGTGACAGGGCCAGGTGTTCCCCTGGCTTTAGACTGCTGGTGGGATGTCGATCCCAAGCCTGTGGAGGGCCTGGATGTAGCCATATCATCCCCACCATGGCCCCCTTGCTGGGGGAGCCCTGTGGGAGCCCCTGCAGGCTGCAGGGGCCCTGAGGGTCAGGCTTTGAGGCACCCAAAGCCAAGGGTGTCCCAGAGAGAGGAGCCCTTGGGATTGTTTTGCAAGCCCTGGCTCCAGCTCCAGAGCAGGTACAGGGCACCCCACACAGACACTCCTAGCACCCCTCTGCCCCACCAGCTGCACAGTGATGGGGCAGAGGCTGGGAGCCCACTGGGAGCTAGACAAAGTGGTTTGCCCAGCTCAACTGCCAGGAGCCTTCACACCTCACTGCTGGGGCTGCCTTCCATAGGCTAGGCTGGCTGCTGGCAACAAGGGAGCTCAGGGAATGTGGCTGCAGAGGATGGGCCAGTTTGAAGCATATGGCTGCAGGGGACAGGAGAGCTTGAGTGGCACAGCTACAGGAGATGAGGGCACTCCAGGATGTGCCTTCAGAAGATGTGGGAGCTCCAAGACATGACTGTAGGACACTGGATAGCTCCAGGGATGTGGCTCCAGTGGGTGGGGGAACTTGGATCGCTGTGCAGGGCCATGTCTGCCTGCAGCCCTTGCAGGTACAGCAGAAGGGGCCAGGGCTCCTCACTCTCATGGGGTCTTAGGAGCAAGATGTGGGTTGCAGGAGTCAGGATGTGGCTGAGGCTGCCCTTCGGACAGGGAAGATGCTGCCTGAGGTGAGCCCAGGCAGCCCTGGATCTGCTGACGCTGGTCCTCTCTGCGCCCAGGTCTGTGACTCGCTCCTACTACCGCAGCTCAGCTGGGGGGATGCTGCTCTTCGACCTCACCAACCGCGCATCCTTCGAGAGCGTGCGGCGCTGGCACCAGGAGGTGACGGACACCCTGCAGCCCTCCCACATCATCTTCCTGCTGGTGGGGCACAAAAGCGACCTGGTTGGGCAGCGGCAGGTGGGCAGGAAGGAGGCAGAGAAGCTGGCAGCCTCACTGGGGATGCAGTATGTGGAGACCTCGGCCAAGGATGCCAGCAACGTGGCACAGGCCTTCCAGATGCTGACCCGGGGCATCTACCAGGCACTGCAGACAGGGTGGCTGGCACCCGGTAAGGCGTGGGAGGGAGTGAGGAGCAGCATCCCACTGCCAGCACAGCACAGGGCACAGGTGCCTGAGAAGGAAGAGAAGAGGAACAGATGCTCCTGCTAGAGCTGGGGATACTGGGACTTGCTGGGCTCTGCCCGCTGCAGTGCACAGGAGGTGAGGTGGGGATGGAGCAGCTGAGGTGCAGCAGGAGCAGTGGGCAAGGGCACATTAAACACCCACCCAGCTCACCTCTCTGCCTGCCTGTGTTTTCCTGGGGAAGGGGAAGCAGCTGGTGCCAAGGCTGCCCACGGGCAGGGTGGGGCAGTGATCTGCAGAGGTGGGTGTCATCCCCCCCATATTCCCTCCCCCCTTCTCTTTCCACATCCCTTTCTACAAGGCTGTCCCCAGCCTCTGGCACAGCACCACAGCTGCTCCCAGCACCCCAGGTCCCACAGCAGGTCCATGGTGATTGAAACTCCCTTCAATCACCCAACCTTCTCACCCAGAGCTGGTCTCCTCCATGCTCAGGAGGGGCTGAGGAGCAGCTCCTCTTGGGCACACCAAGCTGGAGCAGTCAGGGAACAACTCCTTGTTCCTGCAAGCTGTGGTGCAGGAGCAGCTCTGCCCCAGCAGCCCCCAGCCTGGTGTTGCCTACACTGCCAGGGCTCCTCAGCAGCTGAGGGGAGCCTGTCCTGGGTGTCAAATGATGTCAGCCGGGGCTGTTCCCCTCCCTGCAAGCACCGTGAGGCCCAGGGCCCAGCAGCAAACCAAGCAGGAGGCCAGGCAGGGCCTCCCTGTTTTGCAGGAGTTCACAGAGCTGCCACCTCCCTCCTCACCACCAAAAACACACCTCGGGCTTCTCTGCTGAAGGCTGTGCAGAGCAGGCAGGGACAGGCATGGGGCATGGCCTCTCCTGTGTGCCAGGCAATCAGAGAAGCAGCATCACCTCAATGCCTTGGCCTCAGCCACTACACCCTGCTCCTCATGGTTCAGGTGATGCGGAATCTCCTCACCCTGGGCTGGATGTGAGGAGGTGAAGCACCTGCCCAGCCCCACCAGCACAGCAGAGCCAGACTAAAGCCTCCCACTGGCTCCAAAGCCCAGGGCAGAGGTCTCCCCAGGATGCCAACCAGAGAAAGCAGCAGTGTGGAAGCTGCCTGAAGAGCACAAGGCTGTGCCATGGCCTTAGAGCAATAATTTCTTTATTCATGTAAAACAAAGGCAAGTATTTGTATAAACACTGACATTACAAAGTACTGGAGCAGGTAGGGGCAGGAGGGAGGAAACAAAAACCTCTACAGGTGCTTCTAATACTGTCCCATACAAAGGCTCTGTCCCTTGGGTAACCACTGATACGAGAAACCACTTTCAAGTCACAAAGAAAAAGTCTCTGGGCTGAGACACACTGTGCCTGTGGGGGAAAGGAGGAAGGGGGAGGAGAATGTTTTTGGCAGAACTCCTCGTAAAGTCAAGATATTGCTGCACCATTCATAAAAAATATATGCTTCTCTGTAAAGCATTAGAAAAAACATCCCACGGATGGTGGTGGAGGCTACAGCTGTCCCAAACGTGCTGGGTCTGCTCCTGGTTCCTCCCAGGGGCTATTTCTTGGTAGTTTTCCGGATCAGAGCCATCCTCTGTGGGAGGAAAGAGAACACAGGAGGCTGAGAAGCTCAAAGTTAGAGCAGAACAAACCTGTCACTGTGCAGCTACAAAGTGTCTTGTGTTCCTCAGAACACGGCTGACTTGTTCCCACACAGGACTTTCAGGTCTGTTTGAATCTTAATGGGGTCTCAAGCTGGAGGCAGACGGAGAGCAAGGACCTGGGCTCCTCCCCTCGAGGGGTGGAACCTCAAAGCTAGTGCACAGATCAAACCCCATTGCAAGGCCTCTCTGAGTTCAGAAGCTGCTGCAGGAGGGGAGATGCAACAACTTCCATGAACTGCAACAGCTCCCGGGGCAGCTTCTCCCTGTCTCTAACCACCCACCCAAAAGGCCACTGCTGGTGACCAGGACAGCTGCAACCAGAGCAGGCTGCTCATGAGCCCCAGACAACCTGACCTGCAATGGTGCCAGACATGGGGCAACTCCTACCTCTCTGGGCAACCTGAGACAGACTCTCACCACTCTCAGCATCAAAAGTTCTTCCTTCTCTCCACTCTGTCTCCCTCTTTCAGTCCAAACCATCCCCCCCTTGTCCTGTCACAACAGGCCCTGCTCACAAGTCTATCACCAGCTGTCTGCTCAGCCCTTGAAGCACTGAGAGGTCCTCTCTGCACAAACCAGTGAAGAGACTCTGAAGTCATTTGAAGTTCAAACCACTTGGAAGAGGCTACAAATTCACACTGCCAGGAGTCAAAGACCATTCCCCTTATGGCTCCTTACCTGTTTGTGAGCTTCTGTAGTGCAGGCTTTTTTGTAGGGCCTGATCTCTTCAGAACCAAAGCCTGGGATCCACATGTTCCACTGACGCTCTGGAAGGGAGTACAGGTCAGCAGCTTTGCCCCAGCCACCCCTCACAGCAGTGTCCTTGTCACCACTGGCAGCAGACTGTCTGGAGCTGGTGATCCACACACCAGCTAGGAAAGCTTCCCAAAAGCAGAGCAGTGGAGGGCTGCACAGTAGGAAATGTGGGAAAGACGTAGCCCCTGTGCTGGAGAGCTTCCAAGACAGGTTACAAACTGCATAGATGAAGGGTAGGTGTCAGGAAGGTGCCAGCCTCTTGTCAGTGGTGCCCAGCAACGGGACAAGGGACAATGGACACAAACTGGTGCTGAAGGCCTGAAGCAGGCTGCCCAGAGAGGTTGGGGGTCTCCCTCTCTGGAGGCTTTCAAGCCATGTCTGGATGTGTTCCTGTGTGACCTGCCCTGGGTGACCCTGCTCTGATAGGGGGTTGGACTCGATCTCTGGAAGTCCCTTCTAACCCCTCCCATCTGTGATTCTGTGATCTGAAGAGGGGGTGGTTAGAGGCAGACACCTCCTTCAGCCCCTTGCTGTTATTAAGAGGCAACAAGGCTGCAGCTACTCACAGGTTTCCAGCCTGACACCAGGGCCATGCCCTGACTTCAGCTGAGAGGAAAACGGGCAAAAGGGAAGCACTCACCAAGGTGCAGCTGCACATCTTTGACCTCCAGGGTGTTGGACTTGCGGTGCCGCGCGAGCTGACAGGCTGCAGTCACCACACTCTCGATGAAATCATCGGCGATCTGCAGCAGCATCTGGGGCAGAACAAGGACAACCACCAAGCTGCTCACATCACATGGGAAGTATGAAAAAAGCCCTCAGGAGATGGTGTTTCAAAGGTGTTTGCTGCTGTTTTAAACTCTTTCAGACACCAGGATGCAGCAGCAGATGGCTGAAGGATGCAGGGAACAGAAGACTCCCGAGGTGTAAAATGAACCAACCCAGCCTCCCTCCCTCACACACAGGGCCACTGGTCCCTAAAAAAAGCCTACATTAGGTCTTTTTGCAGCCCCTGCCATGGGTACCTACTTCCTCCACATCTTCATCCAGCTGCTCATTTGGATCCACCTCACGCACCAGATCCTGCAATTTCTTCTTGGTTAAAACCTGAGCATGGAGGAGAAGGAGAAGGATTTACTTCTTGAGCTTTGGCAGCTGCCTATGCAACACAGCCACAAGAGACCTCCTCTCTCCCATCTCCCAGCTGAGGTGTTGACACAGCTCAGAACTGGCAGAGATAGGAACCATCTGAGACAAGAACCATCGGGTATAAGGAGGCATTTTGCAGCCCCAGGGGTTGCTCTGAACAGGAAGTAGAATGCAGCAGGGCCAGGACAAAGAGGTCTCTTGCACTAAACTGGCCCTAAAATGCCACTGGCTAGAGCAAGGCTGGTGGCAGGGGGGGGGGCAAGGCAGAAGCAAAGGGTTTAAGAGGCAAACAGAATTGCAGGCACCTTGTTGGTGACTGCGTTTGTGCTCAGGGGACAAGGGAGGCATTTCCAGGGCTCTGGTGCTTATCAGCTTTAGTGTTTCAAATGGAGACCAGACCTGGGAGTCCTGGGTTATTCTAGGGCAGAAGGCAGCCCTCTCTCACCCCCAACAGGGCAGGGAGCAGAAATTCTGCTGCTGTTGAGCAACACCAGGACACTCGGGCTTACAGGACAGGGATGAAGTTATCATCCTGATCTGCTAGCCCGGCCAGAGAAACCAGACACACATGGGAAATTCATAAAATCATGGAATGGTTTGTAAGGGAGCTTTAAAGCTCATCTAAGTCCAGCCCACTGCACTCAGCAGGGACATCTGCAACTGGAGCAGGTTGCTCAGAGTCCCAAACAACCTGACCTGGAATCTTCCCCCTGCTCTCTGGGCAACCTGAGGTAGGTTAAGGAAACAGAGAACTAAGCCCCAGGCAAGTCTGAAGGCCTCCCTCATTGTCCTGAGGCAAGGGAGGGAGGTACCTGGTTGCTCTCAGGGCTGAGCCGACCTCCTCCACTGGGCGTCCCAGGCACCTTCGCCACCACAGTGCTGTTGGCCATGGAGCTCTGCGGGGGAGTGCTGGCTGGTTCTGGCTTTATGGAGGAGAAGTTGGAGAGGTTGATCAAGGTAGAAGGGCCAAACTGGTTCATAATCTGTTGGGCTTTAGCTTTGAGATCATAAAGCTTATCCAGGTCCTGTTTCTTCTTGGGGTTGTGGGGACCCAAACCAATCAACTGCCAAAGGAAAGGAAATGCAGAGTTAGCAAACAGAACCCCACAGGCTGATCCTGCTTTTGCCCAGGGTAACAGTGTCCTGAGTAGTCCCAGAGCTTTACAGAGGATCTGGTCTCTCTGGGCGCAGCAAGAGGACAGAAGTGAAGGTCAGGAGAAAACCTTCCCTGGTGCATGGAACATGAAGCTCTCCACAAGGAGCACAGCAGCCAAGCGCTGACAAGAGGCAGAAACTCTGCAGTGGTGCTGACCTGCTTGCTCTGGGGGTGAATCCCACCCGAGGGAGCCACCCCTCAGTCCCCAGCCAGGGACTTCTGAATCCACTGCACCTGGACCACAAAGAGCTTTGAAGACACAGCTTGCTCCTGCAGCAGCACAGCAGAGCAGCAGCAGGCAGTGTCTGAGTCCTCATCTCCTGAGAAGGGGTCGGGGTTCAGGCTCTCCTGGGAGTATGCAGGTGGAGGTTTCCTTCTCAGCAACACCCCACTGCAAGCCCAGCCTGCAGCAATCCCTCAGTGCAGGCTCAGCAATGTAGGGGTTGTTTCCAGTGTTGGGTGCTCAGAGCTAATGCCAGAGCCACAGCGCCAGATTTACTGAGCTGTTAGTACTGAACCAGAGGTGGTTTGTGGCAGCACAGTGATTACTCAGTCCTTCAGCGCCTGAAGCTACCCAGGTTATTTGCCACTGGCTGCCACACAGACAGACTGGCAGCTACTCTGTCATGGCTGGAAGTTTGTTCTGTCCTTACTGCTCCACAAGGAGTCTGGAATCTGCTCCCTGAGCTGCAGAGGCTGCCCCTCATCAGGGTACACTTGGTTAGTTTGGATTAATTCACACCAAACACAAAGGAGACATCACAGAGGAGCACTGGCAAGTGGCTGCTTTAGGGCTTAACTCCACAGCACACTCATGCACTGCCACACCCACCCACACAGAGTGCCTTCAGGACAATTCAGACCCAGGACACTTCTGCAGAGCCCTCAGCAAGTTTCTAGCTCCGTTTGAACTGAATTAACAATGGAAAACCGTTACACTCACACCCATAAACTCCTCAAATGGACCAGAAGCTCAGCACGAGATCAGGAAGGACTTTACAGTCTTGATTTTAGTTCTCAGGCTGTTCACAAACCCACAAAGCAGGAATTCTTAGCCACCATGCAGGGGAGAAAGCCCTAAAATCCTTGGGCAGGAAGCACTTAGGCAGCAGAAAGTAATTTGATTGATTTCTGGATCTTATTGCACTCTTCACGTGCTGTTAAGATCCCCACACAGAAATTCAGGGGAATGTGAAGATCCCACATGCCAGTCCCATGCTTTACTTACAGCTATCTGAGTGTCTAGATCTTTAATAACATCAGCGACCGCTGTGGGGCCAGCGAACGCAGCGGCCATGGTCTCCAAACCTTCCCAGGGCAGGAGGCAGCAGAACCCTACTCTCGCTTCCGCCTCTTCCACACAACTCCCACTCCTACAGGAACACCAGACAGGTCTCATCCCACCCATTCCAGCAGAGCAGCATGAGAGGATGCAGTTTCATGCAGGAGATCACCTGTGGCCCTCACTGCAGCACCAGAGGGTTTACTTATCAGAAGATAACACAGAATCACTGCTGCAGAGGATGAGGATTCACAGACTCACAGAATGGGTTGGGCTGGAAGGGACCTTAAAGCTCATCCAGTTCCAACCCCCTGCCATGGGCAGGGACATCTCCACCAGCCCAGACTGCTCAAGGCCTCATCCAGTCTGGCCTTGAACATCTCCAGAGAGGGGGCATCCATGGCCTCCCTGGGCAACCTGTTCTAGTCTCTCACCACCTTCACTGTAAAGAATTTTTTCCCCAATATCTAGTCCTGAAATGGCAGTAGAACTTGGGCCAAATTCCACTCTTCTGTCAGAAAACAGAGTATCTTGGGATCTGCTGTCAGCAGCGATGTGCAGACGAGCCCGGACCTTCCCTCAGCTTCCCTCTGTGGCAGGATTAGGTTTGACAGCCACAATTAGCACTGCTGTAACTCACTAAGCACTGGTACCACTGCACAGGGTTACAAATGCAATTAAAATCTATGTCAAGGCCAAACAAACCTTCAGCATGTTCTCTGGAGGGATACAAGGCTACAAGGCTCCCTCTTCTGTCAAGACATAACAATTTTTGCCATTATTTAGATGCACAGTCTGGGTGTTCCTTTATTATTAATCACAGGATCACAGGATGTCAGGGGTTGGAAGGGACCCAAATAGATCATCAAGTCCAATCCCCCTGCCAGAGCAGGACCATACAATCTAGCTCAGGTCATAGAGAAACACATCCAGACAGGCCTTGAAAGTCTCCAGAGAAGGAGACTCTACAACCCCTCTGGGCAGCCTGGTCCAGTGCTCTGTCACCCTTATAGTAAAGAAGTTCCCCCTTGTGTTGAGGTGGAATCTCCTGTGCTGCAGCTTACATCCATTGCTCCTTGTCCTATCACAGGGAGCAAGTGAGAAGAGCCTGTCCCCTCCCTCCTGACACCCAGCCCTCAGATATTTATAAACATTTATTAAATCCCCTCTAAGTCTTCTCTTTTTCCAAACGGGGGAAGTTGTTTTCTGCTTTAGTTATAAGAACTGTGAAGTAGAGCATTCCCTTACACTGCTCAGTGAAGGGTCCGTCCCCAGCATTTATCCATGGGCTCCACCAGCTAAAAGGGAACAAATCCCCCCGAGCTGCTGTCAGATGCTGATAGGTAACTCAAACCTCCTCACTCACTTTACCCCCAAACACTAACACTTGGCACCTGGGGAGGCCACAGCTCTGCACTCACAGAGGTTTTCATCCAGCATCTTCCCAGACACCATTTTACGGAGATCACCAGCCCCACGCCTGCCCATGAGGAACGCCATTATAGGACTGAACGATACATTCCCGTGCAAAAGGTCTCCGCCGGCTGCGGGGGTCGAAGCCGTCGGGAAAAAAACTCCGAACTCGCCTCGCCCTGCCTGTCAAGGGGTCACCTCTCCGACTCCAGGGCCTCCCTCCCGATCTCCTGACGTTCGCACAGACGACGGTTTGAATACCGGCGCCAGGCCCGGCTCGTTCCGGTGAGCGGCGGGACACGGCCCGCCGCCCCCGCGCTCCTTCCTTATTTTAGGCAGTAGAAGCTGCTGTAAAGGATCTAGAGCCTTTCGCCAGCGGGGAAAGGACCCCCTCGATCCCCACCCTGCCCCTCCACCGACCCGTACCTCCCCATGACCCGCAGGCGGACCGAAGCTCCGCCACCAGGTGCGCTCCTTCCGCCGCGCAGCCCCGAGCCCTTCCGGGGCACCGCCCACCGCCACCCGGAAGCGCTCCGCGGCGCCAGCAAATCACTAAGGGATCCTGGCTGCGCGTGCGTACCGCCCCGCCCACCGCCAGGCACCTCCCCTGGCGGAGAGGACCCAGCATGCTCTACGCGATTTGCATATCCCTATGTGGACAACGAGGCTGGAAAACAGCAGGTAAAGAAGGAATGGCAGAAATAGGTAAGAGTGGACGAAACAGAGGTTAAATCGAAGAGGAACAGGACTGCGGCGCTGCTGGTGGGAGAAAAACGAAAGGGCAACTCGCCCTACACTAAGTAGAGCTCTACCGGTTTCCCGTATTGGTGCGCGTAATGTGCTGTTTAAAAAGGGTTTCTGCCGTGTGTGGCACGGGGGCGGTCGCGCGGCCGCCTTCGCGGAATCGACATCAAGAGATTTCGGAAGCACAATTTTTGTACGGGGGGTGCCGGTAACCGCTTGTTCCGGCGCCCCGAGGATTTGTAGTCGAAGTGAGAGAGGGAAGAGGGTTGGGTTTTGGGGCTGACGGTGCTTGCAGAGCTCGTGAGGTGGCGGCATCAGAGCGCTCAGCAGCGGCTGTATTAGAGATGTGTATTAAAGTAGAACTGTTCTTCAAAAAACTCCCTAGGGCCTCTCACCCTGAGCGCGGCGCCTCCCGGGCCACCGCTGCCGGGCTCTCCCGCGCAGCTCCATTCCTCCAGCCCTCATAAGGCTTCGTGGTAAACGTGTGAGAGGGGACAGTCCCCCGGCGAGCCTTCCGCAGAGGGATCATCGATGCTGCCGGGGCTGGCAGTCCGGGCGCCACCGGGCAGCTCGGCAAGCCGCAGGGTAGGCGCATCGTACCGCAGCGGGGAGCAGCCAGGCAGCCCGGCCGGGCAGGGGCTGCAGTGAATACGGGCAGGCTCAGGCTCGCAGAACGGCGTGGCGTACTCGGGCTCGGGCGGCAGCGGCTCGGCATACTCGTGGTATTTTCCTGGTACATCGTAGTGGCTCACAACCAGCGGCAGCGTGTAGCCCTCATCTGGGAAGGGCTTGAAGGTGGAAGGCCCTGGATGGCTGCTGGGGCTCACCTGCAGCAGGTCTGGCTCGGCGTACTCTGGAATGGGGACACCGAGCTGTGAGCTGGGGAACAGCAGGGTGGCGGTCACTGCGCCGTTCCACATGCAGGTGGATTGGAGGCACCCGTGGGTGCAAAACCCGAGCACATCTGGATGCCCTGGGCCGGGAAACGGTGGGCAGATGTGTGCCAAAACCATCCAGGGCAGGACAACCACCCATGGGGATGTGTCCATCCCTCTGCCCCAGCATGGAGCAGGGCCCTTTGTGCCCTGCAGCCACCTTCTGATGCCCAAGCCTGGGCTGAGGCAGAATAACAAAATAATGATTATCATATTCAAATATTATTACTGGCCATGTCAGGGGCTGCCTTTTACCCAGGACCATGGTGCAGGACAGGGGTTGGACCAGACTGGTACTGGAGACGCGGGCAATGGGCAGCCCACGGTGCAGCTGCAGGACCTGTTCACACCCCGATGGCCTTACCTGATAAATGGGTCTGGCTGAGGTCTTCCAGTGTCGGTGGGGTGGGGAAGGAGGTGAGCATGGAGCCAGGGGGTTGCAGGCTCTGCAGGGAGCACACCTGGCTCGACTCCACTTCAGGGTACCCTGAGTGAGAACAGAAACCCCCCCATTGTCACATGATGTCCCTTGGGGACAGACTGGTGTCCCCAGGGGTCAGACAGCTCAAGGTTCAGCAGCAGCACCCTCTGAACCATCTGTAACCCTCCTGAAGCCCAGCAGAACCCCCAGGGAAGGGTTGGGGACCCTTTACCTTTCATGATCCCACAGTTCAGCTCTGCTGTTGGTTTCCTGCCAGGGGCAGAGCAATATGGAGGTGAAGAGTCTCAGCCACTCTGTGCCCACCACCCCCCACCTTCTTGCACCCGCTGCAAAGGGGGTTGCACCCCTCAGTACCCAGGGAGCAGCCAGAGCTGCCAGGCTTTGGGGAGGTGATGCCTGAGATGAAGCAGAGTGCAGGATGGGACCCACCTCTTCCTGTGGCAGAAGAAAGCCAGCAGCAGGAGGCTGGAGCAGAGGAGGATGAAGCCACCAATGAGCAGCATCACCAGCAGCATGGAGCCTGGGGAGTGAGGGCAGCATCAGGCCCCCATATGCCCCATCCCACCCCTCTGCACCCATGGGTGCCAGGAGCCCACTCAGGCCACCAAAGAAGGAAAATTAAAGTGGCATCTTAAAGCCTGAGTGGGTCTACTGGTGCCTGTAGCACAAGACAATGCTGGACCCCAGAAACAGCCCCCCCATGGCACCTACCTGCCTTCTGTGGGTCCAGGGTGACACCAGGGATGGGTGTATGGCTGGCTGGGTGGCTGGTGGGGACAGGGACCTCCTCGGGGACTCTGGGCACTGTGAGATGGAACATGGACTGTGAGACCACCACAGGTAAGTGGAGGTGCCCAGGGGACATTTGGGATATCAAGGCGTGTGGGGTGAGACACCTCACCGTAGGGCCGGGGCGCACGGACCCGTGCCAGCTGGCAGCCCACCAGGGCCAGCTTGAAGGCCACGCGCTGGTGCCAGCTCTGGGGCGTGACACGGATGTAGCGGGCAGCGATGGGGGGGATGAAGGCATTGAAGACCTCCCCGTGGCTGTCAGAGTTTCCTTCAAAGACCTGCCCGAGAGGGTGAAGAGGGAGCTGATGGCTGAATGCCCGTGGGCAGGGGGTCTGCAGCCCCTCCCATAGTCCCCTCCCCATGTCCACCTTGTCCTCCTGGCCACTGCTGCCTCTGTAGGGTTTCCAGTTCTTCCCGTCGCGGCTGAAGGACACCCGGTAGGACCTCACATAGTAGTCATGATGGTTGGAGGAGCCCTTGGTGATGATGCCTGGGGGAGCAGGAGCGAGCCCGGGGCAGGGGGGGGCTTGCTGTCAGTCGGGGGGTGCAGGGCTGGGGAAGGGCTTGGGCTGTGCTCTGGGCCCCGCCATGTCCCCTAGAGCTTTCCCAGCTGTAGTAACCTACACCTCTGAGATACCCAGAGCCCTGCGGGGAGGTGATCAGGCACAGGACTTGTCACCCCCCTGGGAACCCACATCCCTAGGAGGAGGTTTGGGTGGCAGATTCAAGTGCTGGACCCCCTGCTCTGCCCCCAGGAGCCGATAACCTCCAGCCCCAGCTGCCAGCCTTGCATTCCTCCCTCCTCCAGTCTCCTTCTGCACAATGTCTCCATTTTCCCAGCCGCAGTCACCAGCCACCACACAAAGCCCCCACTTTGGGCAGGCTCTGGACGAACAAAAGCTGCTGGCTGGCACCAGAGGCAGGAGCATGACATGAACTTGTCCAGCCCAGGAACGGCTGCGGGTGAGGCAGGGGGAAGGGACAGTTGCGGGGATTGGTGCTGTCTGCAGCCCAGCTTGCACCAGTAAAACCATGGCACAGGTTGTTCTGAGGGGCTTGCTCTGGACAGTTGTTTTGGGGGTCAGTGAGGCCGGCACACATCACCATGTGGAGGACAGCAGTCAGGGCAGCACGGGGCCAAGGACAGCTGTTGCTCCCCCTTCAATGGCCAATGCTCACCTGTGACGTTTCTGCGGGTGCCCAGGTCCAGCTCCAGCCAGGCGGCCTCAGAGCTGGGGTCAGCTGCCCAGGAGTGGCCAGCGCTGGCCAGCGCTGCCCGCTCGGCCACCCAGGCTCGGTCTTGGCCCAGCACATCCACCTCATGCCACCATGATGAGGCATTGAAGGCAGCCACCTCCAGCGTGTCATCACAGGCTGGCAATGGGAGATGGCAGGCTAGAAGCTCACAGCCTCCAGCCAGGCATGGCATGGGGGATGGCACCAGGTTTGGCAGCCAAAATTAGGGCTTAATTTCAGGGGAATCAGGACAAAAAAATACCTCTGTGGAATAGGAGCCGCTTCTCAGAGAGGGATCCCCTGAGAGGAGAAAAGAAGGGAGAGCATCAGGTGGGGTCCCTGCAATTTAGGGGTGGCAGGTACCCAGTGTCAGTCTGGAGGGGTTACACAGCCGGGTGTGGGGTGCAGTTGGGGGTCCTCAGTGCACCCCTCACCTACCTTTTGGAGTGCAGCCCGTTGGCAAAGGCCGACTCATAGAGCGTGATGCCCTTCTCCCGGGACAGGCTGACCTGTCCCCCCAGCTCGTCTGCGACCACCCCAGCGTGAACAGCTGCCTTGCACAGCACTGAGGTCTGCAGGAAGTGGGGCAGGGCTGAGAGCAGCCCCCTGCGGGGGGCATGCACCCCACGGGACACCAAGTGGCCAGACCCAGCCCGTGCCCTCTACTGGGCAGGGACAAGCAGCAACCACTGCTGGTGAGCATTCCCGGGGAGCACTCCTGTGGCATGAGCTGAGCTGTGCACTTACGTCACGGTAGCCTTGGCTTGGGTTGCCCCAGATGTCCCCCTCAATGTCCTTGCAGCCCGCGGGGCAGTACACACTGAAACACACAGCAGGGGGGCCAGGGCTTGCTCCTACCCCAGTCCCCTCTGTGCACCTCCTTTGCTCCCCACCACAATGCAGCTGCACCCCAAGAGACCCAGGGCAAGCACACTGCGAGCATCCAGGAAAGGGATGAGGAGAAAGCAGGGCTGACAGGGACCAGCAGCAAAGCCAGGGTAGGGGACACCAAAGCAGGGACCACTGACATCCCCTGGCCACTCACCTGATGTGCTCCTGGGTGTAGTGGGTGCCTCGAACCAGGCAGGAGACCAGGTCTGCAAGGTAGGGACACACCAGGGTGAGGAACCATCTACAGCCCCACAGCACCCATGTCTTCCCAGGACACCCCAAGGATGGCTCCTTGGTCCCTGCTGCCAGCAGCCCCATGCCAGCAGCACTGCCCCAAGGTGCTGGGAGGGGTCCTGGGTAACCTGGAGGTCTCCCACATTGTGCCCCCAAGCCAGGGAAAACTTGAGTCTTCAGGGAGCTTTGGGCAACAGAAGCCCACCCCGGGGTCAGCAAGGAGCTTCCCCCACCCCCAGCCATGCCCCCCCACCCCATAGGCTGAGGCACAGGGGTGTCTCTAGGGTACAGTCCCCCCTACCTGGGTGCTGCGAGGTGGCATAGGAGAGGAGGAGGCCTCGTCCTGAGCGGTGGCTGCTGCTGTTGAACAGGACGGTGACGGAGCTGGAGTTTGTCACCAGGAGCGGGGTGGCAGGAACAGCGTTCCTGCAGTAGGGCCCTGACGGCAGGCATGGGGTCATGGACACAACTGGGAGTCCCGAGGGACAGGGGCACCCCAACCCTGCAGTGTCACTTCCCTTGGCTTAGCTCTTGACAGGACCAGAGAGGCTCAGGCATTTGGGCTGTGCTTAGGGTGGTACTAGCCCCAGAGTGGTCTCATGCCAAGGTGGTCCCAACCTCAGGGTGGTCTAAACCCCAGGGTAACCTCATCTCAGGATGGCCCCATGTCAGAGTGGTCACAAGCCCAGGGTGGTCTCAGCCCCAGGATGGCTCCATCCCCAGAGCACTTACATCATGACCATGGGCACAGTTCACTGCAGCTCACCCTGTCCCTAGTCCCCCACCTTCTCTCCCCAGTCATTAGCAGCACCAGGGAAGATGCAGCCCCCAGGCACAGGGAGAGGACCTGGACCAGACTCCCAGGGGGCACCCTGAGATGTCCTCACCTCCCCAAGTGGGAACAGGCAGAGCACTGGCTGGGCAGGGACCCCCCCACCACTTCCCAGAAACCCTTCCATCCAGGGCCTCTTCATTCCACACCAGCTGGGATGATGCAAGTGGCCACCAGCCCTGATCTGGTGTGTGCCACCGTGTATCCTGCTGCAGGGACAGTCACACGTGGCACGGCCCCATTAGACCCCAAAACAGAGGCTTCCCTCATCTCCCCTTTCACAGCACTGCGGAGGCTGCCTCTTAAATCCTCCCTCTTTAATTAATTTGCAGTCTCCATCTCCCTGATTAAAACCAGCTGAGCAGGCAGGTAGGCAGGTTCCTTGGGGACATCTCTAGTCCCAAACGGGAACAAGAGGTGGCCTCAGTCCCTGGAGTGCCATCACTGACAGATCCCTTCCCCATGTCTCTGCTCTGCTTCACGGCCACCACTGGGGTCCCGGGGTGCCCAGAGATGCTTTGAGCAGAGGCATCACTGGCCAGGGACAAGGAGCTGTGTCTCTGTGTCCCTATGATGAAAGTCCTCATGGGGTCGGGCTGTGCCTCTCTTTCCCCTGGGCCTGGGCAAGTGAGGGGCCAAGCCCAGGGGCTGTGTGACATGCAGGGATGTTACAGGATCAGCAGAGTGATGGGATGGGAGCTCTGCACGGTGCACAGATGAGCTGCAGATGACACCCGGCAGACACTGCCGTGCCGGGCACCGTGCCCACCCAGCTGGAGGCTCTGGAAACCCCCTGGATGTTGGGGACCCCTCGGCCAAGCCAGCAGCTGGAGGCTGCCACCCCTGCAGGGACCCCAGGCAGGATGAGGCTGGATGCCAGAGCCCGGGGCTGAGTCAGCAGGATGGAGCCCACAACCTCCGCCTGCTCCGGCCGCTTCCCGACAAACATCTGGGACTGCTCAAGGGCCGGCGTCAGCCGCGGGACCCCGTCCGGGCCACGGCCACCTCCCGCCCGCCAGCACGCACGGCGCTTTTGGGTGTCCAGCCACCTCCTCCCAGCACCCCTACCTCCCACCCCGTCCCGTCCACCAGCTTCCCCTCAGGACTCCCGCACTTACCATAGGCAGTGCCAACCTGGGGGTCAGCAAGCAGAACGGAGCTGCGGGCGCAGCGCTCCGAGGGCTCCAGATCCACGTCCCCGAAGGCCAGGAGCAAGGAGGTGCCGGGGGGGGCCCGCAGCCTCCAGCGACAGGCGGTGTGGTTGGGGTACGTGCCCGGGTAGTTCTTGGAGCTGAGGGTGCCACTGTGGGGTGTCAGCAGCGTGTGGCCACAGCCGTCCCCTGCAGAGAGACCAGGGAGCAGGTGGGACATCAGCCAGGCTACTCCCTGCTTCAGATTCCCCATTTGACATAGTCCCAGGAGACACTCCACAGGCACCTTCAACCCCTTCAAACGTTTTATTCATCTGAAAAATCTTTTTTTGGGGGGCTTTGGCCACTCCCCACATCGAGGACAGTCCCCAAGAGGATGAAGGTGCCTCAGTTTCCCCTGACCCTGCACGGACCTTCTCTCCATTCTCCAGGCCAGGAGCACCCCAAGTTTAGATGATACAAAACGATGCAAGGAGGAAATGCCCCCCACTATGGGGCTGTATGGGACCAAGGAGCCCGTGGGAGCCCCCAGCTGTAGCCTTGAACTTGAGCATGACTTTGGGCAGCTACACCCCCATCTCCTCATGCCAGCACCCACTATGGAAAGGGCTTTTCTCCAGGCTTGTCACCCCTGGGAATGAGGGAATATCCTGGACACTTGAGCGTCAGGGATCAGACAGGATTTCTGGGCAGAACTGGGGTGCAAGGACTGGCAGGGAGTTGGGGGGAAGCACTGCTCAGCCCCTCCACATGGGCTGAGGGGGATGTGGGGGTCTGTCATTACAACAACCCCACCCCCAGAAAGTTGCTGCCAAGCATCATCACACACAAGTGATGGCAGGCATGGCCTCGCCCCTGCCTTGGCTCCCCTCCCTGTCACCAGGAGACAGCACAAAGCACCAACCAGGAAAAACCCTGCAGGGATGAAAAAAAAAGGAAGGGGAGCCGGAGGTGGAAGATGCCAACCTCCCCAAAGGCCTGTGGGAAGGGCTGGTGGCCAAACTGAGGGGATTCATCCTGTGAACATCCTCTGCACAGGGATGCAGGACTGGGGGAAATCCTGAGTTTCCCCATCCTGGCTGGGCAGTGTCCTCCATCATGGAAGGATCTGGGGCAGTGGGGGGGCACCAGGGGCAGGTTGGATGGGGGTAACAGTACAAGGAACCCTAGGGTGTCAAGAAAGCAGTTCCCAGAGGTGGGGAGACAAATTTAGGATATTTGGGGGAAGTATCTTTCAAGGAAAGTTGGAGTCATTGGGATCTACATGGAAAACTCTGTTTTGGCCAGGACAGCCTGGTGTGTGTGCCTAAGCTGGGGGTCTTGGATAGACCCTGCCAGCTCCAACCCCACACCAGGTTGCAGGAGGAGCTGCAGACACCCATCCCAGGAAACTCTTGGGAAAAGCATCCCAAGTGTGGCCAGCACATGCCAGAGATAAGGGAAGAGCTGCAGGCATATGCAGGGATCTGACTCCGAGGAAAGGCTGGAAATGGCAAAGGCAGATCCCGGGGTGGGGGCAGGAGGGAGCTGTGCATGTGTACCCCCCAAGCCCCCAAGAAAAAAGAATAAAGATCAATTAAAAAAAAAGAAAATAAAAGAAAAAAGAAAGAAAAAGGAAAAACTGGGGAAAACTGGGGACAAATGGGGAAAACTGGGATTTCCGAGGGTGAGGTGGTGGCCGTGTCATCCCTGCCAGGGATTTGTTTGTTTTCTCACAGGATGCAGGAAAGACACAACAGAGTGATGCTCCGGGAAGAGCCCGGCACGCTGCCGGCCCCAGGAGAGCTCCCTGTGTCCACCGACAGGTTTGGGATCCGATGAAATTCTCTGTGGGAAGTTCTCCCGCATCCCGCGTGGAGAAGGCATAGGGAGTTTGCTCCCACGCATCCGTTTCCCCTCGCTGGGGGCGATAGTCGGGACGTCCCCGTTCTTTTCTCTTCACTCCTCGTTCTTGTGCCCAGTGCCTTCGGAATGAGGTTGGGCTGAATGTCCCCGAGGGGCTTTCCCGGACTCCAGCAGGTGCAAATCCCTCCGGAGAGACGCTGCCGGAGACTGCGACAGCCCCAGGATGGAGCCTGCTGCACGGCTTTCCAGGCCGTTACTGTCAGATACTCTTAAACTGGGGCAGAACTGGGGACGTCGAGATTAGCAGTTCCCGGAGAAAGCCCTGCCGGAGGGATGGAGCCCATCCGGGGCTCCCGGGGCAGGCGGCACCTCGGCGTCGGGAGCAGAGCGGGACAGAGGCAGCGCGGGCGGGAGCTGCGAGGAGACCAGGCGGATGCGGCATTGAGGGCATGCGGGAGTGGTGGAGGTAGCGGGCGGCTCGTCTCGTCCGGTACCGGAACAGAGAGATGGCGAAGATTCCGTCCCGGATCGGTACTGGGACAAGCGGACCGCCAGGGCCCCCTTCGTGGTGTGGTCCCGATCTCGGGACCGCGGGAGCCCCGTCCTGCGTCAGTACTAGGACAGACAGACCGCGAGGGCTCCGTCACGGTGTGGCGTCAGCGGGAACCGGTCCCGGCTCGGTACTGGAAAGCCAATCCTGGTCTAATCCCAGTCCAGACACAGTGAGGAGTCCGTTCCGGCTCGGAACCGGGATGCCCATCCAAGATCGGTAACGGGACAGGGGGAATCCTGTCTGATCCTTTTCCCTGTCCCGGTCCCCATCTTGGATCCAGTCCCGCTCTCGGTCCCTGTTCTGGTCCCCATCTCCTACTCACTCGCAGTCCCTTGAACCTGTCACGGTCCCCATCCCAGACACGGCCCCAGTCTCGGAACCGGTGTCGGTCTCCATCCCGGACCTAGATTCAGTCTCGGTCTGAGTTCCGTGCGCGGCTCACGGCCCATCCCAGCAAGGGGAGTGGACCCCGGGGGTGCCGGTGGGAGCAGAGATCCTGATGTCGTCTCCCGGTGCCCCGCAACCCACACTCACCGTCCTGTCCGCCGGCCGGGCGCAGCCCCAGAGAGCCCATCAGAAAGTAGCGGCGGAGCAACGCCAGCACCAGCGCCCCCCGGGCCGCCCCGCCGCCCGTCCGCATCCCGCCGCCGCCACCGCCGTCGTCGTCGTCGGCCCCGCCGCGGCCCCACCGCCCCCAACCCGCACCCGTGCCACCCCGCCGCGCCCATTGGCTACTGCTGCCTGGCCCCACGTCGCCATTGGGTCACCTTGCTGTCAGTCAGACGGCACAGCAGGCAGCGTGGGGCTCGGCCGGACCGGCGGGAGGGGGAGAAGTGGAGGGGTGTCAAGGCACCGCGAGGGGGGCCCCGACCGTGCTCTGGGTTGCGGGATAAGGATCCCCAAAGCCGGGCTGGGGACGGCCCCAGGTACCCCCTGGGGATGGGGGTGGGAGAGCAATCACCCCATGATCAAGGCAGGGATTGTCCCCCGTGCTGGGCACTGCTGAGGCCACTCCTCAAATCTTGGGGTCAGGTTTGGAACCCTCACTGCAGGAAGGACATTGACAGGCTGGAGCGAAGCCAGAGAAAGGCAAGGAGACAGGTCTGGAGAACAGGGCTGGGGAGGAGCAGCTGAAGGACCTGGGGGTGTTCAGCCTAGAGAAGAGGAGGCTGAGAGGAGACCTCTTTGCTCTCTACAACTCTCTGAAATGAGGCTAGAGCCAGGTGCGGCTTGGTCTCTTCTCCCTAGGAACAAGTGACAAAAGGAGAGGAAATGGCCTCAAGTTGCCCCACGACAGATTTAGGCTGGATATCAGAAGAAACTTCTTGACTTGAAAGGGTTCTCAAAGGGGGAATCCACATCCCTGGAGGTGTTTCAATGAAGCAGAGATGTGATGCTGAGGGCTATGGTTTAGCACCAGCCTTGGCAGAGTTAGAGAATGATCGGACTCAATGATCTTGAAGTTCTTTTCCAACCAAACATTCCACCACTCTCTGCGCCCTCCTCGCCGCCGCCGTCACTCATGAGCTGGCCTGACGGGGCTGTGCCTCTGGCCGCCGCCAGGGGGAAGCAGAGCGCCGCCGGCCCCTCAAAGCAGGCGGCGGCCGGAAGTGCTGGCGGCAGAGGCCTCGGCGGTTACTGCGCACGCTCGCTGCTGCCCGGCCCGCTTCAGCTCCCCCCCTTCTCCCCTCCTCCTCCTCCCCCTTCTCTCAACCCGCGGACTCTGCCGCTCGGCGACGGTAAGCGCCGGCCGGCGCCGCGCTACGGGAGCCGGGAGGGGCCAGGCGGCGGCGGCGCGGAGCGCCGCGACGGGGCGGGGCGGGAGGGGGCCCAGCCTGGCCTGGCCCGGCCCGCCGGGAAGGGGAGGGGAGGGGGCGCCCCAGCGCGCGTCGCCGTACGTGCCGCCGCCGCGAGGGCGGACGTCGCGCGCCGCGGGGGGGAAGGGGAAGAGGGGGAGCGGGGGGGCCACACCCCTCCCCCGGGCAGCCCCGCCCCGCCGCCGCGCGCCGCCGGGGGGGCCCCGTCGCCGTCCCCCCGCCCTTGACCTCCGACCCCCGGGGGGGTGGTGGTGGCCTCTGACCCCTGGGCTTCGTGTCTGCCGCGGGGATCGCGATCTTCCGGAGGCCTAGCGAGGGACTAGGGGGCTTCCAGCGGGGCCTCGGGGTTCTTGGGGTGGAGGGGAGACTCTCCAGGGGTTCCACCGGCCCCTCATCCTGCTCCTATGAGCGGTCTGGGCTCCGATGCGGCCGGAGCCGGTCACTGTTGGGGTTCTTCCATCCACCCATGCCGGAAATCCTGAGGAAGCATCAGTCCTGCCATTCCACGGTCGGGTCCTGAGGGAGCAGCACCGTGGAGGGGTGACCCAGGCCGGGTCTGGCCTGCCCGGGGTGTCAGAAGCCCTGAGCGGCTCAGAACACGGCCGACGTGAGAGGCGATCCCCGGAGGGGCGTGGCCTGGACCCTCTGTGCCACCGCCTCATTTGTCCCGCTGTGACCCAGCCGTGGGCCACGGTCCCTGCTGTCACCTGCCCTGGGGTCTTCCTGACACAAGTGCTTTCCCAGAAGATTTAATCCCCATGGAGGGGATCCTGGCCCACAGCAGTAGCAAAGCCACCTGGGTGGCTCCCTGCACAGCAGCAGGCGCATCCCGAGTGGGAGCAGCGCAGCTCCCTGATCCCTGCTCAGGTCTGCTCTGGCACACCTCCTCTGCCACCGCGAGTGTGGCTGCTCCGCACCCCTGTGTGGTGGGAAGGGTTAGTCCCTGGCATGTGCCTGGTAGCAAGGGAATTAGAGCATCCCAAGGGCAGCTGGAGGTGCTGCCACCTCTGGGCAGAAGTTCTCTGGGAAATGGTCTTGCGAAAACCCAGCTTGAGGCTTTGTGGGGTTTGGGAGCTGTGGACCCAGGGAAGTTAGGAGTGGGATGGCACTGGGGGGTTCTGCCTCTGTTGGGTTTGTGTCATCAGATAAGATTTTCCCAGCTCTTGTGATCAGCAGGGGAGGACAAGCCCTCGTGTGTGTTGGCAGGCTCTTGCCGTCCCCGGTGGTGAATTTGAAATGGTCGGTCCCCGCTTTGGGGCTGGAGCTTTGCTCAGCCGGCCCCGCAGCCTTGGCTGGCCCGGCCTGTGCTGCAGCTGCACTGGGCGATGATGCTTAGCCTGCTGCTGTCCCTCTGCCCGCACAGGCAGCGGTGCAGCCGCGGCACTGACCTGCCTCCTCCTTGCCCTCTGCAGCACCGCGGCACCGCCGGCGCCGGTCTTCATGTGAGAGATGGCGAACGCCGAGGTGAGCGTCCCTGTGGGCGATGTGGTGGTTGTACCAAGTGACGGCAACGAAGGGGAGAACCCGGAGGATACCAAAACCCAAGTGATCTTGCAGCTCCAGCCGGTGCAGCAGGGGTGAGTTGGATGGTGTTGCGGGGTGTGGGAGATACGGGGTGGGACTGGGGAGTGTGGGGGTGTCCCTGTAGGTTTCTGTGGTGCAGAGACTGAGCATCACTGCATGTCCCAGGTGCTTATCCATTCTGTGCCACACACGGTAGGGAGAAAAATACAAGGCAAAAAAGCTTTTGTGTGTGTCTGTTGTGGGGACTCCGAGGACTGAAACTGCCCTGTGGGGACGTGTCCACAGGGCGCTGTCTCTGGACCACAATGGCTGTGTCAGTGGGGTAGCAGTGTGGTGCTGCCCCAACCATGCATCCTCCCACTCCCCCTCTTCCCTCTTTGGCCCTGGGGTAGGATTTTGCCACACTGCAGCTGCTGTGGGTGGTGGTCTGTGCCTGTAAAGCAAAATGAAGCTGGAATTTCAGAGGCAATTTTGTGGCAGCACTGGCAGCTGCTGTGCAGAACTGGTTGCCACCAGACACTTCATCTTCACCCTCGATCAATCAGGATGTAACTCTGCTGGCTCCAGTTTGATCATATTCACAGAGCAGAGTGGCTGCAGACCTGACCGTGACCCTGAGTGCTGCAGTGTCACACAGGGCTGGAAGGGAAGGTCTGGGACACTGAGCTCTGCTTCCTGTGGTAGTCGGTAACTGTTAGAAACCAGAGGAGAAGGAACCACAGCAGAGCAGCTTCAGTGGCACTCCAGCATGGGGGGCACAGTGACAGGGCTGGGAACGCCTCTGCCTGTTTCAGTCGTTGGGATTTGTATCCTGTTTGGTCAACAGCAGCTGAACATCAGCCAGCCTGTGCCCAGGTGGCCAAGAAGGCTGACAGCATCTTGGCTTGGATCAGCAAGAGTGTGGCCAGTGGGACCAGGGCAGGGATTGTGCCCCTCTGCTCAGCAGTGTTGAGGCTACACCTCAAATACTGGGTTCAGTTTTGGGCTTCTCACTCCCAGAAGGACATTGAGGGGCTGGAGCAGGTCCAGAAAAGGGCAACGAAGCTGGGGAAGGGTCTGGAGAACAGGGCTGGGAAGGAGCAGCTGAGTGGGCTGGGGGTGTTCAGTCTGGAGAAGAGGAGGCTGAGGGAGACCTCACTGCTCTCTATAGCTCCCTGAGAGGAGGCTGGAGTCAGGTGGGGCTTGGTCTCTTCTCCTTAGTAACAAGTGATAGGACAAGAGGAAATAGCCTCAAGTTGCCCCAAGGGAGGTTAAGATTGGACATGGAGAACAATTTCTTCCTCTTGAGGGTTGTCAAGGCCTGGCCCAGGCTGCCCAGGGCAGTGGTGGAGTTTCAGAGCTGTGGAGATGTGGTGCTGAGGGCCATGGGTTGGTGGTGCCCTGGCAGTGCTGGCTTCATGGTTGGATTCAATCTTTAAAGTCCTTTCCAACCTAAATGATTCTCTATTCCATGTGCCAAAAAAAAAAATGCCTGTGATTGAAACTATCAAACAAACACCAGATGGCTGAGGAAAGGCAAGAGAGAAACAGCCCACAGCTGTAACCCTCTGCCGTGATCCCTGTGGTCTGCTCATGGGTGGCCACTTTCCCGACAGGATTTACCAGGAGGGCTCGGAGGCTGGGGCTGCCGTGGTGGCTGTTGAGACCCACACCCTGCACAAGCTGGAGGAAGGGCTGGGTGAGTTTTTGCTGGCATGGGCAGGGTCCCCTCTGCAGGGCTGGGCACCGCTCCGCTGGGCTCTCCCCTTCGCTGGGCTTCCTTCTGGCTCTGCCCCTGCAGATGCTGTTTCCCAGGCATGGATGTGGGTGCAGGGTCTGGGCATACTCTGGAATAAGAGTCTGCTGGTACTGCTTGAGCCCAAAGTGCTGGAACTGAGATCCTGGCTCTCCTGCAGTCACTGGTAAGGGCTCCCATGGGGTGCAGGGGAGCCGAGGCTTCACCCTGGTCATGCTATGTGACACCAGCAGGCAGGAGTGAGGGTGATGAGGATGTGGTTGTGTCTCTCCTGGCTGAGGCATCCAACTCTGAATCTGGTTCTTTGCTGAACAAACAGCCTGGCAGTTTGGGCTGGATGTGCAGGAGAACCCAGCAGAGCTCTGCGTGATCCCTGCCATTCTAAGGAATGTGTGGGAACAGGCTCCTGTCCTTGGGTGCTGTCAGTAGGTGGTAACTGGTGTTATTCCTCCTGAGTGGGTGTGGGTCTTCTGGTAGTACCAGAGAAACTCTCATAACCTTCTTATCAGAGGTTATCAGTAAATATCTGATAGTGCTGCTAAAGAGCTACCAGAGCTCTTTGTGCTTTCTGCAGAGGCTGTTCTCACTGCCCCCACTGCAGCTCTGGTGGGTTTCTGATTCCATTTCTCATAGATGAGCTTGCTCTTGAGTGTTGCTCTATGAAAAAGCAAATGCCACTTGCTGCCAGAGCTAGCAATTGGAGAAGATCAAGAGAGAACTGATCCTGAGCTGGGAATGGCCCAGAGTGTAGGTCTCACAACCTGTGAGCTTCCAGCTCCCACCTTGTGGGATTTGAGCTTCCTGGGTGAAAGTTTCATTTTCAGCCATTCCTCCCTCAGACCCCAGCACCATTGAAACAAACGAGGAGATTGAGATTGCCTATCCCATCACCTGTGGGGAGAGCAAAGCCATCTTGCTCTGGAAGAAGTTTGTTTGTCCAGGAATTAATGTCAAGTGTGTAAAGGTAAGGGAATTTTCACAGCTGATTCTTCCTCTGCTCTCAAGGTCTGGTGCTTAACCTTCACAGGACTTTCTTTTTGCTTTTCCTGGAGCTGAGTGGCTTTGCCTTTGCAGTGTGCTGGATCGTTAGTGCTGCAGTTGGTTTTGGCATGGGGTGGAGTGGGTTAGGACTGAAGTTCTATCACCTCCGTTAGATTTCAGCACTGCTCTTTATTATTGTTCAGAGTTGTGTTTGGCACTCGAAGCTGAGGCCAGGCAGGGGATGTGGACTGAGATCTGCCAGAGCTCTTCTTCCTTGTCTCTTTCCCTTGGTATCCTGATGCTCTGCTGCTGTCACCTCCTCAGTGAGCAGGCTGCACTGAGAAGAGAAATCTTGCTGTCACGTTTTCCACTTGGCAGTGTTCATGAATCAATGGATGTGCTGAGGCTGAGCCCCTTGTGCTGCTGCATTCCTGCTGCCCCTCAGCAAGAGCTGTCTTGGTCACTGGAGCAGGGCAGGGCAGATGCCCAAGTGAATGCCTGTGTCAGCGAGCTGTTTGTTGGCTGTTTGATGGCACAGGAGTCTTTCATAAGGTCTCCAAGATGATTGTTGGTGTTCAGAGAAGGAGCTCATTTGGATCATTGCATTGTACAAAAGCCTTCAGGGCTGCTCCTGGCTGGCGCTGTG
This sequence comes from Indicator indicator, assembly GCF_027791375.1. Lineage (NCBI taxonomy): Eukaryota > Metazoa > Chordata > Aves > Piciformes > Indicatoridae > Indicator > Indicator indicator. The sequence continues at coordinate 7,249,082 of NC_072042.1, read as the reverse complement.
TGGTTTGGGTGCTAGTGGCTGCCAGGTCATCCCTGCAGGCAGATCCACTCTGGAGTTAGAAGCATTGCTGAGGGATTCAAAGATGTTTGGGAAGCAGCTCCTCTCTCTGGGTAGAAGTGGGGGCTTAGCTGAGCTGTGGACAGGCTGTGTTGCATGCCCCTGATAGCCTGTATGTTACCCTGTGTTTGCTGAGCCCTTCTTTATCTCCTTGTCAGTTCAATGACCAACTGATCAGTCCCAAGCATTTTGTTCACCTGGCTGGGAAGTCTACCCTGAAGGACTGGAAGAGAGCCATTCGCCTGGGAGGAATCATGCTGAGGTATTTGTCTTGCCTCCTGCTGTGTTCAGCTTCAAGGTGTCATGGCTGCAGCTGCAGGGTCCCAAGCAGGGTTTTGTCTGCTTTGTAGTTCCCAGGGGACCTCCTGGAAGCTCACATTACCTGGCCAGCAGCCTGCAGAGGTCTCAGGGGCAGAATTCTTTGTTCTGGCCTTGCATGGGGGACCTGCTGCTGGGTGTGGCTGGAACACTTTGTATATGAGGCTGGGGGTGTCTTTACCATTTGGAAGCCCTGCAGGAGATGTTTTGTGTGCAGAGCAATGCTGGTTCTCCCTTTCTCCACCCCTTCCATGGTTGTAGCAGCCCTACCTGGAACACTGCCTTTTGTCTCCAGGCTGATTTGAGTTGAGCCTGGTTCTCTCCCCACTCCCTGCACAGGAAGATGATGGACTCAGGGCAAATCGACTTCTACCAGCACGACAAGGTTTGCACCAATACCTGCAGAAGCACCAAGTTTGATCTCCTCATCAGCAGTGCCAGGGCGCCAGTGCCAGGCCAGCAGAGTGTGGTGCAGACTCCTACATCTGCTGATGGTAGGAAACCAGTTGGCAATGCCAAGGGAGCTTCCCTCTGGCACTGATCTCCCCTCCCTGAGCTGACCAGACCTGATGAGCTCTGCACACACCTTGCACCTTCTGCCAGGGGCAGTGAGGGGCTCACAGGATGGTTTGGGTGGGAAGGGACCTTTAAAGCTGATCCAGCCTACCCCCCTGCAGGCAGCAGGGACATCCCCAACCAGAGCAGGTTGCTCAGAGTCCCAAACAATCTGACCTGCAATGGTGCCAGACATGGCGCATCTCCCTCCTCTCTGGGCAACCTAGGCCAGGCTCTCCCCATCCTCGGTGTTAAACATTTCTCCCTTCTCTCCAGTCTCAATCTCCCTGTTTCAGTTCAGACCATTCCCCTTTGTCCTGGTCACAACAGGCTCTGCTCAAAAGTCTGTCCCCAGCTTTCTGATCAGCCCTTGAAGCACTGAAAGGCCACCAGAAGGTCTCCTTGGAGCCTTCTTTTCTCCATGCTGAACCGCCCCAACTCTCTCAGCATGGCCTCATAGCAGAGGACTTCCAGCCTGCAGTGCCCCTGTTGGAGACCACTCTGGTTTCTGGAAAGGAAAATGCTAAAACGCTTCTGATGTGCGCTCAGAGAGGTTTCAGCAGCAATGGTCAGGGAGGTCTGCTCCACAGTAACATGAGAGCTGGAAAGTATCCATGACTGAGAACAGCCTTGGGAGCTGGGGAAGGCTCACCTTGAAGAAATCCCTGTGCTGGAGTCATCATGGGAGGAAACACCTGAGAGAACTCATCTCCATCCTATTGGAGGGTCTATTCCAAAGGCAGGAGATGGGCTGATGCTCAGGAATGGATTTAAGGATGCCAGCCTTCTCTGGAGCAGCCTACTCCATGTCACCCGGACAGCCATGAGCAGGATAGGATGGCTGGACATGATTTGATTGTCACTCCAGCTGCAAATTCTCAGTGAATGCTGTGCAGAAAGCGACCTCTCTGCTGAAGTCCGGTGGCAAGACTTCTCCCAACCAAACTGCATTGTTCCCCTGGGCAGGTTACATTTCCCTGAGGCCCCAGGTGGCTGAGGTGCCAGAGTTGTCCACTCAGTTGGCTGAGGAAACTCCAGGAAAGCACATGATGAAATCTTACAGTGCCTACAGCTTGGCTTCATCCCAAATCTGACCCAGAAATTTAGGATTGAGTCAGATCCATTTCCCTTCTATAAACCCTCTGGGACCTTGGCCCTGTCATTTCCTGAGAGATTTGGCCATCTCTGGGGTGCAGAGCTCCCTGCTGCTGATGCCCTTCTGCCCCTTTTGTGCCCAAGACCCCAGTCTGCTGAAGTTTTTCCTTCCAGAAGCCCCAAAGCTTTCCATAGTCATAGCTCTAGTGAGCAGCAGCAATGTTTGCCAGACACAAACAACCTGACCATGAGAGGGTTAAAAAGAGCCGGGGAGGGAAAACAAAGCAGGGATCCAGGGCTGGCACTCTGGGTGCCACAGCAGGAGCTGAGGTTGCCTCTCTGGCAGGGAGCATCACCCAGATAGCACTGTCGGAGGAGAGCATGGAGGAGGGCATTGAGTGGAACTCAGCCCTGACAGCTGCGGTCACTGTGGCCACTGAGGAGGGCATGAAGAAGGACATGGAGGAGATCTCAGGTGAGCTCAGGCTGCTTCTTGGCTCTTTTCTTCCCCTCTCCTTTGCATCTTACACAGTGACTTATTCCTGAAAGGCTGAGGGTAGCCTTGTGGGAAAGATGCCAAATGCTTGTGTGTGGTGGTGACTTCTCCTTCCCTCTTCGGTGCCAGAGGACACGCTGATGTTCTGGAAAGGAATAGCTGATGTGGGGCTGATGGAAGAGGTAGTGTGCAACATCCAGAAGGAGATTGAAGAGGTCCTGAGAGGTGTCCAGCAGAGGCTGGGTCAGTCTCCCTTCCAGATGACAGGTAGGTGGTGAGCCACAGCCTGTGCCTCTGCAGTGGGAAGGATGCTCAGAAGAGCAGCTGCAGGCAGAAGTGACAAGGATCTGTCCCCAGCCTTTAAAGCTGTTGAGTCAGGATGGGGAGCAAGTTGCTGCTCATTAGCTGAGGCTGGGTGTGAGCTCAACCTGCCCAGCTGTGAAATGCTTTTGCTTGAAGGCACAAGGACTCAACATGCCACCCTGTGCCCCTGAGCAAAGGGACCCTGGCAGTTTGCTGAGACCATTGGGTAACTCTCCTCAGCTCCCAGCCCATGTGGAGGCCTGCCCAGATTCACTCCTCAGACCAGACTTAGCCAAACACTTTCCTCTGTGATAGTGCAGGCTCCAACAGGTCCTGGCCCCCTCACTTCTCCTTCTGTCTTCACTAGTACCAAAAGACCTGTTTTAGGGGCTGCACCAGCTGGGGGAACTAATCTGGGTTAAAAATAACTCTTTTAGGGTTATTTATATTCCCTAATCCAGTTCAGCACATGCCCCAGTGAGCACAGGGTTTGAGAACACCTCTTGCTGAGAGAACACCCTTTCAGCCAAAGCCTCCATTTCCCCCAGGATTACTTTGGATTCTTTTCCAGTTTGCCTTGGGGATGGTGAATCTTTCTCTCTGGTAGGTGGCAGCTTTTGGAAGCTGTGATTGAAGTCAGTGCAATAGAACAGACGTTCTGCACAGCTCTCAGTGGAGCTGGCAGGTTAATGCCACTGTCAGCAGCAGGAGGAGATGATTTGTAGGTGGAGAGCTCGTTTGTATCTCTGATTGCAGATGATGCTTTTACCTGCAGCAATTTGACACAGCTCTGTTTTCCTTTCTCCTGTGAATGGGATCTTTTCTTCCGTGAATGTCAGAAGGGTGCAGGAGCTGGGTCTGCCCTTGTCAGCCAGCCCTTGTGAAAGAGCTGAGAAAGAATCACAGAACCATTTGGTTGGCAAAGCCCTTTAAGATCTTTCAGTGAAACCATTCTCTAACTCTACCAAGGCTGGGGCTAACCCTTGGCCTTCAGTACCACATCTCTACCCCTTTTAAACTCCTCCAGGGATGGGGATTCAGCCACCTCCCTGGGCAGCCTGCAGACAGTTTTACCAAAAACAACAGAAAGTTTTGGTGTCACAGGAGCATCTTCTGAGCTCTCACCCATGGGACAAAGGCATTCAGCCCTATGCCTTTTCCTTGCAGATGCTGCAGTCTTGAACAATGTTGCCCACACTTTTGGCCTGATGGATACAGTCAAGAAGGTTCTGGACAACAGGAAAAACCAGACAGAGCAAGGAGAGGAGCAGTTTCTTTACACACTGGCAGGTACAGTCAGCACCTGGTAAGGCTTCTCATGCTGCTGCTGCTCTTGGGAGCTGATGTGACTTTCTTTCAGCACACAAACCAGATGGAGGTTAGTGTTCAATACACCTGCCCCAAAGCAAAGCCGTCCTGGTCCCTTTTTATCCCAGGCCTTCTGTGGAATTTCTTCTCTCCCTTATCTCACAGTGAGCAGCTGCTTGAGGCATTCGGCAGCTCAAAGGCAACACTTTGCTTCAGCCGGGGTGCTGGATGCATCTCCCTCCTCACTGTGTCCTGTAGGACCTGTTGTTATCTGGGGTGTCCTAGACCCCTACTGCCCTGGGTAACAGAGGTTACTGTGCTGCACCTGGCTGCCAGCGTGTTCCACTGACCTGAGCAAGTCCGACACCCTGTCCCTGCTGAGGAGGGGACCCAGCCAAGCTCAGGAAGCAGTTCCTCCTGCCCAGGGAGGGCTGTCCACTCTCCCTTGTAGGTGGGTCTAGCTTGGGGAGCAGAAATACATCGGCTGCTGTTTATGCTTGCACTCACAACCAGACAAAGCAGGAGGAGTGGGTGCAAAACATGGACCAGGTCTGTGTGGGTGGCAGGAGAGGAGAAACTTCTTTGGTGTGAGGGTGCTGGAGGCCTGGAGCAGGCTGCCCAGAGAGGTTGTGGAGCCTTCTTCTCTGGAGAGCTTCCAGCCCCCCCTGGCCATTGCGATCCTGGGTAGGCTGCTGTGGGTGCCTTGCTGGAGCAGGAGCTTGGACTGGGTGAGCTCCAGAGGTCCCTTCCAACCGCCCTGTGCTGGGGCTCTGTAAGAATCCAGCCTTTTCCTTCAGTGCAGTCTGACCTTGAGTGAAATGTTAAGATCATGCTCAAGTGGGTGGTTAGAAGCCCTCCTGTTGCAAACCTGGAGTTTAATGGAGTCCTCATGAGCTCCAGCCCAACATGCTGCTGCACTTCTCTTTGCAGACCTGGAGCGGCAGCTGGAAGAGCAGAAGAAACTGGCCAAGGACCAGAAGACAAAGTCCCAAACCATCCAGAACGTGGTGCTGATGCCAGTCAGCGCCCCCAAGCCCCCCAAGCGACCCCGCCTGCAGCGCCCAGCCTCCGCCACTGTCCTCAGCCCCTCCACTCCCATCCAGCAGCCGCAGTTCACTGTCATCTCCCCCATCGCCATTGCCCCTGTTGGCCAGCAGTTCTCCATGGGCAACATCCCTGTGGCAACCATTAGCCAGGGCTCCAGCCCAGTGACTGTTCACACCTTGCCCTCTGGCTCCCAGCTCTTCCGGTATGCCACAGTGGTGTCCTCTTCGAAGACCAGCTCCTCTGACACTGTCACCCTGCACCCATCCTCCAGCCTGGCACTGCTGAGCTCGGCAGCCATGCAGGACAGCAGTGCCCTGGCAAACATGGCCACCGTGGTCAACCCTGTGGAACTGGTGGCCATGGAGTCTGGCCTGACTTCCACCATCCAGGCTGTGGAGGGCACATCAGAGGATGGGCAGACCATCATCGAGATTGACCCTGCGCCGGACCCTGAAGTAGACACGGACGAGGCAGAGGGCAAAGCTGTGATCCTGGAGACAGAGCTGAGGACTGAGGAGAAAGTGGTGGGGGACATGGAGGACCATCAGCACCAGGTCCATAACGTGGAGATTGTGGTCTTGGAGGACTAGTGGGGAAGGCAAGCATTGGTTTGGGGAAGAGTTGAGAAGTTACTTTATTTTGGGCTTTTTTGTTAAGCATCTTTTCCAGCCACCCAATTTGTTCCCATGGATATTCTTATTGGACTGCACAGAACAGAGAGAGAATTTGGAGTTTTGAACAAACAAAGCTGGATAAACGTGGGAGACCTGGAAAAGACTCCAGCTCCGTGGAGCACTGAACAATACCACCTGTTGGCAGGGGCATGGAGATTGGATGTCTGCTAACAGCCTAGCTGGGAGGAACTGGAGGAGGGCTCCCAGCATGAGTCCTCCCGGTGCTTCTGCTCCTCCCTTCCCTGGCCCTCATCGCTGATTTCAGAGGGACAGTCAGCAGTGGCTGGAGCGTTGGTGTCACTGTGAGAGAGGTGATGGCTTGGGGTGGAACAGGTACCTCACTTGTGTTGTTTTCCCCCAGGAAGGGGCTTCTGTCGACTCTTCACTGTCACCTCAACCAGGATTTTTTAATGCTGATTATTCTAGTTTTGGGGAAGGCAACAGTAACCCTGCCTTTACTGTTCCTATTCTCCTCCTCCACACACATTGGGTTTATATATTGTTCTTTGGGGGGTTGTTTGTGTTTTTTGTGTGTGTTTTTGTTTGTTTGTTTGTTTGTTTTTAATTTGTTTGCTCTCACCCTTCCCAGATTTCCCAGCTGCAAAGCCCTGGAACTCCTCTACCCAGTCTCAGGGTCACTCTATCCCAATCCCACCTTTGCCTGTGGCACTTTTCCCCCATCCCTTTCCCCACCCAGCCGAGGTCAGTGCTGCAGCCTTGGCTTGGAGCCTCCGAGATCACTTCTGAGCTTTTTGCATAAAGGCAAAATCTTCCCTGGAGCTGCAGCTCCAGCAGCTGCCCTGGGGCTGGGCACCATGGGACTGCACAGAGCATGTTGTGCTGCTGCTGGCCAGGAGAGCTGTGCTCCAGATCAGGGCAGCTCCTGTTTACACGGTGTGCTGGGGCTGCTCCCTGCTTGTTGCTACTTGTTTGGTGGCTTAAGTTTTGCAATTTTGGTTTATTTCTTTTTTCTTCCTGTAATCTCTTAGCAGGATTAGAACTGGCACGTCACTGAAATGCCTGCCCTGTGATTTGCTGCCTTTCCCTCTTTTTGGTTTGGTTTGGTTTGTGCCCTGTGGCTGGGGGTCCCTTGGGTTTGGCCATGGTGGGAAGATGGCAGGAGGGAAGCAGCAGGGGCCATTAGAGGTTTGGGAGGGCTGGGAGGGCGGAAGCTGCTTGGCTGGAAACATGCAGCAGAACAACAGCAAAGGAAACACACCTGGGGAGGGTGGATGGGGAGGGGGACAGAGGACGTGTTTGGCTAATTTTTTGCATTAAAAGTTAAAATCCATCTACACTTGAATGGTTTATTTGTGAGGTGAAAGGAGGTGGCAGCTTGGATGGGGCAGGCACCCTTCTGTCCTCAGCTGTGAAGGGTTGGATCCCCACCTTGCCAGGTGTTCTGATGATGTTCCACTGGCAGTCTGGGAATGTTGGAGCTATGGAGCAGAGCTGGCCCATGGCAGCAGCTTGTAGCAAGTTGGACCCAGCTCGTGCAGATGTTGGGAAGCAGCCATGGAAGCCAGACTGCATGGATTTTCGATCAGGGATCCATCACTCCATGCCCAGCAGCCTTCATTCTGTTCCCCCTTGGCCTGCTCCAGGCAAGCAGCCCCTGGACTGGGAAGGGACAGGGTCCTTCTGGGGACCCTCCCCACTCTGGGCTTACTACAGGCCCTTCTCTGCACCATCCCTGCCTGAGCTGAGCCCCTGTCTTGGCTGGAAAAAGGGCAGGAGTTGGACAGGCTCTGCTTTCCCCTCACGTTTTGGGTTTGGCGTTCAGGAAGCCTGTGTCTGGGGGGTCTCAGAGTGCTGTGATGGCCCCTGGTCCTACTCTACGTGGGGCTGGAGGCTGTTCCCAGGGGACGGAAGGAGCTCAAGTATCGGGATGCGACACAGCAGAGTTCTGGAAGCTGCAGCCTTGCCTCGAATTTGCCATGTTTTGACTATGAAAGTGAAGCCGGGCAATAGGGGCGCCTGGCCCTTTAAGGGCAGCCTCTCCACCACCACCCTCAACCCTGCCTGCAATGCAGCGCTCACCGAGCGAGGGCGCTAATCCCTCGCGGTCCTCCACCGGCCCGGCATGCACCGCGCCTTCTCTCCCATTTCCCCGCCATTGTGCTTGGGAGCGCGGGGCGCGCGCGCCGTGCCGCGTGACGCCCGGGGAGCGCGGATGTGTGTGTGGGCGCGAGGCGGCGGGCCTGGGCCATAGACGCTGGGCCGGAAGGAGAGGCGAGAGGGGCTTGGCTAGAGCGTCGCCCCGGCAGCGGACGAGCGAGACCGAGTCCGCCAGGCAGCCGCAGCCGCACCCGCGCCTGGACAAAGCCGCCGCCGCTGCTCCGCCCTGCCCCGCCCCGCCAGCAGCCCCGCCGCGGAGCCATGTCGGCCAGCAGCCTCCTGGAGCAGGTAGGAAACTCGCCGTTCAGCGCTCGGCCTGTTCTTCCTAGCCGTGCCGAACCCGGCCCCCTAAGCGAGGCCGAGGCTCAGGGCCTAGTGGCGGGCGCGCGGGCCGGGCCAGGCGGCGACTGCGGCCTTCCCCTACCGCCACCCCCGTTCCCCTCTTTCAGGGCCGCGCCTCCATTGTGCTGCGGCGCGGCCGGGTAGGGCCTTCCCCAGCTGGGCTGGGCCTTCACCCTCCGGGCCGCGCCTCGCCGGGCTCCCCGCCCGCGCCGGGGCCGCCTCGCCCCCCTGACTCACCGCTTTCCCTCTTTCTTTCCATGCCGCGCCAGAGACCCAAAGGCCAAGGCAACAAAGGTGAGAGCTCCGGAGGAGGGCTGGGAAATATGGGATCCTGTGGCGGAGCGGCTGGGGACCGGGGATCCAGTGGGGAGGGACGGGAAAAGTCGTCTCCGAGATCTGCTGGGCATGTTCTGGGGTCTCTGCGCCTTTACGCAGCAGAGTGGCTGGGAGAAAAACAAACCCTGGGCTGTGGTTTCTAGGGCTGGGGAAAGTTTGCGGTTCAAGAGCGTATGGTGGTGAAGCGTCTTTCTGTTGGGTTAAGTGTGGTATAATGCAAGTAGTGAGGAGTAGTTATGTGCTAAGGTTTGTCCTGAAGTAGTTTAAGTCAGCAAATGTTCATCAGCAGAGTTTCTTCTAACGCTCTGCATCCCTTCCTCAGTGCAAAATGGATCTGTGCACCAGAAGGATGGGTTAAATGATGATGACTTTGAACCGTACTTGAGTCCTCAGGCCCGGCCGGTGAGTAACAACCTGCAGAGAGCCCCAGGGGCTTCCTGCTGCTCTCTAGCAAAGGCGAATTTGTCATCTTGGTGTTTCCCCATTCCTACAGATTGGATTTTGATGTTTGGCTTCCTTGCCATGTTGCTTTATTTCATGTATTTGTTTCTCCAGGCAGAAAGCAGTGAATGCCATTAGGTTGTGGTAGGCCAAGGTATCAAGCTTTTAGCAGCTTTTTGAGGGTGTAAGGATTTCCTACAGTTGGTGTTGAGCTCATTTTCAATAGGGAACTGCCTGAAGTTAACCAGCTCTGCTCTTTCAGTTTTACTGCTCTGACTTCTCTCTGGCCCTTCACAGCATCTGAGGGGATGTGCTGCCTTGCCTCCTGCAATCACTTCACAGTTATGCTCTGGGGGCTTCTGGAGGGTACTCAACATTCTTATCTCTCCCCCATGTACACTGAAAATGCCTCTCGTGGGGTTTTCTTCTACATTTCACTCCACCTCCCCACAGAACACAGATGTGATGAAGGCTTGTGAGACCTTTGAAGACTTGAGGTAGAAGTGGAGCTGCTGATCAGCTCTTGGAAGTCAAGACTTCCCCAATACTTTTCCTCTTGGCTCTCTCTTTAAGATTGGCTTTGTTGTTAACTGGGGTTTGTTTGTTTTTCCTGATGAGTGGTAGGAGAGTAACACAGAATAGATGGAGTTCAGCTGATTAGATGGGGTGATCAAGCCTTGCAGATAAACATCTGGAGTAGCACTGCAGCAGTTAGTTCACTCTCCTGCCTTCTCCTTCCCTTCCAGTTGTGATTAGTAAAAAGTAGCTGAGGCTTCTTCCCCCTGTATTTTTTGGTCATTTTTACTGGCAATGCTGATGCATGTTTTATTGGAACACAAGGAGAGGTTTCTGTCTCAGTTACATTTTCAACAAGTATGTCCTAGCTTGAGCTAAATGAGGTTAAATACCATTTCAGATCCTGGCAGTTGTTATTACTCCTCAGGATTTAGCCTGTTAAAATCTCAATGCTCAGCTGCATTGGAAGTTACAAGCCTAAATTCAGCCTGCACAGGTGAGAGTGTGATGCTCACTCAAGTCTTGAGTAGCACCAGTTGCTACTTGAGTAGCATTTGATGGTGGTGTGTCCCAGAAAAAAACATCACCAATTTCCAGCTTTCTTCTGAGTGTGGAGCCCTGCAAAGTGTAGTTGTATTTAAATTTCTTCAAGATACTGAAGAGTCCACCATCATGGCAGAAGCACCATAAGATTTTGCCCTATTTTGCATCTTTTCTGAACTGAATATTTTAGCTTTTTTTTTTTGTATGTGGTAAAAATGTGTTTAAAAACAAGGAAGTGATGGGAGCATGTCCTAGGAGGTGGAGTAGAGCTGCTGCTCTAGAAATGCAGGAGCTGTGAGGTACAGCCACCATGGCACCTTTGGGGAGAGCTGATCTTTGTTTCTTACCACTTTGTGTTGCTCACCAGCTCTCCTTTGTGACACTTGGTAGAATAGAAAACAGCCTCCTGGAGCCTAGTCTGGAGAGGGCCATGGCTCTGCTGACCCACCCAGCCAGCCTCAAAATACGAAAGTATCAGAGTGGGCAACTTTTTTTGAAGATGGGAAGGGGAGTTATGGGTGTGGCTCTGAAAAATGACCTGAACACAGCCCTCTGCCAGAGGGGAACACGAGTGGCTCTCAAAGTCACCTTCTGAGTGCTCTACACAAGTGTGAGAGAACCAGGCTGTGAAGTTTCGTGGATCTTCATTCAGGAGCTGCTATTTCAGTGTGGCTCCCTGGCTTGTCAGCCTGATGGAGGAAGATCCTGGGTGTTTAAAGCTCTCAGTGATTCTTCCTTAAGAACCAAAAGTTCAACAGCAGCAATAAGTCATCTTCAGCCCTACTGAGCTTTTGTGAGGAGAGGTGGTGTATTTGAGGAACTTAACAGTGCAAGAAGCCTGAGTCATGAGAGAAGTAGGAGCTGGTGGAGTTTTATTTGTATACTAATGAGGAACTGTCAGTTGTAGGAGTGCAGGGCAGCAGAGCAAGGTGGGGTGTTGGGGAGCAGGGAGTAGTTGTGGATGTTATGGTAGTGAACAGGGGTGAGCCTGGCTTAAATCTGCTCTGAGCCAGCAGTGCTTCACTGCTGCTGAACTCCTGTGCTCCCTCCTTGCTGTGTGAGTATGGCTGGTAAGAGCTGAATGCAGGTTAAGTTAAAATATCTCAAGTTTAACGTAAGTAAGGAAACGTTTTGAGGGGACAAGGGGAGAGGTTTAATCCAGCAACGATGTGCTTCATGGACTTTGAGGAAGAGGCCTGCAGAGTGGGAATGACTGCTCTGCCTGCTGGACTCAGGTTTTAGCTGTGTTTGTGTTGCATTAAGGCTAATTTCCAGGAGAGTTCCTTGTTAGTCCTATAACTGAGGGGACTAGCTCTTGAAGAGCCTTTGGTGGTTCAAAATGATGTATTTTAAAAGTTCATTTGATCACAAATTGTCATTGTTTGTGCTTCTGCACAGCTTGAGCCCTCAAGACTCTTCCTTGGCTTGGGTTTATCAGCGCTAAGCTGCTCCATTAGTAAAGTTTCTCTGTACAGGAGTTAGTGGTGTGAATCACTTGCTTTTGGGACCCTTATCTGGTGAGACCAAGGTGGAGGGTGTGTGTCAGAGCCATGACACCATGAAATACCACAGAAGGCTTCTTGGTGGTACACAGCAAACCAAACCTCAAGCACCTGGTGTTAAATAATTCCTCTTGATTTCTGTGAAGTTGGGGCTGGCTCATCCCCAAACTTGTTGCTTTTCTTTAACTCAGCAGAAGGTGCAGAGGCAAACCAGCTATTTCTGTAGGGTGCCAGAACCATCTTGAGAACCTCCATAGTTTGCAGTGTGGCCTGAAGTCCTCTGGGAGCTTTGCTTGGTACATGAAGAACATGATTCAACAAAAAATGAAGTCGAGCCTGCTGCAAGCCAAGTTTTTAAAAGGGAGCTGAGCCTGGCTTTCATCTGGTGTGTGCCAGGCTCTCCAGCTTCCAGTTCCTGGGTGATGGTGTCTGTTAGCCAGGCTTCAGTGGTGCCCCGCATTGCAGGGGTGCTGGGAGTGCTCAGGGACAGTTGTTTTTCAGCAAACCCTGGTGATGCCTGAGAGGTCCCAGGCATCATGTAAAACGAGGCCTTTGTGGAACCTGAAGGCTGCTTGGGTGATAAAAGGGAGACCGAGACATGGAGCAGCTGCTATTGGTTTTCTTCCCTGGATTTGAAGCCTGCTTTCTTATGCTGTGCTGTCACCATCCTGTAGAAGGCTTCTCCTTCAAACCCTGTTGATGACTCCTCATTTTCAGTACCTGCCCACAACACTGAAGCAGTTTTGTGGATGAGGCTTTAAATCCTCTTTGTGTGCAGGTTCTTGGAATATTACAAGCTCGGAAACTTCAGAGGGTGAGCATGAAGCTGTTTTCCTGGGTGATAAGTTTAAAGAAGGTAATTAGGGACATTGATTTTTGGCAGTGCACTTCCACTGAACCTCTTGCCTTTTCTCCATATGCCACTTCTCTCTGCATCCTTCCTCCAGCCCCTCCCTCAGACACCAGAATAGGGGCTGAAAAAGGCAAGAGAAGCCCTCTGTGGTAATAGCTAAAAAAGTGGCTGACTGCTTAGGGTAAGACCCTGTGCCCAGGCCTACATCAGGAGCTCAGTGGGCTCCCACCTGAGCATGGGGAGCTTGCTGGGCCTTTGTGTTTCATCTTCCTGGCACCCAAGCAGTTCCCAGAGCAGTTCCTTCTCTAACAAAGGAGGTGTTTGAAGGCCTCTTTATCTGCCCAGCCCTAAGATAGGGAGGGGTGAGGCACAGGCCACCCCAGTGGCTCTTTCTTCCTGCTCCGCTGGCCCAGCTGCTGGCTGCTCACACTGTGGTTTGTGTCTTTCAGAACAATGCCTACACTGCCATGTCTGACTCCTACCTGCCCAACTACTACAGCCCCTCCATCGGCTTCTCCTACTCCTTGGGGGAAGCTGCCTGGTCTACAGGGGGGGATCCCCCCATGCCCTACCTAACCTCCTACGGACAGCTGAGTAACGGAGAGCCTCACTTCCTCCCTGACGCCATGTTTGGGCAGCCAGGGGCCCTTGGCAGCACTCCCTTCCTTGGGCAGCACGGCTTCAACTTCTTTCCCAGTGGGATCGACTTCTCGGCCTGGGGCAGCAGCAGCTCTCAGGGACAGTCCACCCAAAGCTCAGGCTACAGCAGCAGCTACGCCTATGCCCCCAGCTCACTGGGGGGGGCCATGATCGATGGGCAGTCTGCCTTCGCCAGTGAGACTCTGAACAAGGCTCCTGGCATGAACACCATCGACCAGGGCATGGCTGCCCTCAAGCTGGGCAGCACGGACGTGGCTGGCAGCATGCCGAAGGTTGTGGGGTCAGCTGTGGGGAGTGGATCCATCACCAGTAACATGGTGGCCTCCAGCAGCTTGGCCCCGGCCACCATCGCTCCTCCGAAGCCAACCTCCTGGGCAGACATCGCCAGCAAGCCTGCCAAGCAGCAGCCCAAGCTGAAGACCAAGAACGGCCTGGCTGGCTCGGTGCTGCCGCCACCCCCCATCAAGCACAACATGGACATCGGAACCTGGGACAACAAGGGGCCCGTGGCCAAGGCCCCGGCGCAGGCCCTGGTCCCCAGCGTGGGGCAGCAGCCGGCCCAGGTGTCCCCCCAGCCTGTGGGGCAGCAGATCAACAGCAGCTCACCAGTGGCACAGACCCCGAGTGGGCAGCAGCCCCAGGTGCTGCCGCCACCACAGCCAAGCCAGCTGCCGGTGCCCCCAGCCCAGCCCTCACGCTGGGTCGCTCCCCGCAACCGTGGCAGCGGCTTCAGCCCAGGCACGGTGGATGGTGGCACCGCAGGACAGGCCCAGGCCGCACCTGGGGCTGTGCCCACTGAGCCACACCCAGTGCTGGAGAAGCTGAGGTCCATCAACAACTACAACCCCAAGGATTTTGACTGGAACCCCAAGCACGGCCGCGTCTTCATCATCAAGAGCTACTCGGAGGACGACATCCACCGCTCCATCAAGTACAACATCTGGTGCAGCACTGAGCACGGCAACAAGAGACTGGACGCTGCCTACCGCTCGCTGGGTGCCAAGGGCCCTGTCTACCTGCTCTTTAGCGTCAACGGCAGCGGCCACTTCTGCGGCGTGGCAGAGATGAGGTCTGCCGTGGACTACAACACGTGCGCAGGGGTCTGGTCCCAGGACAAGTGGAAGGGGAGGTTTGATGTCAGGTGGATTTTTGTGAAGGACGTTCCCAACAGCCAGCTGCGGCATATCCGCCTAGAGAACAACGAGAACAAACCAGTGACCAACTCCAGGGACACTCAGGAGGTGCCTCTGGAAAAGGCTAAGCAGGTGTTGAAAATCATTGCCACCTACAAGCACACCACCTCCATCTTCGACGACTTCTCACACTATGAGAAACGCCAAGAGGAGGAGGAAAATGTTAAAAAGGTAAAACTTGTTTGGTTGGGTGAGGTCCTGTGGGGCAGGAGAGGAGGAAATAATTAGGAAAATCATTATCAGAAGTTGTTATTATTAGAAGTTACTGGGAAACAAATCATTAGGAAGAAATTCTTTACCAGGAGAATGGGCAGCTGCTGGAACAGGTTGCCCAGGGAGGTCATGGATGCCTCCTCCTTGGAGGTGTTGAAGGCCAGGCTGGATGAGGCCTTCCCTGAGCAAAATTTATTTTCAGCTCCTGGGCTGGAGCAGTTTGAAGTAGGAGCCAGGCTTTTGAATGGCCACCCCCTGCCCAGAGCGGGGTCAGTGACAGATGTTAGCCACCACCTGTAAAACCTTGAAGAGCAGCAGTTCCTGTCCCTTTCGAGGCGATCCTTTCCTGCACTTAATTGTTCTTCCTCTTAGGCTTTGTCTGATGCCCAACCCAAATCTCCCTCACAGTGCTTGGTGACTCCTTGTCTCCCAGGTGGCCATGGAGCATGTTGTTCTCTTCCTCTTTGCTGGGTGTGAAGCTGGTGGGTGGGCAGTGCCCAGCAGCCTGGCTCTTGAGCTGTGCTCGCTGCCTCCTGGCTCACTGCTCAGAGCTGTGGCTCAGAGCCTGTGGCAGTATTGATTCGTTAACAGGAGCATTGCTAATTAGCAGATCTGCCCAAAGATCTGTCACACCTCGAATCCTGGGGTCAGTTTTGGGGCTGGAGTCCGTCCTGAGAAGGGCAGCAAAGTTGGGGAGGGGTCTGGAGAACAGGGCTGGGAAAGAGCAGCTGAGGGACCTGGGGATGTTCAGCCTGGAAAAAGGAGGCTTAGGGGAGACCTCATTGCTCTCTACAGCTCGCTGAGAGGAGGCTGGAGCCAGGTGGGGGTTGGGCTCTTCTCCCAGGGAACAAGGGACAGGATGAGAGGGAATAGCCTCAAGTTGCCCCAGGGGAGGCTTAGGTTGGACATCAGAAGAAACTTCTTGACGGAAAGGATTTTCAAAGTCTGGTACAGGCTGGAGGTGTTTCAAAGAGGCAGAGATGTGGTGCTGAGGGCCGTGGTTTAGCCCCAGCCTTGGTAGAATTAGAGAATGGTTGGACCTGATGATCTTAAAGAGCTTTTCCAACCAACGTAATTCGATGGTTCTTTGAAAATTCAGTGACCAGTGGCTTTGAATCGTTCTTGTCTCCGGCTGGGTTTGTCACCTGGGGCTGACCTTCCCCACAGCAGGGCTCTGGCTTCTCTCTGATCCAACCAGTAATTACAAATAAGCATTAGCACCAATTTCGGGGTGGGGGTTGCCAAATCTTCTGCTGATCTCTTTAGTCTCAGCCATGGGAAATTTTCCACCTAGCAGCTGAAGAGCAGGATCAGAAGCTGCAGCTGCTCAGCATGGCAGTGGATGCAGCTTGCTTTTATCTGTTTGACTTAGAGCATTGTCTGCAAATGGCATCACCTGCACACAGGGGTGAGCAGCCAGCGCTTGGAGTGCTGGAGGGAAATCTCTCGGGAAGGAAATGCTCTGCAGGTTGTGGAGCTGTGAGCTTGGCTTGTGTGAGAGCCAGAAGAGTTTCTGTAACTTCACATCCTGAAACTATTCTACCTGGTACCCAGCCTGTGCTGAAGTGCTGATCTCTGCTAATCAAGGTTTTAAATGCCATCAGCAATCCAATCTGTGCAGGGCATCTTAGGAAGTGGGTATTCTCCAGAGCTGACTTCAGGGAGCAGCAGTTCATGGTGTGAGTGGGACAGACCTTGGCAGAGTGGGGAAAGGTGGGGGGGGGAGGGGTGTTGCTGAAAGGCAGGTGGGAGATGGATGGGAAGAGTTAATGCTGGGAGAGTGTAGGCAGGGAGTGAGCAGAAGGAAGAGCAGCAGAGAAGGAAAGGCTGGCAGAGAAGTGGCATCCAGGGATGCCCCATCCTGGAACCATTCCAGGTCAGGTTGCTTGGGGCTCTGAGCAACCTGCTCTAGCTGCAGATGTCCCTGCTGACTGCAGAGGGGGTGGACTGGATGAGCTTTAGAGGTCCTTTCCCACCCAGAACACTTGATGATTCTGTGGGCAGAATCTCCCTTGCTTTCCAGTCTCTGCCTCTGCTCTACTAATCCAATTCTTCAAAAGCTTTGAATGTTCTCCTGACCCAGAATGATAAAGCTGACTCCCAGTGTGATCATAGCTGAAGCAGTTTGGGGACTTCTTGAAGGCCCTAGCAGCTGCTTTTGTGGTTGAGCAGGTCCCCAACTTCTTCCATGTAAGAATTTTGACCAGAACTACAAAACAAACTCCTGAGCCACAGCAGTTCCCTGCTTTTGCTAGGAGTGCTGCAGTGACTTCAGGACAGCAATCTGCCTGCACAGAACCCAGCATGGGGGGGTGGGGGGTTTTGGAAGGGACCTCTGGAGCTCACCCAGTCCAAGCTCCTGCTCCAGCAGGGCATCCGCAGCAACCTGCCCAAAATCACAATAGCCAGGGGGGTTGGAAGCTCTCCAGAGAAGGAGACTCCACAATCTCTCTGGGCAGACTGCTCCAGGCCTCCAGTACCCTCACACTGAAGAAGCTTCTCCTGTTCAGGTGGCACCTCCTGGTTTCCAGTTTGTGCCCTCTGCCCCTTGTCTTGTCCTTGGGCATCACTGAACAGAGTCAGGCCCCAGCCTCTTGCCCCCCACCCTTTATCTCTCACTGAGCATTGCTCAGATCCCCTCTGGGGCTGTTCTTCAGGCTCTCAGCCCCAGGGCTCTCAGTCTTTGCTCCTCACAAAGCTGCTTCAGGCTCCTCAACATTCTGTGTGGCCTCTGCTTGACTCTCTCCAGTGGTTCCTTATCTCTTGAACTGGGGAGCCCAGAGCTGGACCCAGCACCCCAGGTGTGACCTCACTGGGGCAGGATGAGAGGTTTCTTTTCTGGAAAGGCAACAAATGGCAGCCCTACAGGAAGCTGCTTTTGGTTCTTTCTCCCACTGCCTGGCCCAGGGTCTCAATCTCGGCTGCTTGCAGGTTCCAGGATTTTAGGAAAGCAAACCAGCTCTGTGCTGTGCCCTCCAGGACCAGAGTGTTCAGCTGCCAGGTTTGTGGGTGCCAGTCAGGGTAAGGTGGGGTTTTGTGGGTCTGAAAGGTGTCAGGTTGGAGCTACTCTCTCTGCAAACCTACTGCTGTCTGCATTGGTGACAGGCTGCTGCTTCAGGGGTTATTGATGGTGGCAATGTCACTGCCCCCTGCAGAAGATGATGTGATTGAAGGGCAGACAAGCCCTGTCCTGTGAGGCTGTTGGAGCCCTGCAGGCAGTTTCACAGCCCCTGTGACAGCCATGCTGCACTGCTCTGGGTTGCAGCTTGCAAACCCTTCTTTCTCCCCAGTTGCAGTCTCAGAAGGGAGGATGCAGAGCCTGTTTCCCACAGGGTGGGCTGACGCTTTTTGCTGTTGGAGTCATCCTAGCTGGTGCTGTGTCTGCTCTGGCTTTACCACATCTGCCAAAACACTGTTCTGGCTATGCTTCAGCTCCTGGTTGTGCCATGCCCAGGCACAGCCAGCTGCTCCCTGTGAGAGCCAGGGGACCCAGCTCCTTCTCATGCACTTCCCCTCCCTGGCCTTGCTTTAGGCAGCTGTTGAGGTGCACTGTTTAAAATTGTTGCAGAGCCCTGAACTGATCGCTTTATCAGTATGCTGATTGCCTTCATGATGAGCATCCTAATGACTCCACTCAGCAGGCAGAGTTCTTTAGCAGCAGAGTTGCAGTGTGTGGCTGGCAGGTTCCCTGGGAACAGCACCAGGGTTTGGAGTGTGAGGTAACCACAGACTGCAAAGGTTGGAAGGGACCCCCAAAGGCTGCCTTGTCCAAGCCCCCTGCAGTTAGCAGAGGCACCTCCAGCTGATGTGTGCAAGGTGTCAGCAGTGGGGGCTTCTTGCTTCCTAGGTGCTCTGGTGACACTGAGGTTAGTAGCTCTTGACACAGATGTTGTTTCAGGTGATAATTTTATTATTAACAACCACCCATCCAGAGGGCAGATGAGCATTTGCTAGCCCCTTTGTTCAGGGGAAGCACAAGGGCATGCTTGTGTCCAGGTCTGGATTTCTCTCTGGTGCAGAAGGGCAGGGGGTCACAAGATGCTGCTGGAAGCTGATTGGGATCCCAAGAAAGCTGCTGAAGTGCTGCGGTGTGAGCCTGGTCTGTGCAGTGTATGCAGAGCTCCCTGTGCCTTAGTGAGGATTCTCCAAAGGGCTTTGTCTGAAGGAAGTCACTTTGTCTGCTGTGAGGTGTGATGTGACAGGTCTGCACTCCCCTGTTCTGTCTTCTGATCACTTTCACCACAGTTCCTGGAGTCCTCTCATTTCCCAGGGTGCTCCTGTTTGTACCTGGCACGAACTGCTCTGTCTTAGGGCCTCAGGAGTTAATAAACCAGTTCCTTAGTGGTGCAGAACTGGATTCTTGCCAGGCAGAGCAGTGCCACCCTGCTTGCACTGCATCAAAGTCACCCAGCAAAGCAACAAGCACTGACATTATCTATGCGGCAGGCTGGGATGGGGCAGGGATTGCTGCTCCTTCAGGGACTGGCTGCCTGGGGTGAGGCTTCTGCTTTGGGCTGGTAGTGGTGCAGCAGTGACTGGGAGCAGCTGGCAGGGAAGGGTCTGCATTTTGAGTTTTCTTCAGCAGGAGCCTGGAAGTGAAGATTTTCTGTTTCCATCTCATTAGAGCTTTATTGAAACAAGGACACTGAGCTGCCTTTTTCTGTAGTTAACTCAGAGCCATTTCTTGCAAGACCAGTTTAGAAGGCCCAGATAAATTCTCTTGTTTCTAACTAGGGGTGGGGGGAAGAAACCACCCAAGTTTCCTTATGTGCATCTGCACAGCTGGGGAATGCTCTGGCCTCTCAGCTCTGCTGTTTGTGAGGTGATTATCTCCTGGAAAATGGCTCCTGAGACTTTCCCATCCTCAGCTGCAGATTCATAGGAAATCCTGGAGTCCTGATGGTCACCTGCAAGCTAGCCCAAGTTAGGATTCAGCTGAAGCAGCTGCTGTGAGCTTGATACATTTAAAGGAGGGGGAAAAAAGAGCTGAAATGGAAACCTGTGCCCTAGTGAATGCTGCTTTGTGTTGCCTTTCATGTGGCAGTAAACTGAGGGTGCACACAGCAGCTTTAGGGAGTGCTGCCTCTTTCTCTTGAATCTCTGATTTCAGCTCTTCATGGTTGGCAGAAGGAGGTAAATGGACCTCTTGTCCCCTCAGAACACAGAATGTTGTCTGGTTTGCTTGGAGCATTTCTTCTGCCTTACTTGGGATAGAGATGGTACTTCAGCCTCAGACACAACTGCAGTGTGGCTCTTCTCCATGCCCTGCCTGTGGTGACAGCCCTGTGCTTCCCCCTTTGCAGTGTGGCAGCAGCACCCCTGCCTCTGGAGAGCTGAGCCTTGGCTGTTCGTGGGGGTGACCCCATCATGCCCCTCAGGCAGGAGACTGCAGGGCCTTGCCTGTGCTGGGAGGAGCATCAGCCAAGAGCCCTTGAGCTGTGGAAGGGTTTTGTTTTGGATCTGGAAACGGTCCTTTGAGCCTGGGCTGGGCAGTAACCCCTGGGGACAGTCCAGAGCTGCCTGTGTGCAGAGCAGCCTGGCCTTGGGCTTACCAAGGAGCCTGGCATGGGGTGCTTGGCACAGGAGAGGGCGTTGTAGCCCTCAGTGCCTGCCTGTGTTTGGTGCTGTGCTTCCTCTTCAGCTTGCTGCAGATGTTTGCCTGACAATTTTATGCCCTGGGTGCTGGAGGGCAGTGGCACTAACTGCTGGGAAGCCCCTGTGAACCTGTTGGCTCTTGAGTGTGAAGCCCTCAGTAGGTTTCAGAGTTGGTAGAGTTTTGCTGGTAGCTGTGGGCTGTGCCAGTCCCTGCAGACCAAGGCAGACATCAAGGTGTGAGCTGCAGGCTCCTTGGATGCCTACAGGGAGCTCAGATGAGGCCCATAGGTCTGCAGTGCCTGGGCAGGCAGAGCTGTGTCATGGCCACGCACTTGGTTCCTTGCCTCCTCCCTGATGCAAGAACTCCCTGATGCAAGAACTGCCTGACCCCTGCAGCACTGCTCCCAGAACCCCCCCAGGCTTCTGCAGCCCAGAGCTCTGCCTGGATGGACAAGGGACAGGACAAGGGGCAGAGGGCACAATCTGGAACCCAGGAGGCTCTATCTGAACAAGAGAAGAAACTTCTTTGGTGTGAGGGTGCTGGAGGCCTGGAGCAGGCTGCCCAGAGAGGTTGTGGAGTCTCCCTCTCTCGAGAGCTTTCACACACCCCCCCCGGCCATTGTGCCCCTGGCCAAGCTGCTGTGGGTGCCCTGCTGGGGCAGGGGGTTGGACTGGGTGAGCTCCAGAGGTTCCTTCCAGCCCCTCTGTGCTGGGTTCTGGGAGATGTGCTGAGCTGGTGCACCAGGTGGTATAACACCATGATGCCATGCACCACTGCAGGACCTCCTATGCCAGGAGCCATTGCTCAGGTGGGACAAGCCCCCACCAGAGCCCCAGGTGTGCCTGCGGTGTGTGGGTCTGCTCTGGCCTGACTACTACTTCTCTCTCTTGCAGGAGCGCCAGGGCCGTGTCAAGTAAAAGGCCTCTCCTGCCCCAGAGACTGCAGCAGTGATTGCATCCCAGCTGTCCTTCAGAGAGAGAAGGGAAGAGCAAAAGCATCCCAGAGAGAATTAGGACTTTCTTCCTTAATTTCATTGACTTCAGAAAGACTCTGGCAAGCCTACAGTTAAAAAAAAGGAAAGGAAAACCCAAAACCAACCCAAGAACCAACCAAGTATTGGAATGTCACAAGGCATAGGACTGAAGAAAACAAGCAACAAAAACCCAGAAAAGAAATCCCTTCTAGGTAGAGTAGAGGTAAAGCTGTCCCCTTCCTTTTGGCTTTGGTTGTGGTTTCAGAGCAGAGCTTTGGTTTGTCTCTTTATTAAGTTCTTTGGATTTCCAGGTCCATATGTGGCAGATGCCTTCATTTTTTGTTGTTTTTTTTTTTCCTCTCTAATTTTTAAACCCTGCTGCTCCCCTCCCTGCCCCCTGATCCTCCTCCCCCTGGTTCTGACATTTGCGCTTGGGAGACACAGAGTTGTAACATCCCCACGGAGAGTGGGGCATCTTCTGGATTTTCTTTCCCTCCCTGCTTCCCACCCACCCCTGGCCTGGAAGAGGAGGAATTCCATGAGGAAAGTGGGGGGTTGGCCTAAGGAGAATTGAACAGAAATTGTCCACCAGTTATGTCTAAAGGTGGTTATTTTTCTCTAACCTTTTTGTTACTCAGCAGTTGAGTCCCTGGTTTGCTCCTGTGCGTCATGCAGGGGAGCTCTGGGTTCAGTGGAGTTGTGGAAGCTGAGAGCAGAGGTTAAACTTTGGTTTGTTTACAGGAAAACGAATTTTGGACATGAGAAAAAAAAAAAGAGCTCTTGTAAGCTGTGTAGTGAATCTGTTCTTCAGTTTCTTGTTCAGCCAGTGAGGACTGGGCCTTGCCTTTCTTTTCACCATTAATCACTCTTGGTAATAAACGTGAGATCCTGTTGAGCATCACTGGTCTCTGCCACTCCCTTCCCAGGCCTGCCCTGCAGCAAGCACAGGAGGGCATCCTGGGGGGCCAGCAGGGCTAGGGAGGTTCTCCTGGTCCCCTACTCTGCCCTGGTGAGACACCTCTCATCTGAGGAAAGGCTGAGAGACCTGGGGGCTGTTTAGTCTTGAGAAGGCTTGAGAGGTCTGTAAATGAGGGGTGGGTGTCAGGGTGAAGGGACCAGGCTCTTCTGGGTGGTGCCCAGTGACAGGACAAGGACTGACAAGTGCAAGCTGGAACACAGGAGGTGGCACCTCAACATGAGGAGAAACTTCTTTGGTATGAGGGTGCTGGAGCCCTGCAGCAACTACCCAGAGAGGCTGTGGAGCCTCCTCTGGAGACTTTCGTGATCCATCTGGATGTGTTCCTGGGTGACCCTGCCCTGGCAGGGGCTTGGACTGGATGGTCTCCAGAGGTCCCTTGTGCCACCCCTCATCGTTTCTCCTCTGGAGTAGCTCTGGGCTTCACTGCCCTGTTAACGCTGGCTGAGTGGGGACTCTCCCTGGGCCTGGAGGAGGCTACTGTGGGCTGTCTGCAGCATCCCCAGCTCAGCTCTTTCAGTACCAGGATTTGTTCCCATCCTATTGGGGTTGGGTTTCCTCCTGACTGCTATGTGTCCTGGGCTGATCCCCAGCAGCAGGGGCAGGGAGGGATTCTGCCCCTCTGCTCTGCTGAGACCCCCCCCTGCAGTGCTGGGGCAACCAGCTCACCTCCCAGGTAAGTTGGGGATTATCCATCCTCTGCCAGGTGCATGGGGAATGCCAAGCCCCACAAATCCCATGTAGCTCCCTGGGAACACTGCTTCAGATCAAGGAATAAGAAATGCAGAGCTTCCTGTTCTGGCAATTCAAGTGAAGGGGAGAGCCAGGGGGTGTTCACTGGCAGAGGCAGTGGCACTGCCAGCTGCTGTCACTGTCAGCACTGAGCAGGTCCTGCCAGGGAGAACTGGGCTGGGTGAAATATCCTAGTTGGGAAACCTGGAACCAGCCAGCTGCTGGCTCTGCTCTTCTCGCCTTGACTGGAAGAGCAGCCTGGTGAGTCACTGCCTCCATGTCCACAGCTCCCTCAGCCTGGGGAGCAGTGGAGCAGGGGTATCCAGAACCCTGCTCCAGGGGGAATTTGGTGGGACTCAGCCATGGGAATGCTGGATGGGTCCTGGGGTGACCTTGGGCCCGGTGCCCATTAATGATTGACAGGGAGGTGACACACCAGGATTCTGCCTGTGCTGTGGGGTCACCTCTTGTCACTCCAGTCGAGGTTCATTGCCCTGGCCTCATCCTGCCCCCAGGGGTCCCATGGCAGGGGATTTTTTCACCCTCCTGGGGCTGAGTGTCTTGTCTCTGTGTCACCCTGTTGTGGGTGCTGTCCCCTCCTATGTGTCCTGCTCTGGAGCCAGGCCCTGCCTCTTTTCGGTCCTCCCTCCCAGCACCTGCAGTTCTCTCCTCCCAGTCCAGAGGGGTGCTGGGGCTCGGCTGCACTTCCTATCTCTGCAGGGCCATGCTGGGTGCCAGGGGGCTGCCCAGCCCCACCGAGGCTCTGCCAGGCAGGGCCAGAGGATGACAGTGGCAGGTACTGGCACTGGGCATCGGGCTGGGGGCAGCCAGGGGATCCCTGGGGACAAAGAGAGGCATGGGACCCTGCTGACCCCCACTGAGCACCTTTAGGGGTGTTGGGGGGTATTTGAGTGGCCCTGTCCCCAGAGTGAGGTGACAGGGAAAGGTCTGGGACAGAGTGCTCCAGGCACCAGAGCAGTCCTGGGGAAGGTGATAGCACTTGGGCCAGGTTAGGGTCAGGGTGACCAAGAGAACACAGGCCAGAGGCCAGGTGGACAAAGGCGCTGGAGGGGATGGGGATAGGGTCAGTGGCCACTTCTGGTGGGGGGAGATAGGGCAGAGGTGCCATGAGGGGTCCTCACTTTGTGTCCCCCCACAGCCACCCATGCTGTCAGTGGAAACCCCACAGTCCCACCGTTCCCAGCGGAGATGCAGGCAGCAATCTTTGCTGAGTGGTGCCAGGGAGTCCTGGCAGCCCAGCTCACCCCTTCCAGGGGCAAGGATAACCCACAGCCCCCTGCCCTCCTGTGCCCCCCAGGTATGGGCTGTTTCTGGGGAGTGAAGCAACTCTTCTGGGAGCTGCCAGGGGTCTTCTCCACCCAGGTGGGCTATGCAGGAGGCTTCACCCCCAACCCCAACTATGAAGAAATGTGCACAGGTAATGGGGGGCTGTGATCCTAGTGCCCCCTGTACCCCATCCAGCTTGGGCTCCCATGGGATCTTCTCTGTCGTATGCTTGGATGCTGAACCCCCCCAACCCCCCCCAGCCCAGACAGACTGCCCAGCTTAGCTGGGAGCCTGTTTGTGGAGGATTATCCTGTCTGCAGGAAAGACCCCGTCTGCTGTCACCAGACAGGGATTTATCCCAGAGCAGGGGGAGCAGGAGCATCCCCTCCAGGCACCTGGGCAAGGGGTTTGGGGGATCCAGCTCCCTCCCTCTAGCTCTGCCAGTGCTTCTACTTTGCGCAAGTGCCACAAATCTGCTAGATGTCAGCTCTTTGTGCATCTGTCAATGATTGCCCCCCACCCCAGTATGGTGGGAGGCTGGGGGGCTGGAGGCCATGGTGAGGGGCTGCTCTGGGTAGTGCTGCCAGGTTGGGTCTCATGCAGGGCTGACAGGACATGCTGAGGTGGTGAGGGTCATCTTTGACCCCCAGAAGATCAGCTCTGAGAAGCTGTTCAAGGTCTTCTGGGAGTACCATGGTCCCACACAAGGTAGGGGTGAGCTACAGGGGCTGTGGTCTTGCTGCAGCTGTGGGGCAGTTCCAGTCTGGGGCACTAACCCCAAAATGGCCCTGTCAGGTGTTCTTGGCATCTCCATCCCTTGGTGTGGGGTGGGGGCTCATAGTCTTCCCTCAGAGACCCCTTTAATAGGACACACAACCCCCTGACCCTGCACCCTCCCTGGGTGCAGGCAGTGCCCAGTGGGACCAGGGATATCCCATAACCCCCTTCTGGGTGCTGTCCTGCCCTAGGCATGCAGCAGCAGGAGGACGTTGGCACCCAGTACCGCTCTGTCATCTGCACACTGGGGCCCCAGCAGCAGGCAGCTGCCCTCTGCAGCAGGGACGCATACCAGCAGGTAGGTGGGGACACCAGGACCCTCCCACCCTGGGGACAGCAAACCCCTCTGGGAACACTGACCACCTTTGCCGGGAATGGGGCAAACCCCTGCTCTGGCTATGGCAAGCCAAGGGGCACTGGGTTGGAAGTATCCATCCAAGGCTGCCCCTCCCCATGGGACTGTCCTAGGAGCTAAGAGAGCAGCAGCATGGGGATACCACCACTGTCATTGAGCCAGCTGCTGCCTTCTACTACACCGAGGGCTACCACCAGCAGTACCTGCACAAGGTGCCCAGAGGCTACTGTGGCCTGAAGGGCACTGGTGTCACTTGCCCCCTCGCCTCTGGAGAGGCCACCTCCTGTCCCTTGACTTGTCCTCATGTCCCTGGCATTGCAGGCAGGTACCCACATGTCACAGGCCAGCCCCACACACTGCAGCTCCCCACTTCTCATTGACCTGCAGGATTAAAGCCATGTACCCCCCACCTGTCGCATCCCCACCTGTCGCATCCCCACCTGTCGCATCCCCACCTGTCGCATCCCCACCTGTCTTTGGGCTGGAAGTGGCTCACTGGGATGGAGAGGGACCCCCATGGGCCCTGTCTGGGGGTAACTCTGTCCCATGGGGGAGGCTTAGGGGGCAGCACTGTGGCCAGAAGTGGGCTGCAGGGTCCACTGGACAAAGAGGAGCTGATGGTGCGAGGCGGAGAGGGTGGTCAGGGACTGTGGGGCTCGGTAGTCCGTGGGGTCGTGCCCGTAGGGCTGTGCAGCCTCTGGGGGTCCGTGGGTCCGTGTCCTTGGGTCCGCAGTCCAGTGAGGGCTGCAGTCCTGCACTCTCCCGCCAGGGGGCAGTGCCGGGCCGCGGTAGCTCTCATCCGCCAGAGGGCAGCAGCGATGCAGGCAGGTGGGCCCCGGTGCTGCGCTTAGGCCAGGTGCGGCGCCTCACCCCTGGCATCCTCCTTATCCCAAGGCAGGCTGTGGGCAGCCACAGTGCAGGGAGAGAGCTGGGATGGGGTTGCTCAAACCTAAGGAGCTGCCAGGTGGTCATTTTTGTGTCCATAAACCACCAGCTGCTGGAGCCAGGGGCTGGGCCACAGGATGGGCAATATCCACAGCAGGATGTCCCTTGAGATGATGTGATCCCCCTCCCCCCGCCCCTGCCCACCTCTGCTGCCAGGACACCCTGCCCAGGGGACAAGAGGTAACAGCCACATCTCCCCAGGGTTTATCGCTTACAGTGTGGCAGGGTTGGGGTGTCCCATGTCCTCAACCCCATTGGTGGAGGGTGGGTACAAAGCAAGGATGGCACCCACCAGCTGCTGCTTCACCCCCAGGTTCTGCCACACCACCCCAGGATTTATTTCCCCTCTTAAGCCCTGGGGCAGGACTGGGGTGAGGAGATGGGGGGAGAGGAGGGGGCACTCCTCATCCCCTCCAGCTGCCCCTCACCTGGCACCTGTTCCAGGTGGGCAGAAACTCTGTCAGAGGGAGTGGGAAGGGGACATGCTCTCATCTGTCCCCCCAACCACTGCCTGTGCCACAGGGCTCAGCTGCCCTGACACCCCCCACCCCAACCCCAGCACAGCTGTGAAGAGCTGGACAGGTCTCAGGCCACCCCTATGGGGGGGTTCTCAGCAGGTGAATACAAACCTGACTCTTCATTCCCTCCCCCAGCTTTGCTGCCTGAACATCTCACCTCCTGCTTAGACCCAGCCTGGCCACTGAAGCTAAGAACGCCCACAGGGGCTGCGCTGGGACTCCAATCCCCAGACCCCAGCATTGAACCTATTCCTGCCTCAGTTTCTCCATTCAGTGTCTGAAAAACAGCTGTTTCCCATTGCTGGGGCTGGAAAGCTGGGATCCAGGGATGGAAAGTGTTGGGAAAGGGATGGAAGGAGGTGGAATAGGGCTGGATAAAGATGGAACAAAGCTGGGAAGACATGGACCAGGGCTGGAAAGAGGTGGAATAGGGCTGGAAAATGCGGTCCAGCCCCAAACCTTCAGCAGCATCCACATCCTATGGGGATGCTCAGATCCTACTCAGAGAAATCAGAGTGCTGGGGGGGCAGATGAGCAGGGAGGCCGAGCAGGGGACGCTCCAGCATCAGTTATACCTGGTGGGGGTTGAGGTGTCTGCAGGCCCCTTCACTGAGCCAACAAAACAACAATTCTGCCAGGGCTGAGAAGCATCAAAACCACCACAGGAAACCCAAATTGTGCAAATGCAGATGTGAGTGGAAAAAGCTCCTGAGCTGCCTGCCCTGGCTTTCACCTGTGCTAAAAATAAAGCTGCCTCTTTAGGGCACGATGGGGCCGAGATAAAGCAGCACCCTCCCTGCCCCCCCGCCGTGTTTTTCCGGAGGGGGTGGGGGTTGTTCTGCACGGTACTGTGGGATGTGGATTTCTGGCTGCGTCAGGGGTGATGACTGGGCTGGGGGTTTGTGGTGCTTTGAGAGGAGGATCTGGCGGGGTTAGGATGATGGGGGCCTGCTGTCAGGTTTTCTACTAGGGGGTTAGTGTGATTCGAGCTGGGCAGTGCAGGGTGGGGGCTGTGATGAGTTGCAACGATCTCTCTGGGTGTAATGAGGCAGCCTGGCAAAGCCACATCCTGCAGCGAGGCAGGAGCTGGGGGGAGGAATTTGGGGGGGCTGAGGAGGGATTTGGGGGAGGCTGGAGGGGAGCTGCAAAACCCCTCCTGGGACCTACCCAATCCCACAAAATCTAGGCTGGGCTCCCCTTCCCCATGCCTTAGTTTCCCCTCTCCAGACCATTCTAGAGCTGGAGCACCCCAGCTCTGGGGGGTGTGGTGAAGGCAGTAACACCTTTGAGTGCCTTTCATCCCCTCCCCCCCTTGCCACCACACCTCGGCCCTGGGAGGATATCGTGGGAGGTGGGAGGCCCTTTGCTTGCCACCAGGGCGATGGTGGCAGTGGGGTGCAGGCTCCTCTGAGTCACCAGAGTGCCCACACCTGCAGGGGCTGGGGAGAGGGATGCTCACACCTGCGGCCTTTGTGCCCCTCCCCAGCTCCATCCTCCTCCTCCTTCTTCAGGGATGATGAATTCAGTGTGGGGAGAATCAAAGGGATGGAGGAAGAATGAGGAAAAACGAGGCAGGAGCTGAGTGCCAAATTGTGGGGGCCCCCACAGCAGTGACACAGCACCTTGGCACCCACCCTGCTGAGGGCACCCACAAGAGCTCATGGACTGCCCCGCCCCCTGCCCTGACTGTGTAGGTGGGGGGGGGGGGGGTCGTATGGCACATGCCAGCCTTACCCCATGGTTGGCCTTGGCCCTGCTGGGATGAGGTAGAGGTGTGATGCTCCAGCCCCTCCCTAGAACGGGGGTGCCCCAAAATCGTTGAGGGTGGAGGATTAAGGACCTTCCAGGGGTACAGATGGGACATGGTGACTGCTGTGGAGTCAGGCTTAGGGTGGATATTGTGGTTGGGGGCTCCAGCTGGCCCTGGGGGAAGGTCATGAGAACAGTTACTGGGGGGAGGGGGGGACAATGCAGGAAGTGCTGGGGGGGGGGGGGGCCGCCACTCCCAGCTCCCCCAGATGTGCCTGTGAGATAGGGCAGCAGGAAGCAGCTGCAGGGAATCCCGGTGCTGGGAATAGCTGCTGCCTGCCTGACGTCCTCAGGCCTGTGGGACCCACTGCCTCCCCCCATGGCTGGGGACCATCCAAGGATGTTCCAAGTTTCCCAGCCTGCTCCCTCCAGGGGGCTGAGGATGCCCAGGATTTGCCCTGGAGATGGGGCTCTGCTTCCCTGTGGGAAGCCTTGGTTCCTTCAGATCATGCTGGTGCTCCAGGCTTTGGAGATGGAACCATAGCCCTGCCCCCAGCTGGGTTTGGAGGGGAGAAGGGGGGTTTGGGTAAACTGAGGCACAGCTGCTGGCTACTGACCAGCCTGGGCAGCTGGCCAAGGCTGGGGTCATGGACCCCCATGGGGAGATGTGTTTGCTCCTCTCTCTCCCTCAGGTGCTCTGGAACAAGCTAATGCCTCCCAGTGTTCACTCTGGCCCCTAACGACAGCAGCAGGGGGTGCCTGTGCTGGGCACTGACTGCAGGCTCAGGCCAGGCTCCTCCCAGGCGGCTGAGGGATGGGAGGTTCAGTCCCTGCCTTGGGCATGGGGGCTGAGGGGAGTCCCTGGGGATAATCCCGTGCACAAACAGCTGCACATACCCCAGGGCTGGATCCAGTCTCCTAGTGACAGGCCCGGAGCTGGGGCTTGCTGCCCCTTTTTGGGTGCCTGCTCCCAACAGTGCTGCTCTTTCGTGCCCCACCCAGCTTTCCCCTCCTTTCCCTGCACATCCAGTCCCGTGCAGGGCCCAGCCCGGAGCCTCGCCCAGCCCGGAGCCTCCAGCGCTGCCAGGCTCTGCCAGCAGGTCCCTGCGGTGGGTGAAGGGTAAGACTGAAGCATGGGCAAGGCAGGGGCCAAGGCCAGGCTCCTTCGTGCATGGGCTCTTGTCACCCTCATGTCACTGTACATCTATCCCAGCTGTGCAGCTCCAATTTGTAATCTCCAAATACCCCCAAATATGGAACATCATGGCCCAGGATGGGGCTGACACTGGGCCCCCAAATGAGGCTGGGTGTGCCAACCTGTGCTGGAGCCTTTTGGCACGTCCTTGGTGAGACAACAGCTGGAGTGGGGCCATGGTGCCCATCCCTGCCCGTCCTGGACCTGCTGCCCATTTGGGAGCACTCAGGCCTGGTACAAATTGGGGAACTGGGAGAGCTGGCACCTCGGGGAGAAGCACGCATGGCACAGCCCATCGTGGCACTGGGTATAGCCCTGGGGACCAAGTGAGAAGAGATCTCAGAGCTGGTAAGAGAAGTCAGAATCCATTTTCCCCTTGGGCAGACATCTGGATTTCTTCTCCAGAACTAAAACTCCCTTGGATCGCTGCCATGCCATGCTGTGCCACGCCAGGTGGGTGCCCAGGCTGGGTGGTGGGCACCCAGGCTGGGTGGTGGGCTTGAAGCATCTCCAAAAATCAACGAATTCAAGTGCTCTGAGTGCTCACTTGCACTTTGTGAGGAGCAGGAGTGGGCTGGCTGTGTCCCCCAGCTTCCCTGGTTCCCAAAGGATTGTGAGGGTCTTCAGAGACCCCCAGGTGATGGGATTCATACCCTGGCCCCATCCCGAAAGTGAAGCCAAAGGACCCCCGGGGCGAGCCTGTCCTTTTGTAGCTGCCCTGGGCGCTCTGCCACTGCTCTGTCCCTCCCTTCTCCCATTCAAATTCCTTCTCTGCAGCCAGCGCTTCCAGGCAGCCTCTCACTTCCAAAAGAGAGAAATTACCCTCAAACCACCAATGCTGTGTTCTTCTCCGCCCCACCCTCCCCCCTCGCCCCCCCTCAGGAACACCGGGACCCCCATGCTCACCCTCGCTGCCCCGCGGCAGCCAGGGCTGAATCCGGCCCTTTCCACCCCACGTTCCGTCCTTCATATCCTGCCACCTGTACCGACTTATTTAAGGAAAAAAAAAAATATATATATCTAGCCAAGCCCAGGCCTGAGGAGGGTGTTGATTAGGGGGGGGGGGTGTCAGCTGCTTGTGAACCCCCCCCCCCGGAGCAAGACCTCCGTAGACATTTGCAGTGTGAACAAATCGCTTGGGATCAGCAATTCACCCCCGGGAAGGTTCTGGGGAGAGATGCTGAGCTGTACCATGGGGACACAATGACCCCTCCCCGGGGACATGGGGAGCTTTGTGTGCTTCTGGGGGGCTTGCTGAGCTGGGTACCCCCCAGCTCTGGCTCCTTCTCCTCCTTTTTGTCTTTTTTTCTTCTAACAAACCCCCAGCATGGGCCCTTTTCCCCATGAACTCATTGCACTCCGCAGCATTCCTGCTCCCCTCCTCCCCCCCTTCTTCCCTCTCCACGCCAACAAATCCATTCCCCCGTCTCCGAGGACACCCCGAATACAGAGCTGGCGACGGAACGGCACCCTAACGACACTCACCCCCCACACCTGAAACTCCTGAGAGGTGACACAGTGACGGGGTGACACCTGGATAAGGCCACCCCCATACCTCCCCTTTACTCACACACTCAGGAACCCCCAACCATTCCCCCCAAAATCCCAACGATTCTCCCCCCCAACAAGAATGGGGTGACCGCTGGACAGGGCTCCCACTTTGCTCACACTCAGGAGCCCCCCAAGCCCAAACTTTCCCCTCCACACCCCGGGAAATGCCGCAGCGGCCGGTGCGGGGCGGTGGGCGCAGGGCCGGTGGGGGCTGCCGGGGGGGGCTGCCGGAGGGGTGCCGGGGCGGGGGGGGGCTGCCGGGGGTGCGGCCGGGGGTGCCGGGGCGGGGGGGTTGCCGAGGCCACGCCGCGCTGTGTGAATGCAGTGACGTGCGCGGCGCTGGCGCCGAGCTGTCTGGGGCCGGCAGTTAGATCAACACAGCTGGAGGGCCCGCGCCACAGCTGGGCAAAGGCAGCGGGACCCGCCGCCCAGGCAGCGCCTGTGGGAACCAGCAACCCCCCCTGCGAACAAAAGCTTCAGGCCCCCCCTTGTTCTCCTCCTCCCCTCCCTGCGCTACACCCCCCTGAGCCAGGCTTTCAGCCCCCCCCAGCTCCCATCCCTCTCCTCGGGAAATGAGGGTGACGGAGCGTATGGGAAGGAGGGGAGAGGGTGTAAAGGGGGAGATTTGAGGCGGGGGGTGCTGAATTTGGGAGAAAAGGCGGTTTGGGGTGGGGGAAAAGAGGTTTAGTGGTTTGTTGGCTTAGAATGTTTTGTTAGGGGTTTTTAATTTTTCTTTATTTGGGTTTCAGTTTTTTTTTCTTGGGTTTTTAACTCCTTTTACGTTTTTAAATTTTTTTTTTAGGTTTCTTAATATTTCTTCTTAGCTTAATTTTTTTTTGTGGGTAGGGTTTTTTAATTTATTTATTTTACGGTTTAATTTTTTGTTGTTTTAACTCTTGAAAGTTTGAGAGCTGGTTTAACTTTTTAATTTTAAATTGTTTATTTTTTTCTTTTACAGCTTTTATTCTTTTATTTTTCCGTATTTTTCTTGGGTATTTACTACCTTATTCTTTTAACTTTTTTCTCCTTGTTTTTAATTAAACTTTTTTCTTCTCATTTTAAAATTACTTATTTTTCCTTTTTTTCTTCTCGTTTTTTATTATTTTACTTTTTTTTCTCCCCTTTAAAAAATATTTTACTTTGAACTTTTTTCTTCTCCTTTTAAATTATTTTCTTATTCTTCCCTTTTTTCTTCTCATTTTTTATGGGGGGTGTTCCCTGTTATCACCCCCAGAACAGGTTACCGAGGGTCATGACACCTTCCTTCATACGGAGGCGACTTCCCAGGACACTGGGGGGATGGAGGGGGTAGTGTAAAAAAAAGACAGGACAGAAAAATAATCCACCCTCACCCCCCAACGGCTGGATGCTGCTTTAAGGGGCCTTGGGGGGGGGGGGGGTGAGGCATGAAACAGCTCCCGGGCTGGGGGAGAAAATGGGCTGCCCCCAGTCCTACGGCCCCCAGATCCCCGGGCTGGGGGGGAGGGGGGGGACGGGAGAGGCTAAAGGAGAAGAACCAAACCCCAGCGTCACCGAACTGGGATTTGGGCAGCTCTGGAATAAATCGCGGTTGTGGGCAGGAGTATTTCGGTCCAGGTGCCTCTGCCCACCCCGCCTTGCACCCCACATTAACAGCGACCCTCAGGCCTGAATGGAGTCGTGGGGTGCCGCCACCCTCTCGTCTGTCTTATCTCCTTCCTGCACTTGCCTCCCGCAACCAAAATCTTATGGAAATGTCCCCAAAACGAGACGGGGATGTGGTGTGGTGCTGTATTTTAACGGGGCGGGGGGGGAGGGGAAGGGGCATTATCCCTGGATTTTAACGGGGTGAAAGGCCTTACCCCTGGAATTCCACGAGGAATATGGGGCGACGTTACCCCTGGATTTTAAGGGCAGGGGAGGAGCACGACACTACCCCTGTATTTAACAGGGATTCACCATGTGGGGGTGTTGCGGGATTGTCACACAGACCACCCCCCCGACCGCACCCGGGACTCCTCCACGTGCCGGTGACACTCGTGGACCCAGATCCCTCCAGCTTTGGGCTTTTCCAGGCAGCAATGGTTTGGGGAGGCAGGGGGGGAGATGTGTTACCTTCACCCCGCCCCCCCTTACTTCACTTCAATACCCCTTTTTTGCCTATAAATCTCCTCACCCCTCTCTCCCCAAAAGCCACATACTCCTCCTTACCCGTCCCCCCCGCAGCCTCTCGCAGGCGCTGACCTAAATCTGGTTTCTCCATCGTAACCTCAGTTTTACCGCAATTAATTTTTTTTCTGCTGGTCACAAGATAATTCCTGACGCCAGGAAGTCTGGAGGTCAGCTGGGGAGGGACTGGGGAGCGGGCGGCACTGGTTCCATACGGGATCACCCGGTAAAACCCGAGGGGAGTGAGAAAACACACCCTAGTCCCCTGCTAAAAATAGGGGGGAATCCCACTGGGATGAATGAAACCCACCGGCATGGTGGAGAGGCAGTTTGGGGGCAAAGCTGCGACTGGGGTGTTTGGAGGGTTTAGGAGGACCCCTTTGGGGGGGTCGAAGGGAACAGCGCGGTTTTATGTGTGTGTGTCCCGACCATTCCTTGCTATGAGGCCACCAAGGGTCATTTTTTGGGGGTGTGAGGGCGTGTGGGGGGTGTCTAGCGCTACACTGAGATGCAGGGGTGGGGTTTAACGATAAATTTGCATTACAAGGGGTGGGGGCAGGAGCTCGTTAGCATTCAGGGGGTGGGGTCGCCGCGCTGCCGCTATAAGCGGTGGTGCGAAAGGGAGCTTTTCCTCAGAGCACCAGCGAGCTGCAAGGGTTTCGGGTCTGTGGTAAGGGGTAGTGCCAATCCGAGCGCTCCAGGACACTCGGACTCTGGTGGTCGCGGTGCCCGGACGTGCCAGCCGTCACAATACCCACCGAGAACCCCAGGCTTCCACCACCACAATGAAAGCCATCAGCCCGGTGCGGTCCGTCCGGAGCTGCTACGAGGCCGTGTGCTGTCTCTCGGAGCAGAGTTTGGCCATCGCCCGGGGGGGCAACAACAAGAGCCCCGCCCTGGAGGAGCCCATGAACTTGCTGTACGATATGAATGATTGTTATTCCAAACTTCGGGAGCTGGTGCCGGGCATCCCGCAGGGCACCAAGGTGAGCCAAGTGGAGATCCTCCAGCATGTCATCGACTACATCTTCGATCTCCAGATCGTGCTGGAGGAGGGGGGGGGCAAGGGTCGCGACCATTCCTCGGAAGCCACCTTGTTGTCCTTAAAGGTAAGGGCTGTTTTGACGTCGGAGTGTGTGTGTATGTAATGGAGATACTGGGTGGGGGTGAGGGGGGTGCCGATGTCTGGGTCGGGATGGTTGGGGGATTGCCCTGGTGCGGTGGGGAAGGTGGAAGGACAGATGGAGAGGCCCCCCAGCCCCACTGCCGGGGTGACCCTGAGCCTTGTTCCACTGTGTCCGCAGGCGGCCGGGCTGGCATCGGATCTCTGCTCCAAAGACGAGAGAAGTTTGTGTCACTGATGGCTGCTCCTGCAGGTGAGTGTTCTCCCAGCCCCCACCTCCTCCGATCTCTAATCCCTGCGAGGATCCGCACCCCAATCCACCATCACTCGCCTCCAGCGTCACGAAGGGACTCCTACTGCCCCGATGCAACCCGATCAGTTCCCCAGTCCCGGGAGTTACACCAGGACTAATGAATATTTTTTTTTTGTCTCTCCATTCTTTATTCTCTTCCTCCTTGGCTTTTTTTTTCCACGCCTTTCTCCTTTTTTTTTCTCTTTACCTCTCCCCGTTCTCCTTCATTGTTTCCCCTCTCTTTTCTTACCCTCCTCCCTGTTTCTCCCCCCCGCCGTTTTTTTCCTCTCCTTCCCCCACCCTCTCTGCTCTGCCCTCCCGGTGCCAATTAGCAAACAGCAGCGAGCGGCGGTTCCTGGTTCGTTATCAGCCGGAGATAAATAGCAGCTTCCTCCGCGGCGCCGGGCTGTCTGCGACCTACCGGCCCCGGCATCGCCTCCCCCGGGCGCGGGGAGCGGCTGGTCCCGACCCCCCCGCATCCCTCCAACCGCCAGCATCTCCTCCTCCTCCCCTCCACGGAGAGCAGCGTCTCTGCTTGAGCAGGGCTTTGGATCCGAAGCTGCAGGAGCTCTCTCTGACAGACTGATGAAGAGGCAGCTGTCTGTATATGTTTGGATTATATAAGATGTTTGAAGGGGATCTGGGGAGGGGTGGGTGGATTGATTTTAGGGGGGTTTTGGGGAGGGGGTGGGTCCATCCTCGAGTATGAATGAAACTGGGGCCACGGCCTCGTTGTATTGTGGAGCTCTATACTAGAGTATGAGTTTTTGTACCTTTGTGCAGGAAGGTGAATTTCTGCGACCATGTCCTTGTACTTGCTTATAAACTTTTTATAAAAGTTACCATTTTTACAGAAGAACAATAAAATCTGTCTTGTTTGGATTGTTTTTCCTTGGGATGGAAGGGGCTGGGAGTTGGATCCATGGGTTGGGAGAACAGCACCCTAAGGGGGTGGTGGGAGCCCCCCAAAAACACCCTTCTGGATGGTAACTTCCAGGGTTATGGTAGGAATCTCATTAATTGATTAATGGCTTTGAAATGTTGGCTCAGGTATGGGAGGAATTAACCCTGGGCAGCTGGCTCCTAGCCTAGGTGTCTGCCAGCTGTTTTGGGTGCTGCTCTTCCGTATCAGAGAAGGTGGAAAGATGGTGCTGAGGGCTGGGGACTAGCTGGAGATGAAGCTGCAGTGCTTGAAGGGGAGGGGAAAAAAGGATGCTTTTAATGGCTTCCACTCTGCCAACCAAGCAAAAAACCGCCAACAAAACAACTACCACCAAAACATATTTACATATAATAAAAGGCTGCCTGCTGCTTTGGGGCTGGATTTGGGTTTCTGGTGGGCTGCTAAGGGAGATGCTGCTTCCCTGGGGATCCTTCCTGCCAAGAGAAGTGGAGTTTCTGGGCTGCAGCTGCCCTGGGCTTTGCAATCCTCCAGGTGCTATCCACACTCAATGCAATGGCCTGGATTCCTCCTGAGGGAGGGAAGGGGTGTTGGGAGCAGAAATGCCTTTCCCTTCCCTTGGATGAATGCTGCAGTCTCCCTTTGGCCTTGCAGCAGATGGGACCTGTGGCTGCAGCACAGCTGGGAAGGATCCTGCTCCCTTGGAAGGGTGCTGGCCTCTGCCTGTGAGCAGGGTCAGGCCTGTTTGCTCTCCTCAGGGTTGAAATCCCCCACCTGTAAAACCATCTCAGTGCCATGGGCTTGGCCAGGCACCCTGGGTACTCACTATATGGCATCAGGGTGTCCTCAAGGTGCTGTACTCCCCAGGTGAGTTCAGGGGTTTCATGATGGGAAGA
Source organism: Indicator indicator (assembly GCF_027791375.1). Taxonomy (NCBI): domain Eukaryota; kingdom Metazoa; phylum Chordata; class Aves; order Piciformes; family Indicatoridae; genus Indicator; species Indicator indicator. The sequence continues at coordinate 7,212,498 of NC_072042.1, read as the reverse complement.
GGAGGAGCAGGAGGAAGGCAGGAAGGATTTTGGAGCACAAGGTCATGCAAACCTTCCCCCACATGCAATGACTTTAGCCTCCATCTCTGTGAATCATGAACCCCTGGGAACATCCCTCCCTGCCTTCTTCCAAACTCCTGTCCCTGTGCTCCCTGAGGGTAGACTACCCTCCGTTAGCCTGGGATGGGTGACGGGGTAGGACAGGGTGACACCCCAGTGTGGTGGGAGGTAGGTGAGGGTGTCGGGCTGGAAACCACTGCTGCTGGGAATGGAGCTGCTGTTATTTTAATGGCTATAAATAGGCTTTTGCCATCTCTGCTGCTTTTAGCCAGGGAGGAAAAGCCAAATGGGGGGTGTTCAGGGTGAGCGTCCCCATGCTCACCCTGCTGTTGTTGTCCTCCAGCTGTGCACTGCTGAAGTGCCAAAGGGATTTAATTGGGATGGGTGGGAAAAGCACCCTGGGATTGAGCCAGGGGACAGGGATGGAGTTTGGTAGCTAAAAAATGGTCTCCTTGTGGTGTGAGCACCCGAACTTGTCCTGGGTCCCTCAGCTGGGATGATGGTGCTGCAGATCCTGGCCCTGGGGAAGCAGCTACTGAGCGTAGTTTGGGACTGGGGTGACAGGGAGCGGTGAGAACAGGCACTGTGGTGGTGGTGGTGGAGAAACCAGTCCTGGAGTGGCTTTGGGGATAGTCGCAGTGCTGGGGAGCTGGATGGGGACTTCCAGCCTGTGGGAGAAGAGGTGGCTCCTGTACTGTCCCTCATCGGGGAGTCAGGGTAGGGGATTCCCTCAGCCAAGACTGGGGGGCTCACGGCTCTCCTGAGGGCTGCCCCGGGTTTGGCAGGGTGAGGGCTTGGCGCTGGCTCCTGGGAAGCCTTCCAAGGGCCATCACCTCGTCCCAGGTGGTGGTCGGATCCCGATGCCTTTCCCGGAACAGCCTTTCCCAGGCCCTGGAGATGGTCGGAGGACTGGGAGGTGGGGACTGCGAACCGTGCCTGCAACCCCTCACAGCCTGGGCTATGGTGTGATGCTGAGGCTTTCCTTGGAAAAATAAAGAAAAAGGGGGGGAAAGGGGGAAAAAAAGGCGAAAAATAGCCCCAGTTGCCCTGCTGGGGCTGGGATTTCCCTGGGGCGTGGCTCTAGCGCAAGAAATAAACCCGGCCCCCACCCTATGCTGGGCTTCCCAGGGCTTTGCTGTTCCCTGCCCGGTTTATGGGTGCAAAAACCAGAGGAGGAGGAAAGCAAACCCAAACCCCAAAGAGGTGAAGGCCAAGCAGGGGCCCAGGCCAGTGGCCAGGTGGGCCGCTGGCCAACGGGGCCGGTTCGTTGGCCAAGATTTTGGCAAGCGCTGGGCTGATGCAATCGCTGCGCTGCCGGCAGCCGATCCCCACCTGTATTTGCCATTGTGTGCCCGGAGCTGTTTGCAGGTGTTTGCTGGCGCCGCACTGTCTGAGCCGCACTTCCCTCCTCCTCCTGCTGCTTCCCCGGCCAAGGCCTGCCCCCTCCCCGGCCCCCCCGGCTCACACGCCTGGCCTTGGACGGCCGTGTTCGTCTGCGGGAGCGGGGACACGCATGTGTGAGAGGGACACGCGTGCGGGAGAGGGGACACACGTGTGTGCTTGGGGGATGTGGGGTGGGAGCTCAGCCTGGATGCACATGAACTGTGTCGTGTGCACACGTATCTGTGTGCGCTTAGACACCCGTGTGTGCTCACACTCCTGTGTGTGCTCATGCTCGTGTCTGTGGGCAGTGACCTCTGTGCTCTTACATGTGCCTGCGTGCACTTCGATAGCTGTGTGCCCTTGCACACGGACTTACACACACAGGTCTGTGTGCCCTCACCTGCCTGCCGACACCCAAACGTGTGCCTACGCACAGTTACACACACACACACACACACACACACACACACACAGAGTTATCCACCCCTCCATCCCACGCTCCCTCAGCGACTCCGGCTGTCGCGGCCGCGGGATGCCGGCGCCGGGGGTGCCGAGGACTCCCGGGGCCGTACAGGCCCCTGCTCCACGGCTCGCTGCTGCCATCTCCAGGGCAGAGGAGGGAGAGCCCCGGGAGGGACCAGGACCTCCTCCGGGGTCCCACTCACACGCTCACATCGCCGTGCCAGCGAAGCCTTCCAGCTGGAAAATGGTGAAGCCAACAGGGACCCTCAGCTCAGCCCGGAGGTGGTGAGGAGTGGGGGGGCTCCACATACATCTCCCAGGACTTCTTCACGTACAGCAAGTTGGGCGAGCAGAGGGAGGAAACCTTGCATGGAGTCCAACACCTCTTGGAAGGCAACAAGAATGTCAGGGAGTACAAACAGCTCGACCTGTAAGACCTACTTCAAACCTTCTCCCTCTTTGCTGCCTCAGTTGTTGGGTGGATGTGGAGGGATCAGCCAAGGCAACACCCCCCCCCCCCCCCCCCCCCCAGCAAGCTGTCCCTTTTGGGTTGTGGTGTGGAAGCTGGTGCCTGTCATCCATCCAGAGGCATTGGCGACACAGGGAGATACCAGCCTGCAGCTTCTGGTACGGGAGAGAACACTGCTGGTGGAGAGCCATGGCTGGAAAGCCTGTAGAAGTCCTCCTGAAGAAGGATTAGATGGGTGTGGGTGTGCGTGTGTGTGTGTGTGTGTGTGAAGAATGCTCCTAACTCCTCCCTTGGCTGTGCAGGAGCATGAGCTGACTCAGAAGCTTTTCTGCAACACCTTCTTGGACAGCCCTTACCTCAGCAAGGGCACATTGATGACGTGTGGGGACATCATCTCCATTGTGTCCAAACTGCAGGAGGTAGGGCCACCTGCCAGCCTGAGCTCCCAGAAACTGGGTAGTTCCCTTCCTTCAATGTTCCTGTCCCATGTCACCCAGCTGAAGGCAGCCCAAGGCAGACAGGTGACAGGGGAGTCTGCACCCTGCCATGCACAGCATTGGCTTTGTGAGCTGAAATCCAGACAGTGGTTGCCTCCTCCTTCTAGGGAGGAAGATGAAGGTCTGAGTGGGTTGGGCTGCCAAGCTCAGCTGTGCTCCTGGCACAAGGAAATGGTGCCCAGCTGTGTGGTTGCTTTACTGCTGCCAGGGGTTTTGTTCTGCCTCAAAGCCCTCACAGGGTGAGAGGTAAATGTCTGGAGGCTCCTGGAAAAGCTGAGCTGGAATTTGGTATCCAGGCTCATCGGTAGCAGAGGGCACGGTGCTGGGTGTGTCCACGCCTGTCAGCCTTCAAAGGAGGATTCTCTGCAAGGAAGTCCATCTGAACATTCCCAGCCCTGGGCATGAAGTTGCCTCACGCTGGAGTGGACAACGATGGAGAGAAGAACACTGGAGAGGAAGGAACAGAGGTAGGTGAGAGAATGGATGGAGGGCAGCCAGGTGCTGGAGAGAAATCAACTGCAGTGGCTTGCTGGGCTCCCCTTTCTTTGAGAGGAAACCTGATGTCCCCCCCAGGTCATGTGATGGGTAGCCAATGGCTGTGCTGGGGACAGCGGGTGACAGGTTGGGTGAACTGCTGTGAGCGAACCTGAGGGTCTCATCTGCTCCCGATGAGTCCTGCTGGGGTTCCTGCTCCCCAAAACAGTGCTGACCCCTGCCCAAGGTGGCTTCTAGCTGAAGGACCCCAAAATGTTTTATTTCTCAAACAGAAGCAAACCACCCTGTACCCCAGGTAGCTGGGGATGGAAGTGCGTGAGGAAGGGGAGTCAAGGGGGAGGAAGGGGTGATGGGCATGGGGGTGTGATGGGGACAGGGGTGAGATGGGGGTAGGGTGGGAGCAACGGGAATGGGGGCAATGGAGACGGAGGGGCAGTGAGGATGGGGGAGTGATGGGGAGAGGGGGACAATGAGGATGGAAGTGAAGTGGGGCCAAGGAGGCACCAAGAATAGGAAGATGATGGAGACAAGGGGAGCAACAAGGATGTGGGGGAGCAACGGGTGTGGGGAGGGATGTGAAGATGACAGGGGGGCAGTGGGTACAGGGCAGGAGGGATCACTTCCCTCCAGGCTGAAACCCAAAAGAGCTGGGCTTGGGTTCGTTCTTTAATTAATAATTAATAACGCCCAAGGCCAGTGCCCTCCCCAGTCACGGCCCCCAGAGGTGGTCCCATCCGGACCACGCCCTACTGATTTGCATTACACCCCCTCTCCCCCCTCCCGCTGCCCCTTCGAGGCCCCTCCCGGGGCGGTGCCGTCAGCTGGGGCGGGAGGGTGAAGGGGGGCATGGCCTTGACGGCACCAGCAGCCAATCAAAGCGCGGCATTTTCCGCGGGAAATCCGAATTTCGCGGGAGGGCGGTTGGCGCTTAAAAAAAAAAAAAAAAAAAAAAAAACACAACAAGGGGTGGGGTGGCGGAAAGAAGAAGAAAAAAGAACCGACGCGAAAGGAGTGAGCGGGGCCGGGCAGAACGGGTGAGAGTGTAGCTGGCATGGGGAGGGCAGGGGGCTCTTCGTAAGCCCGAGTACCCCGGGGATCATTCTGGGGGCGCTTTTTTCATTCCCCCGCCTGGTTCGTGGTGGCGCTGCCTCCGCGTTGCTTCTCTGCATTTTTTTTTTTTGCATGGGGGGGTTGTGGTGGTTCGGAGCCCGGCTGATGTCAGAGCCCGGCAGGTCCCCCCCAACTCCGTCCCCTGCTCCCCAAAAATGCCACAGCTGAGATTGTGACACCCCCCTCCCCACCTCTTGCTGTAAAATCGCGGGGTGCTCCTATTCCGCCTCCCCCCGGCTTCTCGGAAAGGACTTTGCAATGCTGCGGCTCCCCAGGGGAGTGTCCCCCGCCCCGGGGAGAGGGGGCACCACCTTCCCGCACCCCCCTCCTCCCCATCACCCGAAGAAGGTCATGTCGGTGATGGGCTCCGTGGAGCAGGGGACTTCCAGCCTTGGTAGCCCCCTGTTATCCACCGGCTGCATCACCCAGACCTATGCACTGGGGGCTGTCAGCGTCCCCCCTTTCAGGGGTGGGGGTCTTTATGCCACCCCCCAAGGACCCCAGCTCAGGACTCTCTGCTCGGCCTCGGCGGGACGGCTACCGGTAAGGTGTCTGTACCCCCTCCCATCTTTGGGAATCGCTTCGGTCGGGTCTGGGGGGAGCAGCGAGTGGGTGCACAGCATACATCCCCCCCACCTTCCAAACTGTGCAGCTGCTCTTGGGGTGTGCACCCCCCGGGATGTCCCCTCGGGGCAAGGGGGTGGCAGTCGAGGGCCCTGAAGTGGCTCTGCTCTTGCTCAACTTCCCTCGGCTCCGCCTTCCGCTTGTCGGCGGCTTTCGGCCTTTTCCTTGTCCCCTCCGGGTCACGGTTCGGGTCCTGGTGCCGAGTCCGGTGTCAGCCACGGTGTGACAGCAGGAGCGGGACAGGGACTGTCCCCCTGTGCTGGGCACTGCTGAGGCCACACCTTGAGTCCTGGGGTCAGTTTTGGGGCCCTCACTCCAAGGACATTGAGAGGCTGGAGCAGGTCCAGAGAAGGGCAACAAAGCTGGGGCAGGGTCTGGAGAACAGAGCTGGGGAGGGGGAGCTGGGGGTGTTGAGGCTGGAGAAAAGGAGGCTGATGGAGACCTCATTGCTCTCTACAGCTCCCTGAGAGAAGGCTGGAGCCAGATGGGGGTTGGGCTCTTCTCCCTAGGAACAAGTGACAGGATAGGAGGAAATGTCCTCAGGTTACCCCAGGGGAGGTTTCTGCCCCTTGAAGGTTGTCAAACCCATCCCCGGAGGGCTTTCAAAACCGTGGACATGTGCTGAGGGCCATTGTTTGGCGGTGCCCTGGCAGTGCTGGGCTCCTGCTTGGTTGGACTCAATGCTCTGAGCTTCTTTCCCAACCTAAACTATTCCGTAACTCTATGAACCCTCTTTCATGTGAAGAAGGGAGGGCTGGGTGCTGCTGTGTGTTTTTGGGGCACCCAACCTGCCCAGTGACTCTCCCTGCTTTGGGACCAGGACCCCCGAGGTGACACAATGACTTGTCACCCAGGGAGGTGTGGGCACATGGGGCCGGGGTGGCTCAGCAGCCCTGCCCCCAGCTGGGTTCCTGCCTGTGGTCACAGCAGGGTTTGCAATGTGGTTTTTTTGGGTGTGTGTGAATTTGAGGCAATCTCCGTCCTCCATGGGACACCCCAAGGCTCTGAGGCAGGGACCCTGGTGGGGGTTACCATGGGGAGGGGGATTCTGGCCCTGCCTGTGTCTCTCTCACCCATCCTGGGGTCAGGGCTTGCAAAGCTCAGCACCCACTGCCCTAAACAGGAACCTAAGACCCAGGCTGAGTGCTGGTCCCATGCCCACCATTGGGGTGCATGGCTGCCCATCCCGGCTCTCCTTCAGGATGGCCCCCAGTGAGCCCCTGGCTGCTCAGCCTTGCTGGCAGCTGGCATTTAATTCCTGCCCGGGCACCTGTCCAGCCCTCACTGTGAGCCTCTGTTCTCCCCCAGATCCTGGGAGAGATCCCAGACCCTGCTAACTCCCATTCCAATTTTTTTCAAGCCTTTATTTATTTATTTATTTATTCCTCCCCTTCCCCCAGTCCCTGATGCTTGGTGCCAGCTGGGGGTGTTGCCATGGCTGGAGGAAAAGTGTGTGGGGGGGTGTCTTTGCTTCCTGATTCATGCCATGCTGGCTGGCACTGTTGCAAACGCTGTCCCTCGGGGCTCTGGGGCCACCTGTCTCCTCTTTGGCCGCTTTGTCTTCAAACCATGTGTGATGCTGCATCCTCTGCTGCAGGGGCTGCTCTTACGGAGAGACACCCTTTGCTGCTTCCTCCCCCAGTGACACCCCAGAAATTCACAGTCCCATTTCCACTGCGGATCTGGATTTGGGCTAACAGCCTCTTTGGCATTACCACCATCATCACCCATGCCAGGAGATGCTCAGGGTGCTCCTGCCCTGAGTGAGGTGTGGGGAGGCTCATCGTACCCTCGGGGATGTGAAGCGCTTATCCCCAAGTGATGCTTGGGGTTAGAGGATTTTGGCTAATGACCTCTGTGTCATCACCATCATCACTCACTCCAGGAGATGCTCAGGGTGCTGTCACCCACGACTGTCCCCTAAATGGGATCTGGGGGAGGCTCATGGAACGCTTGGGGACACAAAGTGCTCTGACTATTCTCTGAGCAGGATCTGAGAGGGGCTCGTGTGGCACTTGCGGACATGAGGTGCTCCTGTGTCTCCCCGGGTAGCTTGCAGGTGGCATTGACCTCTGCCCCCACCCTGTTCCCTGATGCTGTGACCCCATTCCCAGTCCCAGTACGATGGTGGCAGCTGCAGCAGCTGGGGTGCCCCACACCCTGTGTCTGGGCACAGCCTCTGTGTGAAGATCTGGGCTGATAGGTGAGGAGCGCTTCCCAGCAGGGCGACCGTGGCTGCTCCCAGCTGCTTTATGGCTTTGTGACCTGTAAATGATCTTGGATCTCCTGGTCCAGCTGGAGGGAGCGGGAGAGCAGGAAGAGTTGTTTCTCGTGGTCCAAAACAGACTTCCTTTAGCCTCTCCTTTGAGGGTTCTGCAGCAGGGAAATGTGTTTGCCCCCATGAAAAGCTGAATATTTTGGAGCAATACCAATCCCACCCTCAGCAGACCCCTACAGAATCTCCATAGGGCTACCAGGATCCCTGCTGCTGGCCCTAGAGGATCTCTGTAGGGGTCATGGGATGTCTATATGGGCTCAGGGCTGGAGAGAGCCCTGTGGGCTCCAGGCTGTCCCTGCCTGCTCCATGCTAGGACGAGGTGTCCAGAGTCTGCCGTTGTTTCGGTTCCAGCTGGCAGGGCTGAGCCACCTGTGCAAAGAGCACCCAGGGTGGCAGCCCCTGTGGGTGCTGGGCTGGAGCCCAGCCCTGGGGTGGGGAACTGCTTGGCAGCACCCCAGATTCTTCTGGGGTGATGCAGGGTGATCCTGTTCCCCCTCAATCCCATCAGTTTTTTTCTGCATGGGCAGGAGAAGGGCATTTGAGGGGTGCAGGGAGCTGGGGAGGGTCCTTTTATCCTTTGAGGGGCTTTTTCCAGCTCCCCTGACCTGGGCAATGTCTCCAGCCAGGCCTTCCCTCTCCATCTGTGCTGGGACTGCTGGGATGAGACTCTTGTGGGGGGGGGGGGCGGAGCATGGCCTTCCTCCCCACTGTAGGGTGGTCTCCCCATCCTGGGGCCTGAGCTGGGGTCAGCCACCCTCCTCTGCCCATGGTGGGCAGAAAGCTCCATGATTGCCCCAAATGTGGGTGTTCTGCATCCTCCTGGCCCTGCCTCCCTGCCCCACTAGTCCTCAGCCATCCCAAAGTGGGGGGTGGGGGGGCTGATCCAGCAGCCCTTTGGCATGAGCAGTGTCCCTGGCATGGGGGCATGATCCCTGAGTGCTCCACGCACCCCCCCTGCCAGCTCATCCCTGGGCACTGTGTTCTCACACCCAGGGGCAGGCAGCAGGGCTGTGGCACAGGGTGGGAGTAAGGGAGATCCTGGGCAAACCCAGAGAAGGCAGTGGGTGCTGTTGAAAGGCAGTGCTGGCAGTAGGAGCCTGCCATGCCCCCCCCGGAGAAAAGGGGTGTTCTGATGCTTGGGCTGGGCAGGGTGTAGCTGCTTGGCAGGCAGAGCTGGCAGGAGGCCCAGCCTGCCCCCCCCCAGTGCCTTACCCCCTCCCCAGCCAGCTTCTGCCCTTGCCCAGGGCACAGTCAAGCCTCCTCTCCCACCCCCAGCATCGTACTGGAGTGTAACAGCTGTGTCCCCATCCTGGGAATGGTGGCTGGTGAGTGGAGTTGCAGGGGTCTTGAGGTTTGGTCCCTGACCCCCTCCCTCGTCTGCTCTGGTTCATCCCAACCTCCCCAGCTCTGGCAGGGTGCTGGCAGCCCCTCGCTGTGCCCCGCTCAACTGTTGTGTGCCTAATCCTACCTGGCTGGGGGGTGGGCAGCAGCTGGGACACAGGAGGGACCCTCTTGTCCATTGTCCTTCTGGTGTGTCCCAGCAATGCCTGAGCCCACCGAAGTGTACCCCCAACCCCAAATTGCATGTGGGGGAGCAGAGGGTCCCATTTTACCCCCTCCTGCACATGAGGAGGGGAGAGACCACCTTAGTGACTGTGGTTCTTGGGGGTCAGAGGTGACTGGAGACACCACATTGCTTCTGTGCCTCAGTCTCCCCATTGCTTGGGCAGGTGGGGTGCAGCTGACACCCCCTCCCCCCCAGATCTGCCACGGGAACACACGAGTGGGCACAGCCATGGGTGTCTGGAGAAGCAAAGGTTTGGGTGCCAGCAGAATGGGGGGAGGAGGGGGAGCGCTCAGGTCGATGCCCCACCCCCGCCCCTCCATCCCAAATGGTGCTGGCAGATGTGTGGGGTCTGATCCGGGGCAGGTGGTTCCCATGGGCTCGGCGGGAGCCGTCGGGGTGCCGGCAGCTCGGGGGCAGATCCGGGGGCGCGGGGGCCGGGGATAGGGGATAGGGGAGCGTTGGCTGGGGAAAACCTGCTTGGGGAAGGGAGGGAGGGAGGGAGCAGATTCCCACAGGAGCTTGGGATCAAGCCGGCTCCCTGGGGGGGAGGAAAACAGCCCCCGGCACCTCTTCCGCCGGCCTCCTCGGGTGGGAACAAAGCCGAGGTGCCCAACCCTTCCCTTCCCCAAAAAGTGGGGGTGTGCCCAACCTTTCCCCAAAACGTGGGGTGTGCCCCATGGAGCTGCTGTGAGAGCTGGTGCCGGGAGCTGGGCACCATGCGGGACGCGCTGGGGGGGGCTCTGTGGGACAGCCCAGCCTGGGAGCAGGTACTGGGGGAATGGGGCTGGGGGGCTGCTCCTGGCTGCTGAGCCAAAGTGTCCCCCCTAAGTCCTACTTGTATTTGGAGGTGTGGGGGGGTCCTGGGGCATGCGCATGTGTTGGAGGGGGTGGTTCTGTGACACCCCCCAGCTCCTCTCTGCACCCGCTCTGCTGCTTCCCTTTTCCTGGCTTTCTTCTCCCCAGGTGATGCTGGCAGGTCAGTTGGGGTTGATTTCAAGGAGCTGCTTGCCCTGGTGAGGGGCGGCTTGTGCGGGGAGGTGTCTCTGCACCCAGAAACCAGTACCTCCCCACCTCACACACCCGCCCCCCCCCCCCCCCCCCACCCCAGTTTTCCTCCAGCTGGGTGCAGGTGTCCAGGGCACCCACGGGTCCCTGGGGAGGGCTGAGCCTCGCTGGTCCCAGGTGTGTCAGTGGCAGCTGGGTGCCCTCGGCTACCTCCAGCTGTGGTGGGGGTGGGGACTGTTGGGTGAAACCCTGCACCCCAAAGAGCCAGCTGGCAGGGTGAGATCCAGCCTTGGAGCTGCCACTGTTCCCAGGGGTCAGCCTCCTGTGCCAGGAGCTGGGGATGAGAGGAAAGCCCAGTGGGTGTCCTGCAGCTGCTGGGGGGGCTGGGGTGCTGTATAGGAAGCAGGCAGGAAGCCATGGTGAGGTGCTTGCTGGGACCCCCCCATCTCCTCACCCAGCTCTCAGTGGGTGCTGCAGAAGCCCATCCCAGAAGGGGTTTTGCAACTGAAGAGTCTCTTGCAAGATCCTCCCTCCCCCAGGCTGTGGTACCCAGGGCTCAGCTGATGGCCTGGGGGGAGCTTGGGAGTCTCTTTGCCCTGACGTGAGGTTTTCTCTCCTGCTCCAGGCCAAGAGGAAGCTGGACCTGGAGGGCCCTGAATTTCGCACACCAAAGGGGAAGGGCAGGACACTGGTGCAGGTCCCCAGCCCCAGGAGTAAGTGGTGCTGGGTGAGACTGGGAGGAGGGGACAGACCCTGTTTTCCCTCTCAGAGCTGCATCAGGGTCCTCTCTGACCCCACCCAGAGTGACTCGAGGTGGCACCATGGGAGCAGCACCCAGCCCTCAGCCCCTCCTTGCCTGGGAGCCGATTCAGTTCCCTGGGCTGGCAGAGACCCCTGTGGGCCCTTTCTGGGTTATTCTTCTGCCAGGTTAGGGTTCTACAGGGCTCAATGTCCCCAGTGTGTCCAGCACACTGTCACCTCTGTCCCACACTAAGGAGGGGACAGGGGTATATCGGGTTCAGTATTGTCACCTCCACCCCACGCCCCACCCTGCGGAGGGGATGGAGCAGTGTCCTGTATGCAGCACTCTGTCACCTCCATCCCACGCTAAGGAGATGGTGGCCGGGGGGCGTTTACTTGCAGCCCCCAGGTCTCCCGGGGAGAGGAGTCGCTACCACACGTCCCTGGGGCTGCTCACCAAGAAGTTCCTGCGCCTGCTGAGCGACTCCCCCGAGGGCGTGGTGGACCTGAATGGCGCGGCCGAGGTGCTGGGCGTGCAGAAGCGCCGCATCTACGACATCACCAACGTGCTGGAGGGCATCCAGCTGATCTGCAAGAAGTCCAAGAACCACATTCAGTGGATGTGAGTTGCGCTGGGGTTGGGCATGGCACCTGGGACAGGCTAAGGCATGGCTGGCCTGGCAAGGTGCAGGCTGGGCTGTGGCTCAGGTGTCCTCTCCCCCCACAGGGGCACAGGCATGTTCCAGGATGCGGCGGTGGCGGCCAAGCAGCAGGCACTGCAGGGAGAGCTGGCACAGCTGGGCAGGGGCGAGAGGAGCCTGGACCAGCTCCTGCAGAATGCCAGCTGGCACCTCCGGCAGCTGATTGACAACGAAGCCAACCAGAGATATCCTTGTGGGGGGGAGATGGGGGGGACGGTGCCTTGGGGACAGGGAAGACGGCCTTGGGGGACCCTTCAGAGTCCGTCTCCTCCACTTGTCTTCTCCTGCCAGGGAGGTGGATGCTGGGGGGTTATTGAGCCATCCCAGTCACAGCCCCTCCTTTTCCTATACCTTGTCTGTGCCCACGCTGGCCTATGTCACCTACCAGGACCTCCGTGCCATCAGCCACTTCCAGGAGCAGACGCTGATTGCTGTGAAGGCTCCTCCAAAGACACAACTGGAGGTGCCAGATTTCAGCCAGGTGTGTGTGGGGCAGGCACTGGGGCCAGGAGCCACTGCCCTCCTTGCAACAGGGTAGTGGTGTGGGGGCTGCTGTATCTGCACCATCCTTGGGTTTATCTGGAGCCTCTCAAGGGTGCAGCCCAGCATGACCCTGGGTAGTTTTGGGGTGTCTCCAAGGGTCTGTTTGACCCTGAGCTGGTCCTTTTGCAGTTACAATGCCCTACTTGGGCCCCACATGGGTTGGGGACAGTGGGGTGTGATATGTGTGACCTCCTTGGTGCCCCCACTGAGCCTTGATTTCCCCACCCAGGACAACTTCCAGCTCTACCTGAAGAGCACCAATGGCCCCATCGAGGTGTACCTCTGCCCGCAGGAGATCACAGAGGAGAGCCACACCAAGAATCGTGGTGTCCCCTCCACTGACACCCCACCATGGGACCATGCCTCGCCCCCTTCCCTGCCAAATAGCCTTGGTCCAGCCCCACAGACACCCTACAACTGGGGGGGCACAGGAACCCCTTCCTCACCTTCCTCTCTGCCTCTCACCATCCCAGGGGTGTCCAGCTCACTGCTGGAGGTGGAAGCTGGGCTGCTGGGCTCCCCCCAGCCCCTCCTGCAGCAGACGGAGGACCAGCTGCCCCGCACCCCTCCACACCTGGACTCAGGCTCCTTTGTCACCTTCTCACCTCCCCTGGAGCAGGATGACTTTCTCTGGGGGCTGGAGGGGGAGGGCATCAGTGACCTCTTTGAGGCATATGACCTGGGAGACCTCCTGAATGCCTGAGCCCCCCCACCAGTGCCTTTGTCCCCTCCAGTCACTTGTGTCCTGAGTGCATGGGGTCTCTGCAGGGCAGCTGGAGAGTGGGAGGTGGGTTGGGGAGTATTGGCTTGTCAGAGGGGGAGTGGGGGGTGGTGGCAGCTTGTGTTGGCCACCCTGTGTGGCTTCTCCTCACTCTTCTGGGTTGGTTGTCACCTGAGGGCTGTGTTTGTCACCTTGCTGGGCTCTGGCAGTGTCCCAGGGAGGTATAAGCCTGTGGGAAGGATCCAGCCAAGTCCAGTCCCAGCACTGCTGCAAAACCAGGGGGTGCTCCCCACCATAACCCCCCACACACACCCTGCAGCTGCAGGGGGGACCGGTGGTGTCTTTGGGTGCACAGGGTGGGTGAGGGGTGCCTTTGGGTGGAAGAGAAGCCCTTGCCCAGTATGGGTTGTGCTGGGGGTGTATCATGTTTTAGGAGCCCTCCAGTTGCTCCCAAGCTGGGTTTGTTTCTTTGGGGTCACACTGGGTTGCTGTGAGTGGCAAATTTTGCCCTCAATGTTGATGTCACCTTTAGGTGATGAATTTGAAGCTCAGGTGTGGACACTGCACCTGCAGTCTCTGAAATCCATGGCTCCAGCAAATCCCTGGTCAGGACAGGGAGCCATATTTCCTGGAGGGGAGGAGGGGGCGGGGCTGTGATACCTCTTCCCCAGACCCTACCAGCTCCTTCCAACCTCTTGAAGCTACTGGTGCTGGAAAGACCAAGGCTGGAGCATAGCAAGGAGTGGAGGGACGCTGCCAACTGATGGCTGTAGCAGAGAGGGGCATGGGATGTGGTGTGGGATGAGCCCCAGGACACGGGTGAGAGGCTGTCTTTGCTCAATATGTGTTTATTGCACTCTATTTATAGGGGACCCCCCCTCCCCTCAGCATGGCGCTGGCATGGGGGGGGAGGGTGGGGAAGCTGGAGTGAGTCTATTTAAGTTGTCCTGCCTCGGCGTGGTTCTCCTTGGGAGTGTCCTAGGTCAGAGTGGGGTTTAGTTTGTATTTTGGTTTTGGCATGGCAAAACTTGTGGCATTTGATGTTTTCTGCCCGGGAGAGGGTGGAATTAAATAAAAGGTTGGAGTTGTGAGGGGCTGGTTTTCTGTGAACAGTGAAATGGGGGTGGGTCATACATCCGCCTCCCGCAGTCCCGGGGCTGGCCAGTAGGTGGCAGAGCAACCCCAGCAAAGGGGTTCCTGAGCCGCTCTCCGGGCTTGGGAAGGGGACCGGGCTGTGACCCCTCAGCCCCCGCATCGGCCGTGGGTGAAGGGGTCTTGGTGTGCGGGGACTGGAGCGAGAGGCGTGGGCACCCATGGTGTCCTCTCGTGGCAAATCAGTCTCGCAGAGCACAGCTGAGGCTTTTTGGCCCCTTTTTTTTGCCCTCAGCCTCATGGAGGGATGAGCTCAGTGCCCCGGGGACTCTGAGCGACCTGGGTTGCTGGAAGATGTCCCTGCCCGTGGCAGGAGGGTTGGAACTTGATGGCCTTGTCCCTTCCAACCCAAATCAGTCTGTGATTCTGTGTGCCCAGCCACAGATACCTGCTGTAGGGCATCCACGCTCCCTCATCCGCTGGGAAGAGCAAATAACCAGGGAATGGGACACCAAAAAGTCCAGCTCCTCGGACCTGCAGTGCCCGAGACGAGGTGCAGGGATGTGTGGCTTCAGAGGTCCCCTCCAAAGGGACAAAGAACACCCTGGGAAGAGGGCTTCAGGAATCACTCTCTGCCCAAAGAGGGACTGGAGCAGGGTGAAAGTGGCCTCCAGTTCAACCAGTGGTAGGGGTAGGCTGGGCTTAACCCCAAGACATCCCTATGAGGTGGGTGCTGGGGTGTCAGGGTAAAGGGGGTACTGAGGTGCTGGGGTGCAGTGAGGGGCAAGGTGCCGGAGCAAAGCGGGTGCTGGGGTGGGGTAGATGCAGGGGTAAGGTGGGTGCTGAGGTGCCTGGGTGAGGTGTGTGCCGGGGCAAGGCTGGGGGGTGCCAGTCCAGCAACACCCCGGAGCTTTTCCCTTCCTCAGTCTGCTTCATCCCGGGACCCCGCACTCCCCCAGCTGCCGGTGCCCGCATCAGGGGTGCCAGGACGGGGGCCCGGGGCCTCTTCGCCTTTAACGGGTGAGCGGGCGGGGCCACCCACGTGACGGCGGCGGGAAGCGGGGGAGGGTGCGAGCGAGGGGGCGGGGCCGGGGAGAAACCGCCCGGTACCGAGCGGAGCTCCGGGGCTGGGCATGGGGCGCTGAGCTGGGCCTCCGGCACGCCGGGATTCTCCCGGTGCGCTCCAAGTGCGGAATTGGTACCACCCCCCGGTGCCACCCGCACCATGCCCGAGCAGCTCAGCGTGGCCGAGTTCTTGGCCGTCACCGGTGAAGACCTCAGCTCCCCGGCCTCCGTCTTCGCCTCCAAGATGCAAAAGTGCCGGGGGGCGGTGGGGGCTCTGGAGGAGGTGAGAGGGGCTGGAGTGGGGGGATCGCGTTGGGCTCCCACCCTCGGAACACCCCGCACCCCGGGGCAGCAGCTCCTGGCATCCACAGGTGCTGCTCCAACGCCCCGCGGGGGGCACGTCCCTTTCTTGGGTTCCTGTTTATTGAGGTCCCGCCTTCATACCGAGACCCCTGGGAAGGGGGCTTGTGCCGATGGTCACCCTAATGTGGGTACTCTGGGACACTCGGGCTGGCTGTATGCATCTCAATGGCCTCAGTTTGAACTTTTGGAGGGCATGGCTGCAGAAATGACAAAACTCCTTTTTAAAGATTCAGTCTCCATCTCCAGGTGCCAGCTTGGAGCCATTAGGGGTTAGGGCATCTCTCTAGGGCTGGCCATGGAATCCCAGCTGGTGCCAGGACGTCCCTGGTGGTGTCAGAGCATTCCCCCCCCAGGGCCGAAGGACCTCCCTGGGGCCTAGCATCAGGGCCTTAAGTGATGAATTCTTAGGCTGCACCCAGCCCTGATGTGATGTAGAGACCCTGGTGGTGGTAGAGCCCCGGGAGAGGGTGGGGGGGAGTCGCACCGCGGGGGTCCCCCCCCAAGCCAGGGCAGTGGTTTTTAGCAGTATTTTTCAGCCTCCCCTCAAGATCCCCAGCAGCATGCACAGGAAGGGCAGAGGTGGGGAGGATCTCCTGCCTGGAATAAAGGCGGTTCCCAGCTGGTCCTGCGGCGCTGCTGGCTCCTCCTGGGGCAGGAATAGCTTTGAAGGGCAGCCAGGGCTGGCGGGGACATGGGGCCCCAGGTGCCAGGAGCCCCCAGCTGGGTGTCCTTGGGCTGGAAACTGGGGAAACACCATGGAGTGTCCTGCTCCCCACCATCATCTGTTGGGCACTGCCATGGCTCTGCCACTCAGCTGGGCAGAGGGAGGCAGCTCCAGCCAGGAAGCAGCAGCAAGAATTTTGTTTGGCTGCTTGGAGAAGCTGCAGGTAAAGGGGGTGGGGGGAGAGGCATTCCCCAGAAATGGGGGAGTGGGAAGTGTCTGTGTGGGGTTTGCTTAGTGAAGCTGTGGAGTGTCACTGCAAGCTGGCAGTTGTGACCACTGTCATGTGTGCCTTGGGGGGCATGGGGCTGAGTCCCCCCATCCTACCAGAGGTTGCAGGGAGCCCTCAGTGGGGAGCAAACTGCTGCCAGGCCTTTGGCACTCCTTGCATGAGGGGAAGAGAGAAAGGCACCCAAAGCAGTCCCAGCCCCACACCTCCCCAATGATGGGCGTAGGACTGATGTGGGGGGAGTGGGCTGAGGGCCAGAGGTTGGTGCTTGCATGCTGCTGTTGGCTGGAGCCACTGTGTGCCTCAGTTTCCCTCCTGGGATTCATAGAATCATGGAATTTTTGGGTTGGAAAAGCCCCCTAAGATTGAGTTCAACCTTCAGCCCAACAACACCATGGCCACGTCCCAAAATGCCATAGCCACACATCGTGATTACCTTCAGAGCAGAGGACTCCACAGCTCCCTGGGCAGAGGGCTGTCCCCTGTCCCCTCCTGGGGCTCCTGTGGCTCGGAGGTCCCTGGAGCTGCTGGCAGAACCTGATGTCCCTGGAGTGAGTTGGAAGGTTGGATCCAGCCCTTGGGGGTTAGGGCTGGGTGTTGTGTGCATGTCACTGGACACCTCTGGGCCAGGGCAGGGTGACCTGATAGAGCCTGCTGACACATTTGGTGGCAGAGTTGGCACCCAGGCTCCCAGATCACCCCATCACTGGCCCAGTAACCCCGGGTCCCTGCTATGTGCTGCCCTTTGTACCCAGGGCAGTGCCACATGCTGATCCCAGCCTGGCATTGCTGCCAGTCCAGCCCCTGGTACCCACGGTGGATCCTTCCCTGGGTGGCACGAGCTGGTGGCAGGGGGGAGGCAGAAGAATGACCTCCATTGAGCATCCTGCTGGGGTGGTGCTCGGGAGCCCCAGGCTGTGAGCCTGGGTGGCTGCTGAGCAGGTGGAGATCTGTCCTTTCCTCCATGCCCGCGGGGTACCCCTTGTGCTCCTGTCACTGCTGTGCCAAGGTCCTCAGCTCCCCCTGAGTGGTCCCGGAGCTGGGCTGGGGGTGATGGGTGCTGCAGGGGCTCCAAGACATTCCTGTCCCCTGCTCTTCAGGGCTGTCCCCATGCCCCTCCCTGGGCAGCCTGTGCCAATCCCTGACCACTCTTGCAGCACAGAAATTGTTCCTCATGTCCAACCTAACCCTCCCCAGCCCAATTCCAGGCCATTTCCACTCCTCCTATCACCTGAGACTAGGCAGAAGAGCCCAACCCTCACCTGACTCCAGCCTCCCTCAGGGAGCTGTAGAGAGCAATGTCTCTCCTCAGCCTCCTTTTCTCCAGGCTGAACGACCCCTGGTCCCTCAGCCCCTCCTCACCAGCCCTGTTTTCCAGACCCTTCCCCAGCTTCGATGCATCGCAAGACCCATCCGGGTGGGGGGGTCTGGCTCTTTCCTTGACCCTGGTCCCCTGCCAGCCGGCTCGTCCTGGCCAAAACTGGTCCCCAGCCTCTCGTCCAATGAGGAGGGCTTTGGAGAGTGGCACCGAAGCCAGGCTGACCCCGCAGCCAGGAAATCAGCCCCAAACCCTTCGGGGAGAGCCTTAGAGAGCCGCAGAGCTTCTCCATTGTAGCTGCCAGGTGGGCTCCTCCCTGCCCCTCTGCCGCTCACACCCTCCGAATATTTGCAGCCTGTTCTCACGCCTCTGGTACCTGCAGCCAAGCCTTCCTTAACCCTTTCCTGATGGCTGCAGCCGATGTGTCTTTGGCTCTGATGCCCTGCGGGCAGTGCCACAGGTGGCTTGATGTTGGCATGGTCTTGGGTTGGCCTTGGATTGGCACTGGATTAGTCTTGGGTTCAGTTTGTCCTGGTCCTTGGTGTGGGTGAGTAGGGGCAGCCTGAGCAGGGAGGGATGGAGGGACCAGCCTGGGGATGGGAAGTGCTTTGAGTCCGTGCAGGATGCAGCTGCTGGGGGCTGTGGGGAGCTCCACAGTGCTGGGAGCCACCACCAAGATCCTGTGTGAGCTGGCAGGGGACAGGAGGTGTTTGTGGACAGCTGTTTGTGGGGTTTCTGTGATTTAGGTCCCTGTTGGATGTCGGTGGAAGGTGGATCCTGTTTCTGGCTCTGCTCTGGACCCCTGCATGGAGCTGGGCAGGTCCCTCCCAGCACTCCTGGCCTCAAGCCATGGGGATATGTGCTGGGGTGCTGGGGACAGGCTGTTGTGTCCATGCTCGTGGTGCTTCATCAAACAGCCCTGTGAGAGCCAAGGAGGCATTTTCCATGGCTGCTGGAAGGTGCTGGGATCTGAAGCGGCATTGGGTGTGCTGGCCAAGCCCCTCACCCCCTGCCACCCGTCAGATCCAGGCTTCGTGAGCAGCCGTAGCTCTGCCTGGCAGCCACAGCCATGGGGACCATGGGCCTGGCAGGGTCCAGGCTGGACGTTGAGCTTCTGGTGTCTTCGGGATGCCTGCAGCTCCTTTCCCAGCCCTGAGAGCTTGGCTGCTGCCCAGCACATCTGCAGGGTAGAGCAGCCTCCCCCCGGGGCAGCTGGGCTGGGGGAGCTGCGGCCGCGCTTGGCACCGCCCCTGAGCGCCGCTTGTGTTCTGTCCTTGCCTTTGCAGAGCCTGGACGGGGACCAAGCCGTGCTCCAGAGGATCAGGAAATATGTGAAAGCCATTCACAGCTCTGGGCTCAGTGAGTTCTGCTCCCAGAGACCATCCCCAGGTCACCAGGGTCTGTGATGGCCCCGTCCACCGCCAGTGCTGGTCCTGAGCAGTGAGGTGGCCATGGGTGCTGGCCACCCTGAGGGGATGTGTGTGATTGCTTGCTGCCAGCCAGCCTGGCAACATGGTAGGGTGCCCTAAAACATCTTAAAAAGATGTAAAAAGGGAAACTGGGAAATTCTGGAAGGTTGTTTGCAGCACTTTCCTGCCCTAGAAGCAGGATCAGCCCAGCTCTGCCATGGCAGGGTGAGGATATGGGTGCTGGGGGTCCTCATGATGTGGCCACCTCCAGGGACAGGATGCTGCAGGGTCACCCTGTGTCCCTCACTGGTGTCTCTCTGCACAGCCCATGTAGAGAACGAGGAGCAGTACAGTGAGGCCCTGGAAACCTTTGGCAACAGCCACCTGTCCCAGAATAACCATGAGCTCTCCACAGGCTTCCTCAACCTGGCAGTCTTCACCCGTGAGGTCACTGCACTCTTCAAGAACCTGGTGAGCTGCTAGGACTGGGGAGGCGCTAACCCCCTGGGGTGGGATCCTGGGGTTCATGGTGCCTCCAGTGCAGCCTCAGCTGTTCTCTGATTCTGGCTGTTGCCAAGCCAGGAAAAATCTCTGTGATCCATCAGGATTTGGAAAAACCGCCTAGTGTGCAGCCCCCCTGCCAGCAGCGGTCCCCAGCTCCCAGCCTGGACTGAGGGACATGGTCCCAGTGCTCCCAGTCTGCGCAGATCCCTGGTTGCTGGAACTGCAGCCCCTTCCCCGCTCTGCTGGGACTCCATGGGAGGCTGGGGCTGCTGTTTGCTTTCCCTTTCTTTCTTCCTGCCTTTCTTCTCACATAGTTCCCTCTCTCATCTCGCTTGCCAAGAAGTAAATCAAAGCCACTTGGAGCTGTATGGTGGGGCCTTGGGGAACCCTGGAAGTGGGCAGAGGTGGCTACTAGCCCTGCCAGCAGCACTTTCTCTCCCCTGGGAATGGCTCTGAAGAAGGAATTACTTCCCATGGGGAGCTGGATCCATGCACACCCAGTGGTGAAGCTCTCTGGTGGGGTGCTGTGCTGCTGGTCCCCTTCAGATCTTCCCTCCCCCCCAGCAAGGGATTTTTTTGGCTGCTTTTTTTTTTTTGGCTGCTTAAGAGATTTGTTTCTGCTGCCCCTCCCCCAGCAAGAATTCCAGATTTCGGCGTCTTCCTCTCTCATTTACCCCAGCCTGGGCCTCCCTGCTCCTCCCCTTCCCCATGTCCCTGCCTGGCTGGACCCCTGTGCTCTGGGGGGAGTCAGGCTGTTTCCCCACCTCCCACCCTGCATAGTGCTGGTGGGAGCAGCCACCACTGCTAGCATGTTCAGAGCAGGGGGAGGTGCCAGGACCCTTGGCTGGATCCAAAAAGTCAGGTTCCTGCTCGCCACAGCTGTCAGAATTGGGGTGCCCTGCCCCTGCTGTGACTAATGGAAGGGGGATGCCTTGTCCCCTCTCATTTGGGGCTGGTTCTGTGCCCCAGAGCTGGGTTCCTCCCCAGAACCAAAACCCTCAAGAGCTTCTGGAAGAAATGTGGGTGCACAGAGAGGTCCCACCTGGGTGCTGGAGCTGCACTCACAGCACTGTGTGGGCTGCTGCCCCATGGGTGCATGGAGGGACACTGGGACCGTCCCCCCCACAGTCCCCTGCATGGCACCAGTGGGAATGGTGGTTGCCATCCCCAGACCCCAGGAAAGGGGAACATTTTGGGAAGCCCTTTTGACACTGGGGGGCTCTTTGCCATGGAGGGGCTGGTGGCATCACCAGGTGCTGTGCCATGGTGGGATGGGGATGGGGGTGGCGATGGAGTGGAACAGCTTTGTTTTGGCAGCCATAGTGCCAGTGTGGTTTGTGGGAAGGGCCCCACGTCAGACATCTTGCAGCCAGCTCCAACAAGCCCCAGCCTGCCCTGAGCCTGGATCCACTCCTGCTTTCAGCCTCTTTAACCCTTCCTTGGGCAGTGAGGAAGCTGGGGGAGGAAGCTGGCAGTGGGAAGGAGCTGGGTCTCCAGCTCCTCAACCTGCCCATGGTGGGGATCTCCTTGGGATAATCCCACCTGTACCCTTTGCAGGTGCAGAACCTCAACAACATTGTCTCTTTCCCCCTGGACAGCCTGCTGAAGGGACAGCTGAAGGATGGCCGCCTGGTGAGTCCCCTTCATCTGTGTCCCCAAGGCTGCAGGGCACCCATTTGGCGTTACCCCTGTAAAAAGCTCTGCTCATGCCTGGGGCCAGGAGAAGGAAGGAACAAATGTCTGGGGCTGGAAGGGACTGGAGCAAGGCTGCCTAGGGATGTGCTTGTGGCCCCATCCCTGGACACATCCAAGATCAGGCTCGGTGTGGCCCTGGGCAGCCTGATCCAGCTGGAGGTGTCCCTGCTGGACAAGATGCCCTTGCAGGGTCCCTTCCTTCAGCTGTAGGATGCTCCTTTGGTGCCCCCAGGCCTTTCACCTTCCCTGACTTCTGCTGTCCCCTCTCTGCTTTTGTCACAGGAATCCAAGAAGCAGCTCGAAAGGGCCTGGAAGGATTATGAGACCAAAGTGTAAGGAGCCTGCTGCCTCCAGCAATGCCCTAGTCCCAGTCCACACAGAGCTGGTTTGTCCCTGGGCTGCAGCTGGGCACCTGTCAATGCCACTTTGCCATCAGGATGGCTCCATCCCTGCCCAGCTGCAGGGACTGGAGATGTTGTTCCTTATGCAATCCCCACCACAGCCTGCCCCCATGGGACATCTCCTGGGGTAGGGTTGTCCCCAGTCTGCCACCATCCTATCCCATCCCTTAGGGGGAAGATGGAGAAGGAGCGAGGCCGCGGGGCTGGGGTCAGCCAGGCGGAGACAGAGGCAGCCGAGGACGTGCAGAGGGAGAGGAGACTTCTGCAGCTCCACATGTGTGAGGTGGGGGCTGTGCTGGGGACAGGGCGGGACACAGGGAACTGCTCTGCTCAGAGCTGCATGGGGACAGCAGCCCTGTCCCTATCCCCACCACCAGGGCAGCCCTGCATGGGTGCAGTGTGGGACCCTTGGCTGTCCCCATCCCATTTGGTCCCTCCGTGGCCCTGGCTCAGGGACCTCCACATGGGGAGACGTTGCGGTCCTTGTGGGATGCAGCAGTGAATGGCACCTGTGAGTTACCCTGCAGTTAGGCACCCACATCCTCCCAGCCCCACTCCTACCCCTCCTCTGCCAAGCCAGACGCTGGCATCTGGGGCTAAAAGGAAGCGTTTTGGTTAACAGCCTCAAGCCTGACCGTGGCTCAGGGCAGGAGGAGGCTGGGGCCATGGAGCTGGGCATAGGGTCATGACACTGGGCCGTGGCCAAATGAGTCACTGCCTCATCACAGCAGCTCTGTGGAGCATGGAGCAGCACCTGGGGTGGCTGCGAGCTCCAGGGCCTGGCGTGCACTGGAGCTGCTCTGCTTTCCCAGGGAGCCTGCCTGCAGCTGGGGGTGGGGGCAGCTCTCCTCTGGCGCTGGCTGGGGCTGGGGTGGGTGTGTTGTGTGTGGGTTCATCAGCGGATGCTGTTTGCTTCTTTCTGGGGTGGTTGCATCTTCCCATCATGGGCCAGTTTGCATCCCCAGCAGCCATGGGGTTGTAGGTGGATCTGGACCCAGGTGCTGCTGGGGGCATCCTGGTCTCAGCCACTGCTGGTCAAGACCTTCCCCAGCCCAGGAGAACCCTCCCTGGGCAGGGGGCTCCATGCTGGAGGCTCTGTCCTGCCAAGGTCCTTCTCCACCATGGAAAGTCCCTGGACTTCAGGGCTGCCTTCCCCTCCTGCTCCAAACTACTCCCCAGCTGCAGAGGAGCTCACAGGGGTCAAATCTCTTCCTCGTCCTCGTTTTTGTGGGGTCTCTGCTTCCTGCAGCTGATGGATGGGTTTGATGCATCAAGCCAAAGTTCCCTGTCTCAGGCGACTCCTCCTTGCAGGGCTCCAGGGCCGGTGCACCGCTGGCTGCCTCGGGGGCCGATCTTGGCTGCGCCGAGGTCAGGGCTCCACAGGCACTGCGGCTGCTGGGACTCATTTCTCTCTCCTCGTGAGCTGCTTTGGCTTTTGGTTGTTTATTAACTCCAGAAGTAATGAGCAGCAGGAGAAGCCTGCTCAGCTGGAAACCCCGGGGGCCTGCCTTGGTCCTTGAACTTTTCAGGGCTTGGAGGACTTCCAGAGCCAGGTTTTCAGAGGGTGGTCTCCAGCGAGCTGCCTGCAAATCACAGCATCGTGACTTGACTTCCTGAAACCCAGCCAGCCTTAACCCTTCCCCCTGTGCAGGGAAGGGAGATGAGGGCTGGGCAAGTTCCTGCTTTTCCATCCAGGATGTCTTCAGCTGGTCCTCATCTCTGTCACTTAGCTGAGTGTCTTCTCTTCTTCCAGTACCTGCTGAAAGCCAGCGAGTCTCAGATGAAGCAGGGCCCAGATTTCCTCCAGAGCCTCATCAAGTTTTTCCATGCTCAGCACAAGTAGGTTGCCACCTGGGTCACAGTGCTTCATCCCTGGAGTCTGTCAGCAGCCCTGGGACATCCCACAAGGGTCTGGGGGCACTTATCCCATCCTGGCTCCGTGAAGCTGTTGATGAAGATGCTGGGCAGAGCCTATCATGCTTTGCTTGAAAGCAGGGAGCTGAAACCTGCTTTGTTGGCTGCAGGATCTGCAGACGTGGCTGTGAGGGCTGGGGGGAGGGTGGTGGCTCGGGACGGGTCCCGTGATTGGGTTCTGGGTAGATTTCCAGGGATGAATTCAGCTGAGTGGCTGCACCAGGAGCCCATGGGGCTTGTGAGGAGGGTGTTTGGAGCAAGGGTTCACAGCCCCTTGCCTTTCCCTTGCTCCGTGGGGCTGGAAAATGCAGCCTGTGGGGGTCGTGTGGTTGCTTCCAGCTCCTGAGTGGGGAAACTGAGGCAGGGGTGGGGCAGTTGTGTTGGCTGAGAGCATGTCCTCAGCTGGGACTGTGAGCCAGAGGCCCCCAGGATCTGGCCTCCTGCAGGGCTGGTCCCCAGTGAGCTTGGATTGAACAAGAGGACAATCCTGAATCTAAACCCACTCCACATGTTGTGGGCATCAGACCCCATGGCCTGGCCTTGTTCTCTGGTGGGGTCTCTCCAGCTTCCAGTAGCAGGGAAACCATGAAGCAAGAGCAGCTTCCCAGGGGGGTTGCTATGTTCTTCTTTGCTCTAACCCCCCTCTTTTTTCCCCTCCATCCTCCCCATCTGCATCTCAATCACATGAAAAAAATATTCAGTTTCTTCCAAGATGGGTGGAAGGCTGCCCAGAACCTCTCCCCCTTTATCGAGAAGCTGGCCATGTCCCTCCACGCAGTAAGTCCCACATCTGCCATCCACCACCACTCCAGAATGTCCCCTGAGATGCCCCCCAAGAATGCAGCACTAAGGGCAGCTCCCTCCCTTTCCAGCTCCACCAATCCCAAGAGGAGGAGGTGAAGCAGCTCACCCAGACCCGGGATTCCCTCCGCAGCATTCTCCAGCTGGAGAACAAGGAGGTGAGAGCCTGGGATGGGCATGGGAGAGCTGAGAGGGTGCTAAGGAAGGGGTGAGTGCCCTGGGGTTAGCTTGGGGATAGGGAACAGCAGTATAAAAGGGAGCTGGGGACCAAAGGGGACATCTGTGGGAGCAGAGCAGGAGACATGGGAGATGCAGGAGGGGATGAGGGTCTCTTGGAATCCTGGTGGACACTGCCACTCATGTAAGGATGAGGTCATGTGGGGCAGCAGCCAGCCCTGCACCTCTCACCGAGCTTTTTAATGTTTCTTTTACCCCTGGTGAGCTCAGGAAAACCTGAGCAGGAAGAACTCTGGCAGTGGCTACAGCATCCACCAGCACCAGGGGAACAAGCAGCACGGCACTGAGAAGTCTGGGTTCCTGTACAAGAAGAGCGATGGGTAAGGATGGGCCCTGCCCAGGGAGCTGCCAGCCCCCACCCCTGCTGCTGTGGGCTGAGGGCACCATGCTCCTGGGTTCCAGAGCTGGGGCACCCTGAGCTGGAACTGTTTGGGTGAGGGTTTGGGTTGGACAGGTCTTCAGGTGCAGTTGGTTCTGTTTGGTGCTAAGCATCCATCAGAGCTTGGAGAAAGGGATTTTTTTCCACGAGCTGGAGAAGACCTGGGAGGTGGTGGTCAGGAGGAAGTTGGGAGGTGGTGCAGGGGACCTTCCCCCCTGATGGTTTGGCATCATCAGCCCATTTCTTATGTGAAGGCCCTCAGCAGACTCTGATGTCCAGGATGCTTCTCCATTGGCTGGGTACAGTGGTTGCTGCTGTGTGGCTGTGGTGTCCTTGGATGAGGGTCTCCAGGGGCAGCTGCCCAGTGCCAAGTTCACCCTGAAGAGCTGTGAGCTGTGGCAGAGGGGAGAAGAAGAAATTCCTTGTTTGTTGGGTTTGGAGGGAGAAAGAATCATGATGGGATCACCTAGGGTGAAAAATAAAGTCCTCAGAGGCCTGAAGAGGTCTTCATCTTCTTAGTGAACCTCTAGGTGATAAGCACCACGTTCTGAGTGAGTGGTTATGCGCTGGCAAATCTGTGGTGCTGCTGCCCAGCATGACCAGTGGGCAGCCTTTTCTGCAGGACACTTCAGGCCTCTGCTGAGGGCTGCTGGGGTGGTTGGGAGGTGGATGGATGTGGGTGGTCAGCATTGGACAACATTTCCTGATGCCTCCTCTTCCTCCTGCTCCTCAGGCTCCGCAAAGTCTGGCAGAAGAGGAAGTGTGGGGTGAAGTATGGCTGCCTGACCATCTCCCACAGCACAGTGAGCAGCAGCCTGGGGCTGCAGCCCTGACCCTTCGCTGCACCCCTGGGGATTTTGGGTTTAGTTTGATCAAAGTAGTCACAAATCTGCCTCGCTTAAAATGCCATGGAATCATTTGGGTTGGAAGACACCTTTGAGATCATCCAGTCCAACTAACCATGGAGTCAGCTCTGCCAGGGCATGACCAACCCGTGGCCCTCAGCACCACATCTCCACAGCTTTGAAACCCCTGCAGGGGTGGGGGCTCCACCACTGCCCTGGGCAGCCTGGACCAGGCCTTGACAACCCTCAAGGGGCAGAAATTGTTCCTCATGTCCAACCTGAGCCTGCCCTGGGACAACCTGAGGTCATTTCCTCCTGTCCTATTGCTTGTTCCTTGGGAGAAGAGACCAAGCCCCGCCTGGCTCCAGCCTCCTCTCAGGGAGCTGCAGAGGGGGGTCCAGTGAGGTCTCCCCTCAGCCTCTTTTTCTCCAGGCTGAACATCCCCACTCCCACTGGGCAATTTCCAGCCACTCTGCCCCAGCCTGGAGCATTCTTGGGGTTGTTGTGCCCCAAGGGCAGGACCCAGCTCTCAGACTTGTGGAACCTCAGCCCATTGACCTCAGCCACGGATCCAAGCTGGCCTAAGGGTGCCTCCATCCTCTTGTGCCGATGATAGATGTGCTGAGCGGGGTCTCCTGTGTCTGGGTGTCAGAGGGAGGGGGCGAAGGGCTCGGGGCAGCCAGATGGCCCTGGAGGGACCCGACAGGACCGAAGGGGTGCGCGTGTGTGCTGGGGATATGCTGCCACCCGGTGGTGGAAGCCGCGAACTGCACCGGGGACAGAGGCCACCGCTCAGGGCTGTCCCTGAGCTTCCGTTCCGCTGCCAAGGGTCAGGGAAGGTCCCACTCGCCTGTTTGTCCCAGGAGGGACCACCTGGGGGGTGGCTGCTGCCCCACCGGAGTTGCTGTTGGGGGTGAGGCACGTCCCACCCCTTCCCCATCCCTTGACCAGCCACCTGCCCTCACACCATGCAGATCAACCGTCCCCCTGTCAAGCTGAACCTCCTCACCTGCCAGGTGCGGCCCCACGCCGAAGAGAAGAAGTGCTTTGACCTGGTGACCCGTGAGTGCCTGCAACAGGGTACTGGGGCTGGGGGGGTTCTTTGACCTGGGGGGGTATCAGAACTGTGGGCAGAAGCCTGTTCTCCTCCCCTGTTTGGAGGAGAACATCCCAGGCCATGGCACCTGGGCACCATTTGCCCTTTTATTCTGGCTCTGAGTGTCCTTTGCAGAGGAGTGGACCAACCTCTGCATGGAGAGCCAGCAAGCTAAAGACAAGAAGAGTCTGCAGCAGGGCTCTGGTGATGGAAGAGTGATGAGCAGTGATTTAATTGTAGCTTAAAAGGACCCCTTTGGACTAGTGTCAGCTCCTCCCATCTGTCCTGGACATCCCCAAATCCTTATCTTCACTCTCCCCTCTCCCCATCTCTGCAGACAACAGGACCTATCACTTCCAAGCAGAGGACGAGCAGGAGTGTCTTGTGTAAGTGCCACCACCCATCCCCACTCCTGCTCTATTTTCCCTGCCTTCCTCCTCCTGATGTGGGTCTTCCCTGTGCACAGGTGGGTCTCAGTGCTGCAGAACAGCAAGGACGAAGCCCTGAGCAATGCCTTCAAGGGGGACCCCAGTGGTGGGGCGGCATGCGGTGTGCAGGAGCTGACCAAGGTGGTGATCAGCGAGGTGAAGAACATGCCAGGAAACAAGCAGTGCTGTGACTGTGGGGCCCTGGGTAGGTTGGGGCCTGGGGGTTAGAG
This sequence comes from Indicator indicator, assembly GCF_027791375.1. Classification (NCBI taxonomy): domain Eukaryota; kingdom Metazoa; phylum Chordata; class Aves; order Piciformes; family Indicatoridae; genus Indicator; species Indicator indicator. Next base: position 7,185,115 of record NC_072042.1, on the reverse strand, counting down.
TCACAGAATGGTTTGGGTTGGAAGAGACCTTTCAGATCATCCAGTTCAAACCTTAACCCAGCACTGCCAGGGCACCACCAACCCATGGCCCTCAGCACCACATCGTGGACATTCTGTGACACTATGCTGATCCAGGCCAGGATGCTGGGGGCCTTCTTGGCTGCCTGGGCACTGCTGGCTCATGGTTGGCTGCTGTCTTCCAACCCCCCCCAGGCCCTTGTCTGCTGGGCAGTTTCCAGCCACTCTGCCCCTAGTCTGGGGGGGTTTTAGCCACTCTGTCCCTTCATGGGGTTGTTGTGACCCAAGATCAGGACCCAGCCCTTGGCCTTGCTAAACCTCAGCCAAATGATCCCTCTGTAGAGCCTCAAGACCCCTCTGCAGAGCCTTTAGGATTGCAGCATCCCATGGATGGTGATGCTGAGCCCCAGGTCACTCCTCACGCAGACCCCACATGGCTCTCCACCAACCTGGGCATCCTGACCTGCATCGAGTGCTCTGGGATTCACCGGGAGCTGGGTGTGCACTACTCCCGCATCCAGTCCCTCACCCTGGACGTCCTCAGCACCTCCGAGCTGCTGGTATGCTGCTCCCCAAGCCTGGAGATCTCATGGCTCCCAGAAATTGCCCTCTGCAGCTCCCAAGCCTCCTGGGACATGGAATTCATCCCACCTCCCACAACCCATCTGTGCCCACTTTGCTCCACTACTTGCAGCCTTGCCTCAGTTTCCCCAGCTGCACTTTGCAGATCCCAGTGTGGTCATCTGGGGGAGTGGGAGGGAATCTGACACAGCCACTGTGGGGTGGGTGAAGATGCTGGTGGCCCCCCAGGATTTGCTCCCTTTCCAAACAGACTTCCCCTGCCCTGAAAGAGCAACATCCCTGGGGGAGAGGTTGCTGTGGGAAGGCCCCAGGTGAATCCAGTGGATTGCTTCTCTCCAGGATGGGGCTGTGGCTGGGGCGGGGGCGGGTGTCTGCCAGCACCATCTCTTGCTGCAGCTGGCGGTCAGCGTCGGGAACAGTCGCTTCAATGAGATCATGGAGGCCACGCTGCCCACACAGGACTGCCCCAAGCCCTCGGCCAGCAGTGACATGTGAGTCAGGCACTGCCCAGGGGTGGGCTGGCAGGAGCAGGACAAGTGCCTGGTGCCTGATCTGTCCCTGTGTCACTGCCCGTCAGCTCTGAGACAGCCCAGGGATGGGGGCAGGGGCATCCTGGTGTCACTGCCTGGGTTTTGTGGGGATCTGCACCTTTTTTGGAGGTTACCCCCTGGTCCCGAGGCCTCAGGAGGAGGCAGGAGCCCAGGCTGGCTCTGACTATGGTGGGACAGGGTGGGTCTGGTCTCCATGCCCACCTGAGCTGATGCCATGGCATCCTTCCTGCAGGGCTGCCCGCAAGGAGTTCATTGTGGCCAAGTACATGGAGCGGCGCTACGTGCAGAGGGGGTCCCGCGAGGACCCTCACCGCCTCTGGGAGGCCATTCATGCCCGCGACCTCCTGGGCCTGCTCCAGGCCTTTGCAGAGGGTCATGACCTGGCCAAGCCGTTGTCCAGCCCTGAGGGCCAGGTGAGCCCCATATCACCACCCAGCTTCCTCTGCTGGCAGCGTGAAGGGACTTTCTCCTTTGGGTGTCCATGCTTAGAGCTTTCCTGACCTTTGGGTGGAGATGTGCCCTCGGGGTAGATGAAACACCCTTGGGTCCACCTCTTTCCCCTTCTGCTGGAGATGAGCACCCTGAGGTTCAGCTCTGCTTTGCCGTCCCACGTGCTGGCAGGACCTTGGCGAGCTGGCACTGCACATGGCCGTGCGCCATGCTGACAGATCCTCCCTTCCTCTGGTGGACTTCATCATCCAGAACGGGTGCGTGCCTGGGTGCCCAGGGTGTCCCCTGCCTGGGGGGCTGATGCCTGTGTGCTCCTGAGCCTTGAACCTTTCGCTGGTGGCCCTGGCAGGGGGACACTGGACCGGGCGGCGCAGGACGGGAACACAGCCCTGCACTACGGAGCTCTTTACAACCAGCCCAACTGCCTCAAACTGCTTCTGAAGGGCAAAGCTACCTTCACCACGGGTATGGGGCTGAGAGGAATATTTGGGGGCTCTCTGGTGGGAGCAGGGTGGTTTGAGGGTGTCACCTGCATCTGGCCCCTTGTGTCCCTTGAGCAGTGAATGCAGCAGGCGAGACGGCTTTGGATGTGGCACGGAGGCTCAAGCACAGCGAGTGTGAAGAGCTGGTAGGAGGGATGTAAGGGTGCAGGAGGTGCTTGGGGTGGGGAGAGGGGACCAAAGCTCTGGGAGAGGACTGGCATGAGGGTAGGGGACTCCTGAGACCTGTCCTTACCATGCTGAGGCCTCTCTGCCCTGCCCAATCCTGCAGTTGGAGCAGGCACAGGCAGGGAAGCTCTCCTTGCAGATCCACGTCGACTTCGACTGGGAGCCCCCTCAGGAGTTCCCCTATGATAGTGAGGACGAGCTGGAGGAGAAGGTACTTTGGGGTGATGATGACCCCAGGACAGTGTTGGGGGAGCAGCCTTTGGAGGGGGCAGGCCTGAACTGGGTGTGTGTCCCCAGGTGAGCCCCCTCCAGCGCTCCTTCAAGGGCACATCCCCATTGGCCACCAGCCCCCTGCCCACCTGCCCCCAGAGCCGCTGGAGCTGCATGGGGATGGACATCACCAACAAGACCTACGAGAGCATCCTGGTGCCCTCCCGCCCCATTCCCCGCCGGGCCTACAGCGAGGAGATCCCCCCCCCACTGCCCCTCAAGAACCCCACACGGGGTAACTCCCGTCCCAGAGCCAGCCACAGCCCCACTGGTGAGCCGGGGTTGGGGGTGGTCACCCATGGTGGGGCTGTCTGGACAATGGGTGATGGGGACGATTCTTTTAGGATGGGGACAGACTTCAGAGCAGGGCCTATTGTGCCAGGACAAGGGGGAATGGTCTGAACTGAAAGAGGAAGAGTCAGAGTGGAGAGAAGGGAGAAATGTTTGACATGGAGCATGGGGAGAGCCTGGCCCAGAGTGCCCAGGGAGGTGGGAGATGCCCCAGGGCTAGTATCATTGCAGGTCAGATTGTTTGTGGCTCTGAGCAGCCTGCTCTACCTGGGGATGTCTGTCCTGGGTGCAGGGGGTCGGACTGGATAGGCTCTTAAGGTCCCTTCCCAGCCACACCAGTCTGCAACTGTGATTCGATGACACCAGGTTGGGTTTGTTGTCCCCATAATGTGTCCTCCCCAGAGCGCCCAGAGCTCCCCCGGCAGGCATCAGAGCCTCAGTTCTCCAGTCCGGTGGAGGCTCCAGCACTCCGCAGCCTTCCCTCCACCCTGGACGCTCCCCTCGGCCCCCCAGCCGCTGGCGCCCGCAGCCCCCCCGAGAGCCGTCGGGCAGCATACTGGGAGACTCGCTCTGAGGCGGAGAGCGGCGGCGGCCGGCGCGGGGCGGAGCTGAGCCCCCCTCCCGGGCAGCCCCCGCCCGGCAGCACCGCCCCCGACATCCCCCCTGTCAAATTCGGGTAGGACCCCTCTGCAGCTCGGGGGTGCGGGGTGTTGGGGGGGTCATTGCATGGTGCTGGTGGCTTGAACCTGTGCTGGGTCCCCTCCAGGCATGGAGAACCCCAAATTGTCCTTGGGGGTTGTAAAGCAAAGGAGTTCCTAGCTTGATCTGGAGTCCCCAAAGGCGTTGGAGGACCCTGGGACACAGGAGGGCACAAGGGCAGTGTGTGGGGGGTGGTTGTGCCTGGAGAAGGTGGCACACAGTGTTTGAGGGTGACACCAACATTTCCTCTTCGGAGCCTGTGGTGGGATGGACTCGTTTGGGGCACGATGGGGCTGGGCACTTCTCCAGCTGCGGGTGGGACCCTAGGCCCTTGGGTGGTCCCATGGGGGAGCCCACTGAGACCTTGCAGAGAGGGGAAGGAGCCAGGAGAGAGGAGGTGACACTGTCCCCGATGTCCCCAGCAGCTCGGAGAGCACTCGCTCCTACCGGCGCATCAGCGGCGCCGTGAGCAAGGCAGGGCTGGCCCCACAGAGCCCTGCGGGCCCCGAGGACCCCGCCTTGAGCAAGGTGCCCCCCGTGCCCATGCCCAGGAGATTTGCTCCGGTAGGTGCCACCCTCAGGGGGTCTCAGATGGGCTGTGATGACAGGTCAGGGCCCACCCTCTGCATCCCCAAGCACTCTGTTTTCTTTTCCTGGGGTGGGCAGAGGGGTCAGGGCTGTAACATCCCTGCGCCCATCTGAGGGGTGGCCTGGGCAGGGTCTGTCACCCTCTGTGCACCCCTGTGCAGGCCAAGGGGAGGCAGAAGCGAGTGAAGGCAGTGGCTGACTGCAAGGGGGACAAGGCTCGGGAGCTGACGTTCTGCAAAGGGGAGGTGATCGTGGTGACGCGGGAGGAGGACGAGCAGAGCTGGGTGAGTGGCAGCCTGGCAGCGGCGCCTGCTGCGGTCCCAGCCCTGCTCCCTTCCCCCTGCCCAGTCCTCCTCTGGGTGTTCACGAGGGGCAGGGATGGATGCCCCATCTGGGAGTGCTCTGCTGTGTCACCATGGCTTTGCCTCTGAACCCCCTTGGGAATGGGAACGACCCCCTGACCTGCCCGTCTCTGCACCCCCAGGTTGGCTTCATCGAGGGTGACGGCTCCCGCACCGGGGTCTTCCCAGCCAGTTGTGTTCACCTCTTGCAGGACTGACTGGGTGGCAGTTGTCCTCCTGTCCCTGTCCCCTGGGCCGGGGCAGAGGCAGTTCCCCACTGGCCAGAGAGGGCCCAGCAGAATCAGAACAGGACGGATGTGCCCAGGACCATGTTGTGGGACCACTCAGCTGGGCTGGACACTGCCCTCCATGGGGGTTCAGAGATACTCCCCCGCCCGGGGGAACAGTCCATGGCTGTGGGGGCAGGGGACAGACACTGCCCTGCTGGGCTGAGCTTTCTGTGTCCCCTGGTCCTGCTTGCTCCCCTGTCCCTCCTGTGGGCTCTGCCCATCGACAGGGCTTGTGCCCTGTCTGCAAGGACTTGGGGAGGGGGCAGCTGCACTTGATGCCCTCCACCCTCCTTTACCAAGGAGGCATGGACCCCTCCTCCCTGTCTTGGGGAGAGCAGGGCTGGGGAGCAGCCAGGTACCCCCCCACTTTCTTCTCAACCCCAACTGTGAAGCCTTTGGGAGGGGCAGGGAAGAGGGAAGGGCTTTTAGGGACCTTGTGGTAGGGGCTGGAGGGTCTCTAGGGTCTCTAGGATCCCCATGCTCTGGTTGCTAGTGGGGTTTGGGGTTGCTCTGAAGCCTCCTCCTGGCTGGCAGTGAAATACCGTTCCTAGATCCAGGGGGTTTCAGGTGCCCGTACACAGCCCCTGCCACATGTCCCTGGCTGGGGTGGGTGCTGGATCACTGCCCTGGCCCTGGGGGTCTCCCCAAGGGGATTTTGCAGCTTTCTGTAGGACCAATGTATACCCCATGCTGGTCCCCACCCCTTCCAGCCCCCCAGCTGACCCTTCCCCTTTGTTGTTTGTGTGTCAAATGTTTCATCTCAAAAGTGACCTTTTGGGTTTTTTTAAAAGGTTTTCTGTCTCATTTCTAATAAAGCCACCAGGGTTGGAAGTGCCTGGGTGGGGGTGGGGGCACAGCATCTGCCCCAGGGGCTCCCAGTCCCCACCCTAGGTGATGCTGGTGGTGTAACCTGGAGGCACTGGGGTCTCTGTGACATGCTGGTACTCATCAGGGACATGACCCTAGGCTTTGGTGTGGGGGGATGGTGTTTAGGGGACCACTGTTCTGGAGGGTACTGTGTATGGGGTTGGGTGCACCAGGATGGGTTTTGGGCAACCGTGGGGAGCAAGGCTGGGGCATGAACATCCTCCCTGTGAGCCCAGATGAATCCAGCTCCAAGTAGTGTGCTCAACCTCCAGCCACTCCTTGTGGCCACTCCAGAGTGGCACACTGGCTGCCATCTACCCATCCCAACCATCTGTGCCACTCAAGCCTAGGGACAGCACCTCCACCACGGTGCCCCCAACTGCTCCCCCATTCTGGGGAGCTGCTGGCACCCACCACAGGCTGGCATGTCATGTACTGACTGCTCCCAGTTGGCAGATACTGGTGTAGCCTTGGCATCTGCCAGGCTTGATGGGCTATGGGGGGAGGCTGGGGTGTCATTATCACCACAGCTTGGTTTGGAAGGAGCAGCCCTGTGCCCACAGGGCTCACATCAGGCTGTGCTGCCCCCCTTGGGACTGCCTGCCTGAGCCATTCCCGTGCCAAAGCCACATTCCTGCTGAGCCATGCCGGTGTCGAAGCCACGTCCCGAGCTTGCTCCATGCCAACCCCACCCCCCGGCAGGCAGCTCCCGGGCACACTGGCACCGCCGGGCTGCCCTGGGCCTGGGCCTGGCACAGAGGTGTCCCGGTGCCCCTCGGTAGGCGCCTCCCCCGGCTCCCGCCGCCGGTCCCGTCCCGGTGCTCTCGGCTATATTTAGCCCTGCCCTGCCTGGCACAGTTTGTAACTGGCCAGCACAGCTCCACCTTCTCTCTGCTTTCCCTTTCCTTCCTTCTCTTTCCCAGCCCGGACACCGCTTCACACCCAACCGCCCCCCAGCCCCTGCCCAAGCCCCCCTGATGTCAACAGGTCCCAGCTCTGCCCTTTGCCGCCCTCGTCCTGCTCTAGACCTCGGAGCCGGCAGCCGCCAGCATGGGGCCCGCTGAGGAGCTGGTCCGGATCGCCAAGAAACTGGAGAAGATGGTGGCCAGGAAGAGCACGGTGAGGCCGAGCCCCGCGAGGAGATGCACGGCGGGCGCTAACACGCGTGTGCTCTGTGACACGCGTGTGCGTGCGTGTTTGTGTGCTGCACGGCTCAGGACAGGGAAGGGAGGGGATTGCGGTTTGTTCTTCGGCTCCCTTCCTGTTGCTTGTGGTCTGAGCAACTCCAAGGGGTGCTGAGCACCCACAGGTGACGCCATCACCCAGGGCTGCTACCAGTTCGGGGCTCCCCCGCACCCCATTTCTCCTGGCTGTTGGGATCTGAGGACAAGGCGGGGGGGGGTGTGGGGGGGTGTCTATCCCTGGGGTGGTGGCCACAGTCACCCTCCGTGGTGCAGGACCATGGGCAGCTGTGGGTGACAGGTGCTTGGCCATCAGCCTGCTGCCGACACCCGATCGGGGTCAGGGCTGGTGCCAGGACCTCAGCTGGCTGCACGGCAAAACCCCGCGGAGGGGCACAGCTCCTGCCCCTCCCCGTCCCCTCTTCCCGGAGCCCGCCTGTTGCACGAGCTCGTGCAAGCGTACAAGGGGAGGGGGCTCCCGGGGGCCTTCGGCAATGGGGTGCCAGGGGGCAGGCAAGATCTGTCCCTTCTAGCCTTCGTGCCCGGTGAGGATCCGTGCGGGGATCGCGGGGATCCGGTTACGCGTGCGCAGGGCGGGGCCCGGCCCTCCCGGTTAATATTTGACCGCTCCCGAGGCCTTTGACCCGCCACGGTGCCGGCTCCCGTGAAGGGGTGGGGGCAGCACTGCCACTCCCCCGGATCTGGGGGCTTTTTGAGGTGTCAGTGCTTGGGACCAAGTCTAACTCCCGTGGAAGCCACACAGATCCTGTGGGAACTGTCCCGCGGTCAAGGGACTGATCCTGCCAAGCGCTCCTGCCCCACAGCCCTGTGCCTGCACTCTGGGGACTGGGACAGGGTCCGGGGCTGACCGCAGCATGAGGACTTCCCCTGCGCCAGTCACAGAGGAGGGCCTGAGCCAGCCCTCATGGTGCATGGGGTCCAGCCCAGGGTGAGGCTGTGCCTCCTGCCAGGAGGACTCCTGTGAGCTGCTGCCTGCTGCTGGGGCTCCAAAAATACCCCAGGAGAGCGGGAGCAGGAGGAGGGCTCCATGCCGAGGTTATCTTTAGCCCTGCAGGCACCGTGAGCCTGGGATCAGGTTGAAATCCTGGGGCTGTGCCCCCCACAGACCCTCACACCCTCACACCCTCATGTGGGGACACTCAGGTGCCCCTCAGCTGTGCCCAGTTCCTGGCAGGCAGCCCAGGGTTTCCTCACCATGGGGTTTTCCCAGGCTTGATGGGAAGCTGCTGCTTCCCAGCCCCAAGAGGTGACCCCACAGCAGGATGTTTCCACGATCCAGCAGGATTTGGAGGTGTTCCTATGGATGTGTGGCTGAAGAGGGTCTGGAGTTCCCTGGCAACTGGCCCAGGGCTGCTTTGTGTCTCCTTGGGGTGCCATCCCCTGTGCTGCCTGGTGCCAATGAGAGGAAGGGGGACACAGGAGCTACCTCTACACCCCCACTCCCCCCAATTCTCCCTGGGTCCTCAAAGGTCCCCACGACCTCTCCCCACTCTAGGAAGGGGTTCTGGATTTGCTCAAGTCCCTCACGGGCTACACCATGACCATCCAGCTGCTCCAGGTGAGGGGGTCTGGGTGGGTGGGCAGCAGGTGCTGGCAGGGTGGCACCCCATGGGGTGGCTTGTGCTGTCCCCATGGTGGCAGCTGGCACCTCCCTAAGGACCATCCCTGCCCTGTGCCCCCCAGGCCACGCGCATCGGGGTGGCTGTGAACTCGGTGAGGAAGCACTGTGAGGATGAGGAGGTGGTGGCCTCGGCCAAAATCCTCATCAGGAACTGGAAGCGACTGCTGGGTGAGCAACATTGCGAAGCCCCCCCCAAGTCCCAACCCTCCCCGACCACCCTGGCACCCCAAACACCTGATGGTCTCCAGGGGAGTAGAGGTGGGGTCGGCCCCAAGCTGGGACTTGCTGCAGCACAGTCACCGTACCCTGGTGCTGGCAGGGAGTGCAGGGACCTCGTGGCTTTTCTTGGATGATGTAAACCAGTGTGACCCTGCCAAGGGCTGAGCATCTCCCCAGCCACCCCCACCCTGAGACAGAGCTCCACAGGTGCTGTCTTGGGCCACACCTGTGACACCCAGCTCCTTCCCCTAGAGCCTTCTGCCACCCCAAGGAAGGAAAAGGATGTCGATGGGAAGAAAGAGAAGGACACAGATGGGGAGAAGGAGAAGGTGCTGGATCTGCCCAGCTGCCCCAGTGAAGGGGTGAAGCACCCCAAGAACCCATCTGAGAAGCACAAAGAGAAGCACAAGGAGAGGTAGGGGATGCTGCCTGCTGTTTGTTCCCTGGGCAGGGGCTGCTGGGATAGTGCCCGTCTGACCCTGCCCTGCTCTCTCTGTTCCCAGGAAGCTCAGCAAGTCCAGCACTCCCCGGGGCCATCCTGCCGACTCCATCCTGGAGAGGTACCAGCCAAGGGGCACCCTGAGCCGTACAGGCTTCTGCTGGGCACTGGGAGATGCTTTGTCCCCAGTCTGGGGGCTGGTGGGGCGTGGGGGTGGTGTGACTGGGGTGTGTGGATGGGCAGGCAGCACCCAGCTCCTGCTGGGCACTGGAGCCAGGCTGAGAGCATCTCCCCCTCCCTTTGGGCACTGCGATGAAGGAAGCCCAGCGGTGGCTGCGCTGCATCCCCAAAGTTCCCTCTGGATGGCAAGAAAGAGAGGTGGGTGCCTGGGCCAGGTGGACGGAAGAGTTCAGACCACAGCCCCTTCCTGGGCTGGGGGTGGGGTCCTGGACCCTCTGCCTGCTCCCTGTCACCATCCTCTGACCTGGGGCTGGTCCTGCCAGGAGAGAATCTGCTGATTTGAGGTCCTCCAGCACCTCAGCTGCTTCCTCCCTGTGGAAGAGACCATCAGGGGATGGGTGAGGAAGGGGCACGCTTTGGGGATCCTCTTTGGTGATGCTTGGACCACGGGACCCCCATCTGGGGTGGGTGGTGATGGCTGGGAGCCCTGATCCTGCCACAGGCACTGGGACACTGCCCATGAGGAGCTAATCTCCTCCAGGGAGATTCCTGCTGGCTTCCAAGCACTCACACTGATATGCTGGTGCCTGAGGTCCTGCCACCAGCCTTCACTCCATGTCTTGCCTGCTCCATTCTCATGTCACCTCCACTGTCCCTTTGTGCTATCCCCAGAAGAGCCTCTGTGGGCACCAGTCCCTCACCAGCTTCCTCTGGCTCCAGGAGAAACTCCAGTGACAGCAAGGAGGACAGGTAGGAGATGGCCATGGGAGATAGCCATGGGAGATAGCCCCTGGGAGATACCCATCCCACTGTCCTGGCACAACTGGCAGGTCCCTTGGGGCTGTGCTAGGACCCTGGCACCTGTCTGTCTTCTGCATGGGCCCCTGCAGAGCCAAGGGCAGCAAGGCCAAGCCGGAGGCACCACAGACCCCTACCAGCCCCAGCTTCTCCCCTGGCCCCTGCCTCCTGGCCCCCTGCTACCTGACAGGGGACTCGGTGAGGGATAAATGCATCGAGATGCTGGCAGCTGCCCTGCGCGTGGACGGTGAGTGGGGCTGGGGGACTGGGGCCTGGGGGTGCTGGAGCTCTTGGGGGGTGCTGGAGCTCTGAGGGTGCCTGAGCCAACAGATGCTGGAGCCCCAAAATGAAAGCAAAGGAAGTTGGTTTGGTCTCTGGGCAGGAGCTGAGTGTGGGGATGGGGTCCAGGGTGGGGTCCAGGATAGGCAAAAATTTGGGTTAGAGCTGAGTTTGGGCTGGGACAAGCTGAGAGGGACACTGGGGACTCTTTGGGGGCTCTCAGTGCAGGATGAGACCTGCCTGGTTCCACAGCCAACAGTTACCCCTTGGCCTTTCTGCCCTTTAGATGACTACAAGGAGTTTGGTGTTAACTGCGAGAAGATGGCATCAGAGATCGAAGACCATATCCTTTACGGGGAGCTGGGGGTGCCCAGGCCCCACCGGGTGCAGGGCACATGCATGGGTGGGACCGCATGGAGGGTGCTGGGGACAAGGCTAGGGAGGGACAGCGACAAGGTCAGGGAGGGACAGGCTCTGCTGTCTCTGTTGCCTGCAGAGGGAGCCCAGACCCCGGCTAGAGGCTGAGGCTGATGTGAGCAGGGCATCTCCTGGGCACCTGCCTTAGTCCAGGAGTCTGTGTCCACCCCAAGTCCCTCTGATCCCCTCTGTCCCTGGGGAAATAAAGCCAGTCCCAGTCGAGGTCTCTTCTCTGAGCCTGCTGTGCATGTCCAGCCCTCTCCCTAGCCCTATCTATGGCAGTGCCCAGGCTGTGCATGTCCAGCCCTCTCCCTAGCCCTATCTATGGCAGTGCCCAGGCTGTGCCACGCTGGCAGGGATGGACCCTCCATTCACTCCCAGCTGAAGCTTGGGGTGTCCTGGCAGTCCACAAGACCAGGACCAGCCCCATGGTGATGCCTCCTTCTGGGTAGGATTCAGTTTTTGGTGCACCCCAAACCCTGGCTGTGTGCCTGGGGCCTCATGGGACCCCAAAGCTGCCAGCTCAGCCTTGTCACCTCCCATCCATGAGGACAGCTGGTGGCTTCTTGCCCAGCCTGGGAGGAGGAGAACAGGATGATTCTCCTGCACCATGAACTCATGGCCCAGCACAGGGCTTGTTTAGGTCCCTGTGCCCTGATAACCTTTGGGGGTCACAGCAGAGGGAGACCATCCCCACACATGGCCCCCCAGGAGATTGGCCACCCCTGTGAATGCATGGCACTGGCCCTGGTGGCAATTAGCATCACCAAGCCCAGGGCAGCAGCAGGTGCCCTTGGGGCTGGCATCCCCCAAGCTTCCCCCTGGCTCCTTGACAGACCCTCACATATCTTCCAGGAGCTGAAGAGCACAGACATGAAGTATCGCAACCGTGTGCGGAGCAGGATCAGCAACCTGAAGGACCCTAAGAACCCCAGCCTGAGGAGGGGGGTCCTGTGTGGGGCCACCCAGCCCAGCCTCATTGCCCGCATGACCGCCGAGGTGGGGGGCACAGTGCTGGCTCCTGGGCCGTGCCCATGCTGCCTCTGCTGGGGGTGAGGCCCCCTCCAGCCTCTGCTCTTGGAGGCTGTGTTGGTGCCCAGGGGCTGGCTGGGTCTGGGCTTGGTGTGGGCCACACCGTTCCTGGTGCTGGCTGGGACACAGCATTAGGCACAGGGATGAAGTGGGGGAGCACTATCTGGTCCCCCAGGGCCCCACAGCTCCCGCCCATCAGAGAACTGGCAGGACTCAGACTTGAGGGTCCCTGCTGCACCTCCTCAAGTGTCAGGAGCCAAAGGGAGCCCTGGGAGGTGCCTCCATGGTGAGCCAGGTCCATGAAGGGGCAGTTTGGGCATGGGCTGATTCTTTTCACCTGGATGGGCCAAGACCTCCAGCCAGCACAGGGAGCAGGATCAGTCCTGATCCTGGAGAGGATGGGGAAGGTGCAGTACCATGGTTGCTTGCACCCTGTGCTGGCTTGCACCCTATGCTGTCTGGGCTGCCAGCCCCTGGGCAGAGCTGTGGCAGTGCTGCCCTTGCCAAGCTGGTGGTGTTGGCAGGAGATGGCCAGTGATGAGCTGAAGAGGCTGCGGAGTGCCATGACCCAGGAGGCCATCCGGGAGCACCAGATGGCCAAGACCGGTGGCACTGTCACCGACCTCTTCCAGTGCGGCAAGTGCCGGAAGAAGAACTGCACCTACAACCAGGTCAGCCCTGTGGGCCCTGTCCCTGGGGACCCCCTGTCCCTTGGGTGCCCCTGTCCCTGGAGTCCCAGCTTGGGGACAGTGGGGGCTGTGCTGACCCTGGGCCACCCACAGGTGCAGACACGCAGTGCCGATGAGCCTATGACCACCTTTGTGCTGTGCAATGAGTGTGGCAACCGCTGGAAGGTTTGTGCCAGGGGGCTCTGGGCACCAAGACCCAGCACCGGCACCGGGGGCTGGCAAAGTCCCCCCCCGAACGGTGCCAATGGGGCTGGGTGAGGGCTCAGCACCCACCCTGGGCTCTGCTTCTCTTGCAGTTCTGCTGATGGTGCCTGGCAGTGGGGCTGGAGGGGACGTGGGGCAAGAGGAGATGCCGTGATGGCCACCATGGGTGGAGAAGGAGGGTGATGGGGCAGTACTGGTCCCTGCATCCTGCATCCTGCACCCCAGGTCCCTGCACCCCAGGTCCCAGTCTCCTTGCGCTGGGCTCCCTTGAACACCCCAGAGCTGGGCTCTGGTGAGAGCTGGCTTTGCTGGAGGTGAATTCAAGCGCCTCCTCCCTGTGAGGACCTCCCCTTGGCTTGGGGTGAACTGGGAGCCCACATGGAATGGACCTGAGCAGCTTGCCCTTCCTTGGGGAAAACCTGGATGTGGATGACTGGAGAACAGGAGGGACTTTGCCCCATGGAGGTGGGGCTGTGGCACTGTCCCTGGGGGCTGAGGGTGGGAAAGGAGCAGGTGTGAACTCCAACATCTTCCTCAGCTAAGTGCACACTGTGGGAGGACACACAGGGAGGTGGGGGGTGCTGGGGTCCTTCTGCGCTGTGACACAAGGCCATCCACCCTGCCCTGGAAGCAGTGTTCCCAGGAGAGAAGGGATGAGGGGGCAGGAGTGAGGGAACCCTCCAGCTGGAACAATAAAGGTGTGAAGGTCTCTGTCACAGGCTGCTTCTGGGGGGGGGGGGGGCTGGCATCTGTCTGGGTTCACACACCCTGAGCTCGAGCCCTGGGGTCCTCCAAGAGCCCACAGCCAGCTCCAGCAAGTCTTGAATCTGCCAGCTTGGGATGCAGTGGTGCCTTGATGCCCATCCATCTCCTGCCTGGTGATTAAAGACCTTTAATGAAGCCTGGAGCAGCTCCCTGCTTGGGTTTGGATGCTGAAGGCTATCCCGTGGCAGGGCAGCTCCTCCACAGCTGGGAGAGGTTTTCCAGGGAAAGGGAATTGGGGGCCAGCCAGGAGACCACACCTTTGGCTACAGGCGGTGTGGGATGGAGCCACACAGCACCAAGCCCTTCCCGTGCTGCCATCAGCCTTTCCCAGAGGCTCCCTTCAGAGGCAGCAACAGGTGAGAGGGACACAGGTAAGGGCCTGGCGACTGTGAGTGACCACGGCTGGTGAGGGTGCCGCTGCGACCCCTGTGTGAGCTGAGGAGCAGCTTAAAACTCTCTTCCAAAGGGCTCTGCGGTTCTCTGATTCTGAGAAGCTAAACTGTTCCGAGGGGTGGAGCTGCTACTTCAGTCTTCGTGGCTTGCCCCTCCCCATGCCACTGGTGGTGAGGACAGCCACCCCGCCTGCCACCAGACCCATCCCCTCCCGGAGCCTGCACCAGGCTCCATCCTGCAGATGCAGAATCCAGCAGACAGAGCCCTCAGCACCCACCTCGTCCTTTGCCGTCCCAGCTTGCCCGGGGTCCTGACCCTTGGTCTGCAGCCCCCTGGGCTCGTCCTCGCCGAGGGGCTTTGCTGCTGCCCTTCTCTCTCCCTCTTCTCCTCCCGCGATTTTTCCAGCCCTGACAAAAAAAAATCAGTCCTCATCCCTTTACCGTTCCCTGGTTTCCTTGGCAACTTCATTTCCCCAGCCTCTCACTCCTGACTCGTTAACCCCCAGGCCCAGCTGCGGGCCCCCAAAGCAGGGACCCAGCGAGTCTTGGCGTGCAGGGATGGAGCAGGTGAGGGTTGGGCCTCCGTGGAGCCCCCACCTCCAGGGAAGGGCTGGACCTGGGGGGAGATCCTCAGCCAGGACTCACCCAGCACTTGGTTTTCTTGGGTAGGGCATGGAGGGACTGGTGGTGAATGCTGTTTGAACTGAACCCAAGTGATGCAGTTCTGGAGCTGGCTTGGTCCCTCCAGGCAGTTTCTCATCTTCCCTCTGCCCTGGGAAGCAGCACCAAGGAGGAGTCAGACCCCTCCAGACCCTCTCTGTGGTGACGTCAATTCTGCACAGCCCCCCAGGAGCATGGCAGTGTTTGCGGGGGCTGCTTCTGGACCATCTCTGGAGCTTCCAGTGAAGCCCAGTCCTGGGCTGTGCCATCACAGCCTGGTGTGTGTCGGGATGCTCCTCACCAGCAAATCCCAGAACTGCCATTTCCAGTCTGTAGCAAGGAACTGGAGGACAGCAGAGGGTGGTGGGGCTCACACTGATGCTGGAACATCCAGTCTGGTGCTGGGCTCACCCTGAAACATCAGGGCTTGGAGGTGAGCCCTGGACCCAGGACAGGGCAGAACCCTCAGCACAAAGGTGCACCCAAAGAACTGTGTTTGGAGGGAGCATGACCCTCATTAGTGCTGCCCCATAATTAGCAATCAAGGCCTGGCATCCCCAGTGCCACCCCAGGCTGCCAGTGCCTGGAAGCTCTGCTGATATTTACCCAGAGCTTCATCATCTCTTCTCTTTTCCCTCTTCTTAAATGTTAGGAGGCTCTGCCTGCTGCTCCCGCTGCAGAGCCATGGGGATTGTCCTCCCTGGTCACCAGCAGCAGAGCAGAGCAGCCTGTCCAGGTGACAGCTCTTACTCCAGCCTGATGGGAGCCAACCAGGAGCTCAGCTTATAGCCCTGTACATGATCCTGCTTCGTCCTCCTGCACTTTAGGGCTGCTCCAGTTTGTGGTGGGGAAAGAAATCACAGAGGAGCTGCCCCAGCAGCCACCTGGCCATTGTGGTCCTTGGCAAGCTGCTGTGGGTGCCCAGCTGGAGCAGGGGGCTTGGACTGGGTGATCCCTTCAACCCCACACCAGGCTGGGATGCTGCAATTCTCCCCCAGGCTTCTTCTTGCCAGACCTCAAACCGCACATGCAGGTGCAGGTTCTCCACATGTCCCACTTTGCTGGATGACAGCAAAAGAGGCCCCAATTTCTTTTGGGGGGACCATGTCTGCTGTATCCTCTTGAAGCCTTGGCTCAGCCAGAGTCCTTTGGATGCTGTGCTGCTGAGCTTTTTGATTTTGTTTTAATTAACCCCAAATTCTGTTTTTCCTGAGCACAAGTAGCAGGGGAGGATGGGATGTGCAGGGATTTGGAGCTGAATTCCATGGGAACCAGCTGTTGAAGGATGTGGAGAGGTAATGGGTCCCTAAATGCCCCCAGCCTGGTGTGGGGTGTAAAGGGCAATGCCAGGCCCTGGGCAGTGCCACAGCCATCACTGAATGACATAGGGGGGAAACTGCTGAGCCTCTCAGCTCCGGGCTGGGATCTGAGCTGAGCAATTTTCTGTCTCCTTCATTGGTCTGGCTGCTGTGAGCTGCTTCAGAGCTGCTCTGAAAACAAGGTGATTGCCCAGCCCAGCCCCAGCCAAGACTAAAAGCTTGGAGCAAAGCCATGGCTTCGGCCTGGCTGTGTTCAGGGCTTTGCTCCTGCAAAACAAGGGGGGAAATCCCTGTGTCAGCAGCAACATTTGCAATTGATCAAAGGGAAAAGAAAATCACTCCCCAGCCTCACCCAGGGTTTTGGATGATTAAATGCATCCAAGGATCCCACACTGGACCCAAACCTTCCTATGTTGAAATGAAAATTACAGACCAGACTTTTCCTGCAGGAACCCCCCTGTCATGCCCTTTCATTTCTGGGCTGAAGAGGTTTGCTGAGTCTGCAGAGCACTTTGAGCTCAGCCTTCCTGAAATCATGGCACTTGGGAGAGACTTTTCATTCCCCCTCCTGCCTTGGCTAAGCAAAGGTCCCCTTTAAACCAAACCAACCCCCCCACAAATCCCAGTCTCCCTGGATTCCCATGGGAGCCACATGTGCTTTTCCCTGCTGGGGCCAGGATGGAAGGAGGCACCAGGCACAGCACCCCAAGAAATGCTATAAACCTTCACCCTTCTTTCCCAGACAACAGGAATTTCCATCCCACAGCTCCCACTGCAATGTCAACCTAAATATTGTGAAGGAAAAAAATCCCAAACCCCATCTTGGCTGCTTCTGCTGGCTGCTGCTTCCCCTCCCTGCCAGGAGCTCAGGGGCACTCAGCAATTAGGAGCAGCAAATTAATCTTGAGTGAGATAATGAAGAGCCAAGAGGCTGGAGCCTGGCAGGGCAGCTTTGGGGCACTGCTGCAGCACCCTGCAGGGCAGCTCTGGGTGCAGGCAGAGCACCCAGGGTGGGATGGAGGTGAGAAAGGGGAGGGGTATGAGCTGGGCTGGGCAGCAGGGCTGAGTTCAAGGCTTGTGCCCCCCATTCCCTGGATCAGGCAGGGTTTGTGCTGCAGAGGAGGAATGGTCTCTGCACATTCTCTAACCCTGCCCTACTTGTCTGCAGTATCCCCAAAGGATCTTTCCACCGTTTTGCACCACCCCAACACATGCTGGCCACATGCAGCCCTTGACTTCCTCAATCAAAAATCAGAGAATCACAGATTTGTGGAGTCCTTTGGGTTGGAAGAGACCTTTCAGGTCACTCAGATCACCCAGTCCTGCCAGACTGAACCGTGTCCCTCAGCATCACATCTCCACGTAGGTCAGGCTCAATGATCTTAGAGGTTTTTTCTAGCTGAAAGAATTCTGTGACTTTTCAGCTCTGTGGATACCTCCAGGGATGGTGACAGAGGTGAGACACTGCAACAGGTTGTGCAGGGAGGCTGTGGATGTCTCCTCCCTGAAGGTGTTCAAGGCCAGGCTGGATAAGCCTGGGCCAGTGGGAAGTGTCCCTGCCTATGGCAGGGAGCTTTAAGGACCCTTCCAACCCACTGCATCCTATGAACCTATAAAGTCCTTCCCTGGGCCGAGTGCCCCAGGGTGACAGGCTGGGGTCGTTCCCAAGCTCTGGTTCACTGCAGCCATCTCTGCACCTCCTTTCTCCAAGGTCCCTCAAGCCTGAAGGCTGAGCACAGCTGGTGCCCAAGGCCATGTCCTTCCAAAGAGCCTCCTCTGCAAAGGGGAAACAAAAAGAGCTGTTTCTGTGAGGAAGCTCTTACCTGGAGCCCTGTCACCACCACCAGCCCTCTCAGCAAACCCACTACCCGCAGCAGCCAATTTGCTCCTGAGGCTGGCAGGGTCAGGAACGTCAGGGAAGCAAATTGTTCTCCGCAGCACGGCAGCCTGGCTGGTGATTAGCGAGGCAGCGGCAGCCGGGGCCGGGCTAGCGGGGAGGGAGAGCTGCAGGCGGCTGGGCTGGGGAGGGATCCACTTTTTGGAGAGGAATCTATTCGGTGTGGAGGGATCCGCTTGGTGGGGAGGGATGTGCTTCAGCTCTGGAGCAGCAGCTCAGGCTGGAGTCCACGTCGGGGACACGCGTGTCATGCTGCAGTTGTGAGCGTGGCCAGGCCACCCTCACCCCATTGGTCCCTGCAGCCCGCAGCACCACCGTGGGCTGTGCCCTCTGTCGCTGGGCCCTGCCCTCTCTGTCGAGCCCGTTGCAGATATCTCCTTGGGGCAAGAGCGCTTCTCTGCACGGAGGAGCTGCTGGTAATGGGAGATGTGGAGCCCCAGGAGGGATGAGGAGCTGCTGCCCTTCCAGCCGTGACTCATCCTGGCTGCGCTTGGATACGGAGGAAGGTAGAAGTGTGAGGAGAGGAGAAACGTTGCTTGGCTCCTGAGAGACCCTGGCTGCAGCAAGGAAAAAACAATACTAAATGTCCCCTTGCCACCCACCCACAGCTCTGGTTCCCAGGCCACAGGGAGGAGGGGGCTCAGTGATTGCCGTTGGGTGGTCGAGGTGAGGATCGTTCAGCAACACCGCGGGAGCGCCTTCCCTGGGGCCGTTCCTGGCCATTAACAGCGCAACTAGCTGCGGGGTTCTTCCCCCTGGTACCTGAGGTCTCTCTGCTGGAGGGAGAGTGCCTGGAAACTGCCCAGTGGAAAAGGTGACAGCAGCAGAAGACGAGGCAGGAATATACCCAGGTGGGCAAGAAGGCCACCAGCATCCTGGCCTGGGTCAGCAGGAGCAGGGCAGGGATCGACCCCCTGGACTGGGCACCTCAAATCCGTGACATACCATGGGAGATGCACAGCCACCTTTCCGTGGGAAGGGTGAGTTAAAAGCCCAAAATCCCCCCAGAATCTCTTAAATCAACATCACTGTCACTGAGCCAACTCCTCCTGCAGACAAGGCTGCTCCAGACCTGGCTCTGCCTCCATGAGCCACAGAGCGAGCAGGGATTTACACATGAAACACAGCCTGCCCCCCAACCTGCTGCAGCCAGAACCTTGGGAGGGGGGAGCAAAGGCTCTTTCCAGACTGCTTTCCTCTCCTTCAAGAGTAAACATCTCCTGCCAGCAGAGCTCTTCCTCCAGCCCAAGGGTTTCTCCAGGCACTGACTGCTTCATGTGGCTTTTAACCACTTGTCTGTGGCTCTCAGCTGCTTCACCTGGCTGGGAGCAGGGATGCTGGCATTAGTGTTTTGAAAATAAATCTCTATATTTAGCTGGGCAGCCAGGGGGCCAGAGCTCTTCCTGATCATTAAACCACTGCTTTCAATTTGCCCTTATTGCTCTTCTTTATTTAACCACAGGCTCGGCTGGCCAAACACTCCCTGGGGACAGGCCAGCTGAGACCTGCAGGTTTGCAGCCCTAAAAGACTTCTCCAGAAGAAAAACTCAGCCCTGCAAACATCTTTTCCAGAAGAAAGAACTCAATCCCACAGTCAGAGAAGAAATTAGCCCTGAAAATATCTTCTCAAGAACAAGGACGTGGCTGGAGGGATGAGCCGGGTGGCCCAGAGCTGAGGAGGTGGCTTCAGGGAGGAAGAGTGGGAGAGGGTGAGAGGAAGATGCTGCACACTTGGGAGATGTAGAAGCTGGGGGTAAAGGGTGGTGGTGGTGTTGTGCCTTTCAGGAGAAGAAAGAAAAGGGGGAGAAAGATCCATTTCTGTGATCAGCTGTGGCAGCTTTCACAGGCTGGAGGAGGGGAAGCTGCCTTTGAAGCTGGGAGAAGCACGAACTGGAACACAGCAGCCTTCTCCAGCACTGCTCTTCTTCCTCCCACCCCTGCCTTCACCTAGCCTTGGACCAGTGCCATGGTGCTGGCAGCCCACCCTTGGGATGGCCAAATTCAGTGGTGCCCAGCATCCTGCCAGGGCCCCAGGGGTGCTCCCATGTTGGGCTTACACATTTCCTAGGAGGAAATCCCTTGGAGGAGATTCTTCCAAGAGCCATCTCTGATGGGATTCAACTCAGAGTTTAAGCCACGCCAGCTGGGACCAGGCTTGGTGTCTCCTCTCTGTGAGTAAAGACCAAAACACAGCTTCCAGCACCCCCCAGGTACGGGCAGCCCAGCCCTCACTGTCATTCCCACTCCTTTCCCCAGTGCCCCTTGCTTGTCCCTCGGTATCACCTTGACCAGGTCCATGCCATCCCCCCAGTCTCCAGAGGCTTTTAGTGCTCACTGACAGGCCAGTACCACCAATGACATCACCAGTAACACCAGCAACACCACCAGTAACACCAGCAGTGACACCAGCAGCAGCTCTGCCCAACGGCTCAGCATGGCTCCCAGCAGGGCGCAGGAAGCAGGTGGCTGTCTTGGACAAACATGGCATCGGGCAGCCACCATCTGTGTCCCTTTGGATGGAGGAGGTTCTGACCTCCCCAGGAGCTCTCCTGAGGCCACTGGACAGATGGCAGCAGGTACCTGATGCTATCATGCTGGGAACTGAAGAAAAGGAAAATCCCCAGCACTGCAAAGAGACAAAGGAGGAACCCACCCATGGCAGGGGTGGCATCACTGCGAGCACTGACATGTACCTTCTGCAGCTCTCTGGGGAGGGTGGGGAGGTCCAGCCCTTTATCTGAGGCTTTGAGGACAGGGCCTTGCCCTCCTGCTCCTCTCCAGGTGCTCACACACCCAGGAAGATGCACAGCTGCCACCAGGAGAAATGGGGCAGGACCTCACCTTGGGGCTGTGGCTGACATCCAGTGGGGCTGGAGGGACCAGCACCATGCACATGGAGCTTCTCATACATCCCACTGGTAGCTGTAGACCCCAAGGAAGTGGCTGGGCACCTCCAAAGCCCTGACCTGCAGCAATTGGCTCGAAGGCAGAGGTAGGATTGGCAGCCACAGCCAGGTGCTTTCAGCCCCCTGCAGCCAGCAGGGAGATGTGGGTGGGACACAGAAGGACCTGTACCTGCAGTGCCCAAGGCAGCCTGGGGCTGAGATGCCTCTTGATGCAGAGGGTGTGTTGCAACCCCAGCCAACAAGGGATGTTGGAGGCTCTGCTGCTGCAGACCCAGCTTGGACATACTGGGCATGAGCTGGGTGGAAAGTGGGTGGCTGGTGACCAAAAGGCTTTTCTTGGGCTGTGGCCAAGCCACATTCAGCCTGGCTCTGGCTGCTCCCTTGACCTCCACAGTGCCCTGCACAGACAAACTGCCACAAAAGCAAAGTGCTGGTGGGAGCCAGATGCTGCTTCTGCAACTCTTGGTGCTCTCCATGTCCAGGCCACCCAAATCTCCTTTAGCCCAAACTCAATCTTGCCAAACCCTCCTGTGCTTTCTCAACAAGTTTCCACCAAGAGAAGGATCTCTCTCTTCCCCCAGACCCAAACTGTCTCATCCCACGGACATCTGGAGGAGAATGAACAAGTGAAGGGCAGAGCTCAGCTTTGTGCCCAGCACACCAAAGCAGTGCCAGGGAAGAGGAGCCTGGCACAGTTTGGGAGTGGCAGGATTGCAGCTGGTTTGGTGCTGACCTGGATTCCCAATGTCAAAGACAGCTCCCATTTCCTCCCAGCAGCTCTGGAGCCCTCAGAAGAGGTGGATCCATGGGCTCAGTGCCCAGGCATCCACCCCAGCACCAGCCCATGGTGGCTGTGCCCACAGAGGCTCAGCTGTGGGTCATGGCAGGAGCAGCTCCCCTGCCCCAGGGGCTGCAGCAGATAGAGGAAGAGCTGCAGAAAAAGATTTTTTTTTCCTGTGTTGAGAAAGCAAATCTCCTGCTTTACGATCAAGGGTTGGAGGGGGGGGGGTCAGAGGCAGCCCAGGGGGTCTAACCTGACTCCTGTCCTGCTGGAACAGCAGTAGGTGCTGGCAAATCCCGTCAGATCCGTGGGAGATGGCCAAATGGACCTGATTCCCTTGGGAAACCGAGCATGAGGCTCCCTCCTGTGCCTTGGGGTGCAGCACCTGTGTCTGTGCGTGCACCCACCCTGTGCAAGGGCCCTTGTGCCCCCACTGTGTCACAGCTGGCACAGGCACCAGGACCCACGGTCCCCATGTCACAGACAAGTTTCCCCCAGCACACAGGGTCTGTGTGTCCTGGTTCCTGTGCAGGCATCAGGACACATGGTCCCCACGTCCCAGAGGAGAGCCCAGCCCCATCGGGCCGCCCGGGATCCACATGCCCATCATCTCCGTTCGCCAGCAGCTCAAAGCTTTATTTTCCCACAGCAGCTCGGGCTGGAAGCAGCACCGCAGCCTCGATCCCCGCCTTCCAAAGATGGTTCACTGAGGAGATGACTCAGAGGTCGTGAACGCTGTCGACACGAAGCGGCAGCGATGCCACCTCCGAAAGCCAGTCGGGGAGGGGGCGCAGCCTGGGCTCACAGCTCCCCGGCACCCCGGGAGACGCTGCCCATTCCCAATCAGTGCTCCATTGCCAGCCAAAAGCAGCTGGGGGGGGGGGGGGGGGGGGGGGGGAGGGGACGGGGGGGGGGGGGAGCTGGGCCGGGGGGAGAGTTGGAAAGACCGAAATAAACATCAGGGGAAAAAAGGTTCCTACCGGGATTGAGTCCTCCGGGGATGGGCTACGGCGCAGGGTCTTCTCTGCCACTACGACTCGAGCAGGCTGGCAGTGCCCTTGAGCCCTGTCCTTGTCCCTGCTACAGGGCCAGGCATGATCCTGGCTGAAGGAGAAGGGTTTGGTGACCCCTCAGATAAAGCCTTCAGTTTGGAGACATTTTTTGAGGGCTCAGGATGAAGCAGGAACCCACCCTGTGTGCGAGCAGCCTCAGTGCACCCAGCCCTGGGTGGGAACAAGGTGCTCAGAACAGGCCTGCATCAGCACCAGCACCACCCCAGAGAGGGAACAGTCTCCTTTGTGTCCTGAGAACACTGAGAACACCTTGGGGACACCAGAGGCATCACTCCTGTGGACAGCATCGGTCTTCAGGAACGGATTTGATGCCTGCAAAGTTCCGAGCTGCGATTTCCGTCCCGCCTCCTGCCGCAGCTCCAAGTGCGGCCATCTGACAGCGGCACGTCCGGCTATGCAAATGTCCTGCCCTGGGAGACAGGCTCCCTGCACACAATGCCAAGGAAAGAACACTGCAAGAAGTCCCCGTCACCACCCCCCCACCCCCCCATCCCCCCCCGCCCACCCAGCCAGGCAGAATGGCGAGGCAGGGAAGAATCTCATCTAATTTTAACTCCCCTGACGATGGGCTTTGTTCTTTCCCAGCAGCTGCCCCGCAAGGTATGAAAACACTCAGCTCTGTTGACGTGGGAAAACAAAACACACAAATCAGCCTATTTTCTTCTTCAAGGCCAATTTATCTGGAGCTGTCACCACAGGCAGGGGAAGTGATGAGCTCCAGGGAATCGAGGGGGAGCAGCTTGGACCCACAGTTCTGTGGGTACTGGTGTGGTTGGGCTGATGCTCATGGAGCATGTGATCCATGCACTCCCTGTCCTGCAAGCCCCCAAAACCTCTCAGACTTACAGAACATTTCCTGCTGCACTCCCCCAAGCTGTGACGCTGGACATGGGCCCAAGTTAGACCTCTAAACAAAACAGCATCCCCAAAGAGTGGCTCACCACAAGCCGAGCTCCAACCAGGGTGCAGACACCAGCCTGCTCCTTTTCCAGGCAGCTTTCAGGTTGCTGCAGCACCCACCTGGCAATCTCTCAGGCTGCCCAGAGAGGTGGGTGCTGCCCCATCCCTGAACCATTGCAGGTCAGCTTGTGCGGGGCTCTGAGCAACCTGCTCTGGTTGGGGATGTCCCTGCTGAGTACAGGGGGCTGGCCTGGATGGGCTTTGAAGGTCCCTTCCCACTCAAAGCATTCCATGATCTCTATTGGTATGGCTACAGCTCTCCCCTGTCTCCCTAGCTCACACCTCATCCCTGTGAGCAGCAAGAGCAGCAGCCACCCTGACATTGCTGGAGCCCCAGTGCAAGGCTCTCTCCAACAGGACCATGGCAAGAGAAGATGGGCAGCAAGCACAGCTCAGGGGGCAGGGACATCCCAGCTACCTGGGACCTACATGTGTGGCCCTGGCCCAGCTCATCAGCAGCCAGAGTGGGCAGGCAGATGATCAGTGAAGCCTTTTAAACGTTTTCCATTTGCTTTGTGCTTCCCTGGGTTTATTTTTAACATCCCAGCTGAAGCGAGCAGCAAGCGGAACTGAGCGGCTGCAGCAACCTGCCAGCACAGTGAGCCCTTCGCACATAACCCCCTGGAAAAGGGTTGGTGTGGGGGCTCTGGCCGTGCTGGGAGCCACGGGAAGGGATGAGCTCTCTTCTAAAGAGCTCCTCAGCCACGATGGGAGCTGTTTTGCACTCCCTGACCAGAGGTTTCCCCCCTGCCAGGAGCCACTGGCAGCAGGGCTGTGTCAGAGCCCTGTGCAGCACAGCCTCAGACCTTGTGCCCAGCAGGCTCTTTTCACCAGGGGAGGAGTTTAAGCCTCCTGTCCCCGAGGACAAGCACATGTGGGACTTGCTGGGACAAAGCCTTCTGCTCTGCCATGGCTTTTGGTGCCTCTTTGCAAAACCATCACAGCACTGGGAAGAGCCTGCGGGCAGCAGGCTGGAGCATGGCCCGATGACCAAAGTGCAGGACCCAAGGCAGCTATAGTCCACTAAAGCCGTCCCTGTGCTCCCAGTTTCTGCCCACATCCATCCCACCAGCCCTCTGGGGCACTGCCAGAGCCGCTGAAACCCTCCTTGCATGATGGCAGAAACCTACCACATGTCCTTGGTCAATGGCCCAGGAGCTGTTTGCACCAGAAGCAGAGGATGGATGAGGAGCTGCTAACTCCCTGCTCAGCTCTTAATGAGGTATCTGGATGCTTCCACACTGCAGGGGTTGGATGCTGGAAGTGCTGTGCGGGCTGAAACCCTCATCTGCAGGGCTGAAACAGCTCCTGGCCTGTCCTCCAGGTCCTCTGCCTCCTGCTCTGTCCCTCCTGAGCCAAAAGCACCCCAAACCGCAGCAAACCATCCCCACTCTGTCCCGGGGCACAGAGCAGTGACTGAATCCATCCTCAAAGTGAAGAGGTGATGGACACCCCCAAAATGGGTCCCTGCAGCCCCCACACCTACTGGGAATCCAGCAAAAATAAAGCTCCTGCTTTGTAGACCCTGAAGAGGGGGGAGGCCTGCAAAGGGGGGAGGAAGGCAGGCTGCCCTAAGGAGGGTGAGGATGACCTTCAGCAACCCACAAGCCCAGCTCTGCCAAGCAGATGGTGCTGATGGGCACCACTGTTTGCACCCCCACACAGAATCTCCCCCAGCCTCCCACCACCCCTCCTGAGTCACCCTGCAACACTCCCCAAAACCTCCCCAGCATCGTCCAAATCCATTCAGTGTATGGTGTGGGGAGAGAAGGAGGGGGAGAAGAAGCACAGGGTGGTGGTGGACAGCAGGTGGTGGTTTTGTTTTGGGGACAAAGGAGTTGTTTGCCCCCTCCCCCCCCGCCCCCGCTTCTTCCAGACAAAGGAAAACCAAAGCAGCCATCGCAGCCCCCCTGAAGCTGGCTCCTCCCGGGGTGCTCAGGGCTGGCCCCCCATCCCTCAATGGCTCCAGAGGAAGGTGACAGGCAGCGATGAGGACAGGCAGGGGTGGGCAGCAGGTGGGGAGCGCGGAGAGCAGGCAAGAGAAGACAGCTCGGTGCTGGCGGGCGGTGGGAGGCGGGCGGTGAGGGGGGCCGCCCCCAGCCCCACGTGGCTCCGGGGACCCGCCGGGTTTATAAAGCGGCTCCGGTGGCGGCGCGGATAAGGGAGGCGGCGGCTGCGGTGACCGGCAGCGGGGCTCGAACCGCGGGGCTCGGATGCTCCCGGCGGGGCCACGGGCGGCCACGGGCCATGGAGCTGCCCACGGAGCTGGTCACGGCTGCTGCGACCACCTGGGGCAACAGCACCGCCTGGCCCCCCATGCTCGGCCATGGGGGCAACGAGACAGGGTCAGCGCGGGCCAAGAACGCCACGTCCATCCTCATCGCCGTCGTCATCACCGCGCTCTACTCCGTGGTATGCGTGGTGGGTCTGCTGGGCAACGTCCTGGTCATGTACGGCATCGTCAGGTGAGGGCAAGGTGGCCCCGGCGTGTCCCCACACACACTGGTCCGGGCCGTGGGGAAGGTGTGAGAGGGGCGTGGGGACAGCTGGGGGATGAGGGTGCACCGTGGGTGGGTGTGTGTCAAGTGAGGGGTGGCAGCTGGAGATGGTGAGCATGAGATGAGGGAGAGGTGAGGGGGAAGGAGGGAAAGCGACCCAGGAGCGTGAACCACGTGTGGCATGGGCACAGAAGTGACCAAGTGCCAGCACTTGTGACCAAGACCCAGTGTGCACCAGGGCCGAGTGTGCTCTCGGTGTGAGCAGCAGCAGCAGCAGTGAGGGCGGTGTGCAGCAGTAGCACTTTTAAGCAGGTAGCCCCGGGGTGCGTGTGAGGTGTGATGTGTGTGTGCGTGGGGGGGTCTCCAGGTGCTGCGTGAGAGGAAGACGCCAAGATGTGGGAGCATGGAGCACGGGGGGAGCTGAGGTGGGGGGAAGTTGGGGGGCACAGCCCAAGCCCTGTGTGGGGACAGGGTGGGGGCAGAAGGCACAGGACTGGGCATGATGTGCTTTGAGAGGCACCACAAAGAGCTATCCCCCATGCACCCACCCCACAGCTGGGGCAGAGGGGCTGGTGGGCTCCCACTGGTACCTGCCCACCCCATCTGTGGGACCTGGGCTGCAGAGGCTGTGGTTTGCCCACCCCCAGCCCTGCCCTGGGCTCCTGCAGCCACCTGGCTCCTGCTTTTCTCTAACAAAGAGCAGGAGCCTGCACTGCCCAGCCCCAGCTTGTTCCACAGTCCAGCTGGCCCCTGCCCCCCATGAGCTCAGCCACCCACTCGTGTCCTGGGGGCCCTGAACCCTGATTTGGTTCTGTCCAGTGTGGTGGTGGCAAAGCAGGTGCCAGGGTAGGATCTTAGTTGCTGGGAGCATCTCCACTGTGGCTTTTGCTGGGTAGAGAAGGGGTCTGCAGGATCTCTGCACCCCAGGACAAGCAGCAGGACCCCGGTATCCTCCTTGTCAGCAGACCTGGCACAGTGAGACACTGCAGTACCCAGCCTTGGGGTGCAAAATTCCCTGCCCATGCCAGCCCCTTTGACCACGGCTGATCCCATCTGTGGAAGGGGGGGCAGCACCTTGGCCAAGGCTGCTGTTAAGAGGGGACAGTAAAGCCAAGACTTGCAGACCACAGGACCACCAGTGGCAGTGGGGGCTGGCAGACCCCACCGTGGCCCCCAGCCCCCTGACAGCAGAAGCAGGAGTTGTGCTGGTGGTCACAGTGCAGGGACTTCAGCCATGCAGCCTGGGTGGAGGGAGCAGAGGCCTCACAGCGTGCCCAGGTTCCCACCACCCCATGCCATGCTGGGCAGGGCTTGTCCCGAGGGAGCTCCAGATCCATAGGGCTGACCCCAACTGCCCTCACCCCAGCTGAAGCCAAAAGCCAGGGGCCAAAACAGAGCTTGTGGCTGGATTTAGGCAAAGCCCCAAAATGCTAGTTTTTAACCATTTCCATTCCACACCACCCAGCACCACGGCGTGAGGCTGGCACAGCCTGGCACTGCCTGTGCACGAAATAAAGGTAGTGACTCACTGAGAGGGGAAGGAACTCAGCCCGAAACATGCCCAGGAGCTAGCAGGGCTGCCTGTCACCCTCGTGCCTGTCACCTCGCAGTTTTGGGTAGCTGTGCTGTGTGTTTTTACCCACCCCCCCCAGGAGGATGGGCAGGTGGGTACTGGGCTGGGGGTGCCACTCCCTGGCCCTGCCCACCCTGGGATGGGATTTTTCATCACCTTGAAACAGCTTTGAAAGCCTCCTGCCCAGCCTGCAAAAGCACCTGAAGGTGCAGGGAGGATGCCAGGCTTAGGCTGAGGGTTATCAGACACCCCCACCCCCCCCAGCTGCTGTTGCTTGGCCACAAAAGGGAAGGCATTTCAGAGAAGCAGCAACACTGTGCCAGCAGCTCCTCACTGCTTACCCAACCTTACACATCCTTTGGCCTGACTCCATGCCACCCACAGGTCCCAGCCCTGTGCTTTCCACCCCCCCCCATTACCCAACCCATTGCTAGATGCCCCCCCCCCCCCCCCCAAGGCTGGGAGCACAGAGCCCAGCACTGAACCTGCCTGGAGCTCCGTGGGAGGTTTGTGAGCAGAGCTGCTCTACACCAGCAGGGCTGAGGCCAGCTCTAGGCAGGTTCCACCAGAGAGAGCCAGGATGGAATCAGCTCCAGGATGAGACCTTGCTGCTGGAGAGATGCTGGACACTGTAGCCCTGGGGACACCTCCCCACATCACCTCCTGCCACCCTTGGGACCTGGGCATGGTACCTGAGCAGTACATCCTATGGGGCTTGGGGACCTGCAGCTGAGGTTCACAGAATCACGGAAGGGTGGAAAATACTGCACCAGACAGCACCAGGCAGCAGAGCCCCGCACCACAGAGCCTGTGAGTGCCAGGGAGCAGGGGCACACTGGACCCTGCTGCACAGCCCCCATCTGAGCTTCCCAAAATGGGCACCCAGCAGCCCAGAGAGCCAAACACAGCTGAACCCCAAAGCAGTCCTTGCACTGGGCAGCCAAATCCAGCAGTGTGCCTGGAGGGAGCTCAGCCTCCCCAGCAGCCTCTGGCTGCAGCCAGTGACAGCTCTGCCATTGCCACTGCGTCACTGGCAGCTTTTAACCCCCCCCAAAAGCAATTTGCAGCTGCAAGCTCAGGCCTGCGTGTGGCCAGGTCCCTGCAGAGCCCATCAACCCCCTGCCAGCTCCAGCATGGGCATTACTGTGCTGGGCATGGGATTTGCTCAGCCAGGCTCTTTAACTGGGTGGCTCTGAGCAGCTCCAGGGGCCTGGCACCTGGGTTACTTCACCTCTTTATCTTCTGAGTGTCCTGGGGAGCTGAGGGGTCCCTGCCTGGGGGTCCAGGGCTGCTGGAACACGGAGCTGCCCCACGCTTGCTCCATCTCCTCCAGCCTCATCTCTGCCCCCACCTCCTTCTAGACTTCCAGACTGGCTCCTTCAAGTGGGGAGGTTCCATTCAAGGCAGTACCTTAACTGTGAGACTCTGCCAGCCCAGGGAGCTCCACAGCACAGGCTGCCAGCTTGCAGGCCAGGACCTGCCCTGCAGCCCCTTCCAGGCTCTTCCCTGGAGCAGCTGCGCTGGTTGCAGCTCAGGTCACCAAGATGAGCTCCCCCTGCCCTGTGCAGAGGGTTTGACCCTCGGTCTGCTCCTGGAGGAGGTTGAATCCTGCCCCAAACCCCCAGCTCTGGGGGCTTATTTGTCAACCCCATCATCCCAACCATCCCAGCATCATCTCCACCATCCCAGGCACCCTCATCATTCCAACCATTCCCATCATGGCTTTGCCTCCTCCCTGGCCTCAGCACATGCAGCAGGGGGTTGGAGAAACCCTCACCCAGCACAGCTGGGCACATCTGGCAGAGCACAGCATCAGTGCCTGGTTTTGTTGTACTGCACTGGAAAAGCTGAGCTCAGAGAAGTCTGAATTTACCCAAAAGGACAATTTTCTGCCCTGGGTGAGGCACAAGCTGACAACAGGAGGAATTCTCAGCTTTTGGTCTAACCTGCAATGAAACAGCTCCAAGAGCTGCATTTGCAGAGGAGCCTGGGAGGTGACACTGAGGAGAGTTGAAAAGGACTCCCCAAGGAAAGGACTCTTTTTTTTTTTTTTTTAATGCCTTATTTCCTATAAAACCTCTCAAATATTCCCATCTTGGGCAAGCAGCTGCAGCTTGCAGCCGAGATGAGCAGGACAGGAACGCTGCTGGGGCTGGGCTGGGCTGAGCTGAGCTGCTGCTTTCCCTCAGAGAGAAATGGAATCAGGGAATGGTTTGGGTGGGAAGGGACCTCTAAGGGTCACCTGGTGCACCCCTCAGTCAGAGGGACATCCCCAACCAGAGCCCCAAACAACCTGACCTGGACCAGGCTTCCTCAAAGGCTCTGGAGCTCCAGCCTGGCTCATTGGGCTGCTTCCAGATGGCCTCTTTCCAAGGGTAATCGATCCAAGTTCTGCAGGGAGAGTCAGGAGGCAGGTTGGATAATCAGGATTTACTGAGTGGAAAATCAGATAATGGAGACCTGGGGAGGGGAAGGAGCTGGTGCAGCTGGTCAGGGCACTGGAGGAAATCGACTGAGATGGAAAAATGACTTCTCCAGAGCTGTCTTCAGATGTCCTTTCAGTCTTTACTCCTAGGTGTGGGAGCAGGGACGCCCTGCCTGGGCATCTGAGGGACCATGGCAGGGTCCAACCATGGTCTGCAGGTCCAAGCTCAGCACCCTGTGCCCAGCACACACCCAGACAAAACCTTCTTCACCTTCTACCCCATGAGTCTATGAAGTTGTGCCCCCTCCTCACTGTGCTGAGCGTGCAGACACATCCTGGGCCATGGGGGTTGGACTGGATGACCTTCAAAGGTCCCTTCCATCCTCAACCACTCTGTGACTCAAAGTCTTCTGTGATAAGCCAGCCCTGACCACCTGCCACGGTCTCCTTCTCTGCCACCCCCAGGTACACCAAGATGAAGACAGCCACCAACATCTACATCTTCAACCTGGCCCTGGCAGACGCTCTGGCCACCAGCACTCTGCCCTTCCAGAGTGCCAAGTACCTGATGGAGACGTGGCCCTTTGGGGAGCTGCTCTGCAAGGTGGTGCTGTCCATTGACTACTACAATATGTTCAGCAGCATCCTCACCCTCACCATGATGAGCGTCGATCGCTACATCGCCGTCTGCCACCCTGTCAGGGCCCTGGACTTCCGCACCCCAGCCAAGGCCAAGGTCATCAATGTCTGCATCTGGCTGCTCTCCTCCCTCATTGGGGTGCCCATCATGGTCATGGCAGTCACCAAGTCAAAAGGCAAGTGGCTTCTAGGCAAGGGTCCCCTCCTGTCCCATCTGTGCCCCCCAGCAAACCCAAGCCACCTGGCCCTGTGGCAGGTTGGAGCTTGGCGGTGGGCCATAAACCTGCCCTGGCACGGAAAAGTCATTGTCCCACAAAATGTCCTCCCCCTTCCCCATCTCCAGTCCAAGCAGTGCCTCTGCTCAGCTCCTGGGGTGCAAATCAGGTGCCTGAAAACACCCCCAATGCCACTGCAAAGTGCCCAGCTGGCCCACACCGAGATCTACAGCCCCTGCTAATAAGGCCCTGGGCATCCTGAGAAAGAGGACAGGTTTCAGTGGAAGGTGGCATGGGGACATGTCCACCATGGGGGCTGGGAGGACACAGTGTGGGGGTGGCTCAGGAGGCTCTATGGGGAACAAGTCCCTGGGGTGCTGCACCCACAACATCTCCTCAGCACCCTGTGGGCAGGGGGTTGGTGGCACAAAGCTGCTGGGGAATCTGCCAAGAGCTGGCAAGTGGGCACCTGTCTCCTAGAGCTTTCGGCAAGCATGGAGGTGCCCAGGCCTGGCCGAGCAGAGCCAGCTGTCACCCACAGCAGGCAGCCAGCAGCTGCCTCTGTGCTCTCTCTCCTGCAGATGGGGTGGTGCTGTGCACGCTGCAGTTCCCTGACCCTGCCCTCTACTGGGACACTGTCACCAAGATCTGCGTCTTCATCTTCGCCTTCCTGGTGCCCATCTTGGTGATCACCATCTGCTATGGGCTGATGATCCTGCGGCTGCGCAGCGTCCGCCTGCTCTCAGGCTCCAGGGAGAAGGATCGCAGTCTGCGGCGCATCACGCGCATGGTGCTGGTGGTGGTGGCAGCCTTCATCGTCTGCTGGGCACCCATCCACATCTTTGTCATTGTCTGGACGCTGGTGGACATAGACAAGAGGAACCCCTACGTGCTGGCCAGCCTGCACTTCTGCATCGCCCTGGGCTACACCAACAGCAGCCTCAACCCTGTGCTCTACGCCTTCCTGGACGAGAACTTCAAGAGATGCTTCCGGGATTTCTGTGTCCCCTGGGGGGCCCGTGGCAGAGCCATCCCTGGCCAGCCTGGCACCGCCCATGGCACCGCCCACACCCCAGCCCAGCCCCACTGCCAACCTGCATGACTAGAGGTGGGCAGCCTCCAGCAGGGCTGCCGGCGCCGGGCAGGGGATGACCTGCGCTCGGAAGTGACCCAGGTCACCAGCATGGAGCTCTAGCAGTGTCCTGGCCTGGCTCTGCCCATGGCACTGCTGGGTTCATGTCAGCCTGGCAGCAAGGGACTACCCAGACTCTTTGCCCTGGAGAAGCAGGGACAGGGGAACCAGGACCCACCAAGCCTGGGCAGAGCTGCTCTGTTGCTGCTCCCACATAGCTGGGCACAGCTGGCAGCCCCATGCGCCCAGCAAGGGCCACTGGCAAAGCCTAGGCTTCTGCCTCTGAAGTCATTAAGCCTGAGGAGCTCATTAAGGGAGCAATTAGCGGGGACCTGAGCAGCTGCTGAAGCAATCAGGATGGACTGGGCGTCACTGCCAGGGCTCTGCCCAGGGGCTGGTAGGTGAAGGATGAGCAGCACCCGGCCCACAGCAAAGCCAAGAAGGACGCCAAGGGTTTGGTGCTCGTCTGTTAGTAGAAGATGGAAAACCACCACCACCATTCCATCATTCCCCAGACAGGGAATGCAGAGACTGAGGGACACATAGCCCGTGGCAGAGCAGCTTTTGTGCCCCTCATGGGGATGGAGCCAGCACCCTCTGGAGAGGGAGCTGATGCTGGAGACCATCCTGCAGGAGCCACCCAGGGACCTCTGCACCACATCAAATGCTGCTGACATGGACTCATGGAATGCTTCTGGTTGGAAAAGACCTTCAAGATCATGGAGTCCAACCACTCTTTAACTCTGCCCAAGCTGGGGCTAACCATGGCCCTCAGCACCACAGTTCTGCAGAGGTGGGCATTCAGCCACCTCCCTGGGCAGCCTGTGCCAGGCTCTGAGAACCCTTTCAGGGAAAAAGTTTCTTCTGATGTCCAACCTAAACCTGCCCTGGGGCAACTTGAGGCCATTTCCTCATCTCCTATCCCTTGTTCCTTGGTAGAAGAGCCCAACCCCACCTGGCTTCAGCCTTTCAGGGAGCTGCAGAGAGCAATGAGGTCTTCTCTCAGCCTCCTTTTCTCCAGCTGAACACCCCCAGCTCCCTCAGCTGCTCCTCCCCAGCCATGAGTGATGTCTTCCCCTGGCCTCCCACTCCCTGGATCCCATCTCCCTGCTCCGTGCTGGCTGTGAGCAGCATCCAGGAGCTGTGACTTTTCCTTCCTCTCACCTTCTCTCTACCAGAGCTGCAGCCAGGAGGTCCAACATCAGGAGAAGGAGAAGGAGAAGGAGAAGGAGAAGGAGAAGGAGAAGGAAGTCTGGGAGGGAGCAGTAACAGCATTTAGTGAACAAATTGCTGCAGCTGGAGGAAGCAGGCAGCTGCTGGACCCACCTGGGGCTTGGGGCGTGGGAACTGGCTGCAGTCTGGGCTGTCTCTGGTTTTCCAGTTGCATCAATTTAGCCTAATCAGGGCCATTACTTCTCCTTCCCAGCCTCTGCCTCCTCCAGAGCCTGTGAAAGTTGTAGCCTCCCTGTCAGGAGGGCAGAGCCCTGGAGGCAGCTGCAGCATTTCTCTGTCAGAGGAAGCAAAAGGGGCTTGAGGCCCCATCCTGATCTCTGCTCAGTCACTGCTGGAGCAGCCAGTGATGCTCCTCCTCTGCCTGCTCCCTGTCCACCCCCACTATGACCAAAAGCCTCCTGCTCAGCCTTGCATATCTCCAGCTCCTGCCCAAGGATCCTGAGGAGCCCCTTGCAGGCTTGGAGGGAGCCCTGGGCCACCAACAGAGCCATGCCTGCTCTCCTCACCAGCCCCCACAAGCCTGGCTGACTGTAGAGCATCTGGTGTGGGATGGGGATCCAGCTTCTCCCCACCCAAACCATCTCCACCAGTCCCTTGTTTGGGTTGGGAATCCCAGGGGTCAAATCTTAGCCCAGGGAATCACAGAATGGTAGGGGTTGGAAGGGACCTCTGGAGATCACCCAGTGCAACCCTCCTGCCAGAGCATGGTCACCCAGGGCAGGGCACACAGGAACACATCCAGGTGGGGCTTGAAAGTTTCCAGAGGAGACTCCACAACCTCCCTGGGCAGCCTGCTCCAGGGACATGCCTCTGGCAGCTGCCCATGAGGAGCCATGACACATCTGGGACAGGTGGAGGCCACCTTTGTGCTTCTGTAGATAGCTCTGTGTGCATCTCTGTAGCTGTGTGGAACCCCAGTGAGCAGCTCACCCCCTCTCTACAGCAGCCCCAGATGCCTGGTGTCTAATGGAGCTCAGACTCCTGCTGAACCTGCTGGGGCCACAGCAGCAGGCAGGACCTCACCAAGGGCTTCAGCCAACACCTCCAGCTCCAGCCCTGGGCCTGGGGCTTTGCTGGTGCTGCTGCAGAGGATCTTTGCTTTCTACTACAATAAACAAAATAAAAGCAGAGACACCAACCAGATCCCAGCTCTCCTTTGACTCTTGAGCACTGAAAGTCACAGAATCATTGAATCCCATCTGGTCCAACCTTTCATAGATTCATAGAATAGGTTGGGTTGGAAGGGACCTTGAAGACCATTCAGTTCCAAGCCCCTGCCATGGGCAGGAACACCTCCCACCAGCCCAGGTCGCTCAGGGCCTCATCCAGCCTGGACTCTCTCCAGTACATCCCCATTTCAACCCAGTTCCCATCCCAAGAGTCCCAACGTACCAGGAGCCACACCAGACCACTGCACCCCACAGTCAGATTTCCAGCCTTAATGACAGAGCTCAGGGAGGTGACACCACCTGATGACCAAACCTTCATCAAGGACCTGTGGGACCCCACACTCCACAGCAGCCTCTTTAATTAGCCCAGGGAAAACCACCCGGCCCTGGCAGCAGCCAGCTCTGCAATAATTAAACCTCATTTCCTCTTTTAGGCAGGAAAAGGAGGACAAGAAATTAGCTCAGCATCCCCCAAACCCTCTGAAGATGCAATTCCCTCCTGGCAGAGCCTGCACAGGTGGAGTTCAGTGTCCAAAAAAAAAGAAACAGAATCAGAGAATTGGTCTGGCTGGAAGAGATCCCCAAGGTCCTCGAGTCCAACCTTCAACCACAGCCACTAAACCAGCTTCAGATGTTAAAGATGGTAAAGAGAAAGGGGAACAAATCTCCTAATAAAAACCCCATGAAATGCTTTGATTTGGGAGGCACAAAGAGCCTGGCACCACCAGAGCTCATCCTCCATGGCTGCTCGAAGCCCCAGATCCCACATTCCCATGTTTTGTCTGGGAATTAAAACCATTTTAGACACTTTAAATAGCAACCGATGGAGACTGGGAGCTGAGGACACACCCCCAGCAGTGGGAAAGCCTCTGGTTGTGCTGCTGGTGGAAAACCTGCCCCTGGCACAGCCAAGTGTACCCCCAAAGCCACCACAGGATCCAGATTGCTCCTCCTCACCGCCAAGCCCCCGCTGCCGCCTTGCACGGAGCAAGCTCTCCTTAATGAGTCGTTTCCCGTCTCAAACAAAGCTCTTTGCCCTCGCCCACCCTCGGCCCCGGCGCGGGGGCTCAGCCTCCCCCGGCTCCCATCCAGGTGCCACCGCAGCTCCCGGGGCTGATTCATCAGCGCCGAGCATTCCCAGCTCTGTCGTTGTTCTCCTCAGCCCTTTTTTCTCTCCTCTTTCGTGACGGTATCAGCCTGCCCCCTCCTGCCAGTGGGATCCGCTCCCGTTCCCGGGAGCAGTCCCAGGGACTGGTGGCTGGGAACCAGCGCAG
The DNA here is from genome assembly GCF_027791375.1 of Indicator indicator. NCBI lineage: Eukaryota > Metazoa > Chordata > Aves > Piciformes > Indicatoridae > Indicator > Indicator indicator. Next base: position 7,149,509 of record NC_072042.1, on the reverse strand, counting down.
CACGGCCGGGAGCCGCTGCGCTCCCGCCCCGGCCGGGTCCCAGCAGCTGCTGCGAGCGCCCAGGGCATAGCAGGACCTGCCCAGGCCCTTTCCAGCCATGCCAGCGGCCTCAGCTGTATCTGGAGGCCTAAGTATGGCAGGAACAGGAGTCTCACAAGGGCGGGGGGGGGGGTCTCACAGGAACAGGGGAAGTCCCGTCGGGACCTGTCCAACTTCCCCGCGCCCAGGGGCCCAGCGGTTCCCAGCGCCTCCTCCTGCTGCCACCGCGTGGCCATGTCCCGCAACTGCACCTGGCATACGGGCTGGCTGTGGCCAGGCGGGCATCAAGGCAGCACCCAGGAGTGGCCTCGCACCCTTACCGAGCAGGCACCCGCCGCACCCCGTCCCCAGGCACCATGGCCGCAAAGGGCTGGCCTCACGCTGTGGTCCACAGCAGCCCCCTGCCCAGGGGTGGCAGGAGGACCACCTCAAGTCCACCTCAATCTCCCTGAGCAGGGGTTGAAGGATGTTGAGCCCTCCTCAGGGCCACCTTGGTGCAGATGCCAAAGTTCAGCTGGCAGCACAGCTTTGGTTGCAGCCTGGGGAGAGAACTGATGAAGAGGTGGCAGGAGGGGTCAGGGTGAGCCCAGAGCAGGGAGGAAGGAACTGCCCACCCCTGCAAACCATAGGACACCCCCAGGCTTTATCAAAACTCTATTCTAAAGGTTAAAAGCTTACAGGTTCTCTTCCTCTGGGTCTTCATTCCAACAAAATACATTTTCTTTTATAAAATTCCACCTATTCTGGGGCATTGGCCAAGTCCCAACCCCCTACTCCTCCCTATTGCTATAACACAAAAGTCACCCTTCAAAACCTCCCCTCTCAGCCCAGGCACCTGGAAAGAGAAGAGGGGGCAGGCTGGGAGCAGGGAGCAAGCCCAGTTGGCCCAAGCCTGAAGGTGATAGGGAAGGAGCTCTGCTGTTCAGAGGGGTCTGATGCAGAGCTGGGTGCTGGATGTCCTCTCAGCAAGACCCCAGCAGCACCTGAAGCTCCTTCCTCAGCAAAGGCAAAGCAATGAAACCAGCCAAGCCCTCCCCCCACCCGGGGTGGCTTGTGTTGGGGTTCTGCAGGTGAAGGGAAGAGGGGAAGTGGCTGGGACTGCAAAAACCAGCTCTGGAAGGGCTGCTGCAGGCAGCAGGGAGTTGGGGAACGTGCTCCTGGCCTGGCTGCTAGGGGGATTTTGTCTCAGATCCCAAAGTGGTGAGGGGTGGGAGGCAGAAGGCCCTTTTTCCACTAGCTGCAGTGCAGTGCCCAGGTATGTGCCCCCTTGCAGGCTCCTGGCAGCATCTCCCCCCTGCACCCATGAGTGTTGGGTGGGAAGAGAGCTCCCCAGAAGGGGTCCTGCTGCAGAGATGTCCCAGGCAGCAGGCACAGCCAAGTTGGAGAGAGAAAAGGATATTTAGGTGAGGGGGATGGAGGAGCACCCAGAGATGGGCACTGTGGGGACATCAGAAAGTTCTTGGCCCAAACTCTTTTGCATAGCAAAGAACAAAGCTGCCCTGCTTTGCCCAGCCATGAAAGATTAAAACCAACCAAGAAGAGAGGAAAAACCCTTCCAGCCTCAGTGTGGAGATCAGTTTAGGCTTGAACCAACCTGGGGCAGCCAGCAGAGCACCGTGGAAGATGGACACAGGGAGGAAATCCCTGAGGAGCCCTGCTCCAGCCACAGACATTGCCAGGCCCAGCTCCAGGAGCCTCCTGCCCATCCTGCCACTGCTGGTGACAGAGCAGAGCTGGGCAGTGGTGTCCTGGCATGGGTGGAGGCCAGGGGTGGGCACAGGTCCTGCCACCCTGCAGGGCTGGGCTGCTGCATCAGCTCTGCTGCCTGTCCCTGACTAGCAGCACCGTGTGCTGTCCTCCGCTCGACACTGCCAGCACCCAGCGGTTCTCCAGCTGCTTGCCTGTCATCTCCACTGGGCTCCAGACGTCCTCCTCCTCCCCTGTGCCCAGCTGATAGTTGGTGCCCATGCCCCAGGCAAAGGCTCGTCCTGCAGCAGAGGTGATTCAGGTTTGGAGTTCAAAGTGGCTGAGCAATGGGGTGGGAAAGGGACTCAAAGCCAAAGCCAAACCCGAGGGGATGTTACACCTGGGCAGGGGGAGATGAGTGCCCGAAACAAGCAGGGGACAGAAGCAGTGCTGGGCAACTCAAAGAGCCAGGTCAGGGGAATTGGAATCCTGTAGGTTGGAAGAGACCTCTAAGGTCATCCAGTCCAACCCTTAACCCAGCACTGCCAGAGCACCACCACCCCATGGCCCTCCGCACCACAGCTACACGGCTTTGATACCGCCCCAGGGATGGAGACTCCACCACTGCCCTGGGCAGCCTGGGCCAGGCCTGGACAACCCTCAAGGGGAAGAAATTGTTCCTCATGGCCAACCCAAACCTCCTTTGGGGCAGCTCTCATTCAGTCACTTGTTCCTTGGGAGAAGAGCCCAACCCGTACCCAGCTCCAGCCTCCTCTCAGAACCTTAGGGTGCCAATGAGGTCTCCCCTCAGCCTCCTCTTTTCCAGGCTGAGCACCCCTGGCTCCCTCAACTATTAGGAAACAGCCCCTGGGGAACAGTGCCAGGACCTGGCTCCCATGCTGACCCAGCTGGCTGGATGCAGGGGGTCAGGGTGGAGGGATGAGGGGTGGAAGGTTGATGGGGTGGCCCCCAGCCCTGGGGAGCCCCCCAGCACTCACCGTCAGTGCTGACAGCGTAGCCAACTGATGCGCCGCAGGCCACGGAGGCGACGCTGGGCAGCTCCGCGATGGCCGTGGGGCTGCTGCGCTCCTGTGCCCCCGTGCCCAGCCCCAGCCGCCCATACTCAGCCCTGCCCAGGCTGTAGGCCCTGCCTGCAGCATGACACAGGTGACCCCAAGATGGGGGAAGCCCACGGTGGGCCACCTCCAGACCCTCCACAGCCTGATCATTGCTCCCACCTGCCCCCCCAACTAGATCCCAGGAGGTGAGGGGTGGGACAGGGACCCTGGAGGTGGGTGGGTGCCTGCACAGAGCAGAGGGTACCAGGCACCTGTGCCCCCATGCTCCTGCCATGCTCCCTGCCCTCCTATAGATTCAGGCTGCCCTGGTTGCCTTGAATCCCCAGCACTTGGTGGGATCCAGCACATTGCCCTCACCCCAGCACCTCCCCCGCTGGGACAGGCTCTATGCAGCCCCCAGCCCACCAGTGCTCACCCTCGGAGTCAACGCAGACTGTGTGGTGCTGCCCACCAGAGAAGGCCACCCAGGACTTGGTGGAGTTCTTGAAGCAGGTCAGGTTCTGTGGGGAGAAGCAGGGCTCGGTGCCCTGGGTACCTGCAGGGTAGGACACAAACCAGGCAGATCAGGTCTGTGGGCATGGACAGCCCATGCCAGGCACTGGCACTGAGCCACCCACCCTGGGGCTCACCCAACCTGACTAACCCAAGCTCCCCCCAGGCTCCCAAATCAAGTTTGTACTCAAACCCAGCAGCTGCAGGGGCTGAGACCTAAGCCCAGAGCTCTGCAGGGCGACCCCCAGCCTCCAGCCCTAGTGGGTGTCTGATGGGTACCATTCAGGGTGTGGGGTGCCCAGCATCACCCACCCAGAGGCCAGGGGGAGCAGGGAGCCCCAGGCAGAGCAGGCAGCAGTGCAGGGCTGTGGAGCTCACCCAGCTGGTGGTAGTTGGAGAGGCCGAAGCCATAGACCTGCCCCTGGCGCGAGACGGCGAAGGTGAAGTAGGCTCCGCAGAAGGCATCCTGGAAGCGCATCCGGCCCCGGCCGCCCCTGCCCTGCACTGGCACTCGCTGCGGCTGCAGCAGGCGCTCTGCGGGCACAGAGCAGCGTCGGTGCCAGGGTGACACTGCAGGGTCAGTGCCCAGGGTGCCACTGCAGGGTCACGCCAGCACCTGGGGGCGCCACCCTCTCCTTCCCGCCTCCACCCAGCCCAGCAGCCAGTTCACCACCAGGCCCCATGCAGGGGGCGATGTGCCCCTCTGCTCAGGGCAGAGCTGGGGCTGAAGGCCAGGCCACGAGCACCACTGCAACTCACGCAGCCCTTTCCTTCCCCCTCGGTTGGCAAACACCTCTGGCACCCTGCCCAGCTGGCCCTGCTCGCCACAGCCGCACGTGAAGAGGTCACCATCCACTGTCAGCATCACCAAGTGGTCATTCCCTGGGAGGACAGCAGAACAGTAAAGCAGGAATCCAGCAATAGCCAGAAGGTGAGATCAGAGTAGTTGAAAGGAACTTTAAAGTCATCCAGTTCCAATCCCCTGCCATGGGCAGGGACACCTCCCACCAGCCCAGATTGCTCAAGGCCTCATCCATTCTGCGTCTTGAACACCTCCAGGGACGAGTGGCCCACAACTTCCCTGGGTGACCTGTTCCAGTGTCTCACAGGGCACCCTTGTGGGGCACTGGGCATGACTGGTGAAACATCAGCAGCATGGCTGGGGCCAGGGCAGATGCGAGGCCCGTCCTCAGCAGCCAGACGAAAAGGACCTGGACCTTCTAGACCTCCACCTTCTGGAGCTGCCCCAGGCTGTGCCAGTGCAGTGCAGTGCCAGGGCCTGGCTCACCTGAGGCAACCTTAACGACAGGTGCAGGGAGCTGCAGCGGCACAGGCATGGAGCTGGTCTGCATGGGCTCCAGCAGCCCAATGACTCCATTGTTGTCCTGCAGAGACAGACAGACACTGAATGGCAGCAGCACCCAGCAGCAGCAGAGCTGGCAGTGCCCCGGCAGCCTCCGTACCCTGAAGGAGCCCCAGACAAAGACTCTGCCGTCCTCTGTCAGTGCTGCCGTGTGGCTGTCCCCTGCAGACACCTGCACCACCTTCTCCTGCAGCTCCACCAGCCCCGGACGCATCTCCGACCCTTCTGCGGAGGTGTCTCGGCCCAGGGCACCTTCATCATTGCAGCCAAAAGTGTAGATCTGCAAAGAGCCATCCTGAGGAGCTGCCTGCAAAGGGCTGCTAAGATAGAGCCCCACCAGCAGCCCCACTGCGACCCAAGCAGTGAGGAAGACCTCAAGAGAACACAAGGAGAGCTTCCAGCCCTCCCTTCATGCCTGTGGCCTCCTCTGGCCTCACTCCAGCAGGTCCTGTGCTGAAAACTTGAGAGATGGACCCAGCACTGCAGGGGAGGTCCCAGGATGGGACCTAGGGAGCCATCATGTCACGTATAGAGCCAGGGACCCTCCACGCTGAATTATCCCTTTGACCCCCAAAAATTCTGTGGCCCATGGCATGGAGACCCCAGAGCTGGAGCAAACAACACGTGGGCAGAACAGGGTCCTGACTCAACCCCCTAGTCTGCACTCCCCCTGCCTGGCACTGCCCGCCCTTGCCCTGTGCTCACCTTGCCCTGCCTGGCACTGCCCCTGCCCTGTGCTCACCTTGCCCTGCCCGGCACTGCCCCTGCCCCGCACTCACCTTGCCGCTCTGGCTCAGGCACACAGTGTGCATCCCTCCTGCTTCTGCCTGCACCGTCAGCTCCGGCAGTGACACCAGGGCTGGCTTCTTCCTCTCCATCACATCCTCACCCAGGCCCAGCTGGCCGACATCGCCCTGCCCCAGCGTCAGCACCAGCCCGGGCTGTGTGCGGTGGGAGGGGTGGCAGACTGGCGGCACAAAGGAGAAGAACCTCTGTGCCGTGCTGGGGAAAAGCCCTGCCGCAGAGCTGCTCCCCGGGAGCTGGGAGGGAGAACTCCCAAGGGGTTCTCACCTTTAATCTTCTTACTCCCCAGAGGATCTTCCTCTGGCTCTGGGCTCTTCACTGCTCGCTTCCTTGGCATGGTGCCCTGGGTGCAAACAACAAACGCATGCTGTCAGGCGGGCACCGCGGCCCCGTTCTCACGGGTTGAACCTCATCCCCCTTCGGGTCCCGGCAGCCCAGGAGATGACGCCAGACAAGGCAAAGAAGGGCTCGGGCCCTTCCCTGTTCTCCCCAAGGCTGAGGCCCACGTTTCGCACCCCACGCATCCCCTGACAGCCCCTCCCCGCACCAAGCCGAGTCCTAACCCCAGGACCACCGTGCCCCAGCCTTACGCTCCGGACCGAGCCGTGTCTCGGCCACTGGACCCCTAGTCCCGGCGCCCATCTCCGGACCGAGCCGAGCGTGTCCCAGCCCCAGGACCCCCACGTCTCGGGCTCATGGCCCCAGCTGGCATCCTGGGACCCAGCCGTGCCGCGTCCCGGCGCCAGGACCCGCATGTCCCGATCTCACCGCCCCGGACCGAGTTGTTCCGTGTCCCGGCCGCAGGACTTCCGTGTGTCAGGCTCATGGTCCCGGGCCGAGTTGTCCGTGTGCCGGGGCCAGGACCCCCGTGCCCCAATATCTTCGCCCCGGCGGATCTTCCCAGCCCCTTCCCGCCGTTTGAATCCCCCGCGCTGCCCCACGTGGAGCCACGCAGGCCCGCGGCCCGGCTCGGCCTCTCCTCCCGTCGGCTGCTGCTCGCCGTGCCGGGCCGGGCCGGACATTCTGAAGTCAGCTCATTGCTCAGCTGTCCCGGTCCCCGTCCTCTGCCACCCCCGCACCCTGTTCCTCTCCTTACCGCCGACCACGGGCCCCACCGCGCCCCCACCTGCGCTCCGCCGCCGGCGGCTACCGCCACAGCTCAGGGCGCATGCGCGGGGCAGAACGCACCCTGCCCGTGGGGCACGGCGCCCTCTGCTGGCCGGCGGCCTGACATTGCAGGGCAGGGAGGGAGAAAGGGAGGCCCTGCAGCGTGGGCAGCGCGAACAAGAGAGGGCAGGACAGGCAGGGCACAACGATGTCACTAATGAAGCAGCACTTACACGACCCTGGTGCATGCTCCCAGGCCACCGGACAGCGGTCCTGGATAGAAAGACAAACTTGCGAGACATGAGGAATGATTTTTTTCCCCAGAAAGGCTGCCCAGGCCCGGCCCAGGCTAGTGGTGGAGGGGGTTTCAGAGCCATGGAGATGGGAACAGCATGTTTTGGTGCTGCCCTGATGGCTGATTTAGGACACCCACAGCTCATCTCCACACACTCCATCCTCATCTGTAGTTAGTGACAACTCCACCTTCTCCACCACTCCAGAGGGCAAAACCCACTTCAGATCTTGCAGACCCTTTTCTCTACTGCAAAGATGTCAGTTCCAGTCCCTGCTGGGAGCCTTGTCCTGACCCAAGGGGCTGAGGTCTCCACCTTCTGCTCTCTGCACAGCTGCAGAGACCTAGGGCAGGACATGCAGCCAGCTGCTGTAGGGTAACAGCAGGCAGGTCAGCAACTGCTTTGCTCCTTAACCCTTTAAGCCCAACCCTCACAAATACCTCTTGATGAAAGGAGTCAAGAGCAGCCTTAACCCTCCCCCTCCCCGAGCAGACAAGCCCTGGGACAGGCTCAAACCCTCCTGGATTTAGCCTGCTGTGAAGGTTGGGGATGATCCAAAGCTGGAGGTACCCCCAGTTCCCAACCCAGCCCTTGTAGTAGCAATCACTCCACACAAGAACATAAAAGCAAGTACAGTTTATTCAGCTCTCCACACAACTTCACACCTTTATTCAGGTTACACAGATGCAGAAATTGCTGCTCACCCACAGCCTCTGAGCCACTCCTCCAGGATCAGCTCCCCACCACACCGGGTCAAGTCACATCTTCCGCAGCAGCTGGGATCAAGGATGGCCCCCCTGATGGGGGCTGTTGGGCAGGGCCCAGCTGATGCCCACACACAGCATGTGGCCTTTGTCTTGCTCTCCTCTGCCACCCAGAGCACTGCCAGCCACTGGTGCCTCTTAGGGGCCTGCATACTAATTCCACCATGTGCTCTCCTGGGGTGTATCCCACCACTCCCAGCCGTGGTTTGCAGGCAGAGGCCATTTACCAGGCAATCCCCAGCACTCAGCAGGTGCCATCAGGCCATAAATGCTGGAATCTTCCCCTGCTTCCAGCCCCTTTTGACTGCAAGCACTGAACCTCAGCTATCCCCTCTACTGATGGGGCTGCTGCACTCCATACTCACCCTGCTAGACAGGAAGATTCTTTTATCTCCTTATCAGCCACCATCTGCAACAGAATAAAATCCAGAGCTAAGAAATCTTTAGATCTTTCTACTTAGCAAGCAGCACAAAAACTTGGGAGCCATGGGAGGATCAGGTCAATCCCAGGCACGTGTTCCCAGCCCTGTGCAAGCCTGACCTCTGCTCCTCACCCGTATTATCCCAGCGCACCCACCCTAGCTTTCTCAAGAAAAAAAAAAAAAAAAAACCACTCTGGGATCGCTTACGAAGGTGGTCAGGAGTCTAAACCAGGGCCTTTGTCACGTTGCAGTTTCTCCTCTTTCCTTGATTCCCACACCTCCCAAAGCTGGCCTCAGACTAATCAAGTCATCTTTCACACAAGACCTTCACCTCCTTCTAGGATTCAGGAATCGACCCCTTTTCCCCCATCCATCCCAAAGTCAGCATCTTAGAAGCCAGCAAAGCTTTCGCTGTTCAGCAACACCAATAAATCCCACACTGGGATTCCAGCACTTTAACCCGATCCAGTTATTCTGTAAGGCATTTAGAAACAGTTCAAGCTTATCGAAACTGTTAACGCACAGAGCTATGCATAGCCAACATCACATCGTCAGAGCATTACCTTCCGACTTCAACGGCACTCCGAAGTCTGGATGCTTGTATCTGCCAACAGAAAAACGGCGTTTAAAGAGGTGCTGTAAGGGATGCCTCAAGAGCTCCTCCCGTTCCTTTCCACCCCTGTCCCTACCCCCTGCGCCATGCCGAGTGGCAGAGCTGTTTCCTGCATGGTTTCTCTCCTCTGTAACCGCCCGGAGGCTCAGAGAAGCAGTAGGAATATGCAGGCTGCAGACTCGAGGCCCAGCTTGATCTCCAACGTCGTGGAACGGGACTGTACGTCACGAGCCCGGAGGCCTACGCTCCCCTGCGCCACACGGACAGAGCCGAGAGAGAGCAACTTCTCCGGATGTCCACGTTGGGTGGGCACCTTCCCCCCAGACCCACCCACGTTCCCCCGCGCCCCCAGCGCCTCGCAGCCGAGACCCCGCGGCGGACACTCATGCTGGGAGGGGAAGTAAGAGAAAAGAAAGGGGGAGAAAAGCCTAATTAAAAAAAAAAAAAAAAAAAATAAAGAACAGACGAGACAAAAAAACCCCCACACACAACAAAACCAAACGACAAAAGCAGAAAGAGAACGAAGAAAGGGTAAGAAAAAAAATAAAAATAAGTCAAGGAAGATATCTACAGTCATCTCGCACCCCAGCTGCTGGCAGACAAAGAGGCCGGCTGCTAGCGCGCGCCGCTATTTATGGAGGGCGAATGGGCGGGGCTAATCGCGCATGCGCTCCGCGCACGGGGCGGTGTGGAGCAAGGAGGTGGAACAAGGAGGGGGAACAAGGAGGGGCGGAGCAAGAGGAGCGGCGCAGCTGGCGCATGCGCGGGGCGGAGACGGGAAAGTGGCTGTTTCCCCGCCGCCGCCATCTTGTGACTGTCTGTTCACCTCGCATCCCTATTTCCCCCGGTCCAGGCGTTTAAAATAGCACCACAACAGCACTTACAAAAAATCCTAAAATACTTTTATTCAATAATTAAAATCTGTTGCTGAGGAGACCGATATACATTGCAATCATTTAGTTTACAGGAGTACTGCACAGGGGGAAGCTGTGAGGGAAGGCTCCTCTGCCATCTCCCTCATGAGGCCAAGGCCATGGAGTGCTGGCAGCCCGGGGTGCTGAGCCTCGGCATTGGCACAGGGCTGAAGGCCCGGCAGCAGAGCCACAGAGGAGGCAGGTTTGCGAACAAGGCAAATCCTTCACTCCCACACCCTTGTTCTGCTTCGCCTTCAGTGGCATCTCCCACGTGGGTTGGGCTTTGTGCACGATGCAAGTGGCCAACACCAGATTTGTGTTTTTAACCCCCCCCCCCCCATTTAGGAAGAACCAATATGAGATCATTCTCAGAAGAGCATCTTCTTAAGGTCACTTTTTAAACCTTATCTTCCCCTCCCTTCCACCCACACAGTGAAATGCTCAAGTTTCCAATAGGTGTAGCTGTAAAAATGAGCATAGGCAAGATTCACCCTGGTTTGGGAGAGCAAAAAAGCTCTGAGAGGAAGCCACACTAAAGAGAATTCACCGCTCCTTGTAGCTCCCCAAGGACAAAGCTGTTCAAAGGCAGCAGGCACTGCTGCTGGCTGTGTTCCTTGACCCTAGGAGCCCCAGGACCTGTGGCAGTGAGCCAGCGGTGAGGGAATGTTCTGCACAGCTCAGCTGTGGCTTTCCTGGTTTGCTTTACACAAGGATGCAGCATTTGTTGATTTCTGTACAGTTCCCTTCCAGCACAACAAACCATTGGTCAGTAGTGATTCAGGACGTGGAGGACACCACAGAGACACAGCAAAGCCCAAACCACTCTGAGCCCAGGCTGGTGGCTGCCAGGCTCTGTGTGCACAGGCTGCCCCCCAGCACTGCCACTCTGCACTCCTCAGCCTCCCCACACTAGAGCTGCCTTTGTGTTTTCTTCTGAACCCCTCCCTTTGAGGAGGAAATGAAGGAGTTGCATCCCCAGAAGGAGAAGGTAGAGCTGAGAGCTGGGCTGGGAGCTGGGGCAGGCCCAGGCCGTGCCCTTGTGCAGGGCTCCTGGCAGGGTGCAGAGCAGAGTTGTGCCAGGCAGAGTCAGTCCCAGCCTGATGGCACTCGAGAAGTGTTTGTTCCAGTGAAATGCTACATTCAGACAGGATTCCCCTTCCCTGGCCAAAAGCCCTTTTCTGGATATGTTTTGAAGGCAAATCTTGGAAGAGCAGAGGGCTCAGCCTTGCTGTACTGCCTGGGAGAGGGACGCAGAGAACCTCCAGTGCCCTCAGGTCTCTTGGCTTCCTCCCTTGGAAGGTTATGGTCGATGGTACCTAAAAGCCAAGGGAAAAAGCTGAGTGTCAGCCTTGGAACTCAGGGTAAAAGGTTACTCAGGCACTAGAGGTGACAAAAATAAAAAAGTAAAATGAGTTCTTTTGAACTCTCAGCCCTCAGCAGAGCTGCTACCATCCAACAGGTTCCCCTTTGCCTTCAAAAGCTCTTCTGCTATGCAAACCAAACTCTTCAAGGTCCTGCCAAACTAAACGACTCTGAGAAGCACTCAGCTACACACAGCAACTGCTGGGGGAAACCATCACCTGGGCATGATCCACTTCACAGATAATTAATATCTGAACTAATTACTGAAGAGCTTGGCACCTTGTCTGCAGACCCAGACCTTCAGCTGTGAGGTCACACTGGGTCCAGGTACAGCTAAACCAGTCCCTGGTCACCTTGAGTTTCCAGGATCAAGGTTCCAGTTTCCCCCAGTGCCCAGCACACGCAGGGACAGGAAGCCCCCAGGGCTGTGAAGTTTCCCCCTCAGCACAGCTCTCCCAAGGGGGCTCAGGCTCACCTGGTGAACTGTTTGCTGTCCTCATGCACTTCCATTTCACAGCTCTTGAACTCGTTCAGCTCCTTCCGGATGGCAGCCTGCAAACAGGGTTCCAGTTCTGCCTCATCTCCTCCAGGGCACACATCCAGCACCCTGTCTGCCATCCTGCTCAGGGCTCATCCTGCACTGCCCCTCGGTGCTTGAGCACCTTTGGTATGCAGGGCTCACAGCTCCTCTGCTGAAGGCAGCAGCTCAGATGGCAGCAGCCAGCCCAGCTTACGCAGGCAGTTCACACCATCCTGAGTCTCCCCTGCTCCTCTTTCTCCACTCCAAGGGCTGCTGTCCCCTCAGGGGGCCAGGGAAGGTAGCAGAGATGGCTGCGGGGCAAGCTCCTTGCCCAGGCCTGCCCCAGCCGGCCAGCAGCAGCGCTGCCCAGCGCCCTGCACCTCCCACCCTCTGCGTGTGCCCAGTTCAGCCTGTGCCCAGCTCCTCTCCCACCCTGGGCCAGGCCCCAGCTGTCACCTTGTCTGCCGGTGTCAGCTTGGTCCAGGGTTTGTCTGCTCGCCGGTCGTAGTCCTGAGCGTCTGTCACCTCCACGTACTCGTTGAACCGCAGGATCTTCCTGGCCTGCAGCTCGGCCACTGTCGGCCTCTGGCTCAGCTGCACCACAGCAGGGTCACAGCAACGTCACAGCAGGGACACAGCAGGGTCACAGCAGGGACACAGCAGGGTCACAGCAAGGTCACTCTGAGTTTTGCCCAACAGCTCCAGGCTGAGCACCCCCAGCAGGGCTGAGCCCAGCTCCCTGTGCTACAGACACTGCTGAGTGCTGCTGGCAGCCCGCAGGGGCAGAGGGGAAGCCTCTCTCAGGCTGATCCCTGCAGGCCACATGGCCAAGGAAGGCACTGAGGGGCCTGGCAACAGCCAGTACCCAGAAGAGCTCCAAGTGCCAGCCCTAAGCCAAGGCCGTTGCCCACATTGGCAGTGGCACCTCTCACACTGCACACCCACAGCTAAGGGCAGCTACTGCCAGCTCAGAAATGGGCTCTGAGTAGCCTGCTGTGGAAGCTGTGGCCATGGAAGGTCCACACTGCACCAGCCCAGCCAGCTCCAGCAAACCTCCCTGGTGCCAAGGGCCAAATTTAGTCCTCATCCAGCTTGCCACCCTTGATGCCAGCTCTGATCCCTCACTGCCAAGCATGGCCATGGTGCCAAGGCTCACCCTTGGTGACAGCCCAAGTCCCAAAGGCACTGCAGTCAGAGGGCAGTGGAGACACTAACACAAGAGTCCAGCTTGGCAGCCACAGGGTACAGAGCCACCCCCAGCCTTGCCAGGCAGCCCTGCCAGCAGGGGCCCAGTGCTACCTTTCTGGTCAGCCTGCGCTTGATCTCCCTCTTCTCCGCCTGCCTCAGCTCCTCGTTCTTGGCTGCAGGGGAGAGAGCAGGGATCAGCTGTGAGCACGGGATCTGCTGTGAGTGAGTGATCAGCTGTGAGCGAGGGATTTGCTGTGAGTGAGGGATCAGCTGTGAGCGAGGGATCAGCTGTGAGGGAGGGATCAGCTGTGAGGGAGGAATCAGCTGTGACTGAGGGATCAGCTGTGACTGAGGGATCAGGTGTGAGAGAGGGATCTGCTGTGAGTGAGGGATCTGCTGTGAGGGAGGGATCAGCTGTGAGTGAGGGATCAGCTGTGAGCGAGGGATCTGCTGTGAGGGAGGAATCAGCTGTGAGGGAGGAATCAGCTGTGAGGGAGGGATCAGCTGTGAGTGAGGGATCAGCTGTGAGTGAGGGATCTGCTGTGAGGGAGGAATCAGCTGTGACTGAGGGATTAGCTGTGAGCGAGGGATTAGCTGTGAGCGAGGGATCTGCTGTGAGGGCAGGGACCAGCACAACACAACCCCAGGAGCCCTGCAGCAGCCTTCAGGCACCCCTGGACCAGGACGCTGAAGGCGAAGTCCCTGCCCCAGCCCCCCCGGTGCCCCCAGCCCCACTCACGCTGCAGGATGTTCCTCTGCTCCAGCTCCTCTGCTGTGGGCCTCTGGCTCAGCCTCCTGCACACAAGAGTCACAGAGCTGTCACCTCAGGGCTGCTCCTGCAGCAGCAGCAAGCAATGACACAGCTGGAGCCAGCTCACTGGAGCCTCCTCCACAGCCCTCCCTGGAGCTTGCTGCTGCCTTGCTCTGCCCTCTGCTCCCCTCCAGCAGCTACCCATGGCTGTGGAAAGTGCCAGTCCCTGCAACCCCCAGCCCCGACAGCCCCAGCCCCCATACCTGATCAGGGTGGTGCCGATTTGCTGCCGGATCTCGTTCCACTCCTCCCTGCTCTTGTGGGGGAAGGGTTTCTCCTCCTGCAGCGTGCCCGTGCTGCCCAGCTTCATGGCCAGGGTGTCCTTCCTCTTCACCCTGTTGGCCAAGGTGCCTACAGGGGGGCAGTGGAGGATGGCACCCAGTCTGTGGTGCCCCAGTGCCTGCCGCGTGCCCCTGCCATCTGTGCCCTATCCAGGGCACAGCACCGCAGCTCCGCTGGCCAGAGCGGCGACAGCAGCCAGCACTGCTGTGCCATGCCCCCCATGTGCCATTCCAGCAGCTGCTGCAGGAGCCCCCTGCAGCTGGGGGTGCACCTCAGCAGAGGAGGGCACAGCACTGCTGCAGGGCCTCTGACAGAGTGAGGAAAAGGACCTGGCATGCACCACGAGCCCAGGAGCCAGCTGCTGAGGCGTGACACAGGCCAGAGCCTTGACCTCACACAGCCTGGCACGAGCTCAGCAGAGCAGCAGAGGCAGCTGCAGTCCAGAGCCTTACTGTTGTGGCTTTCATCTTCCTCCTCATCCTCATCATCTCTGTACAGGATGGGTCCCTCTGAGTCTGAGTCGCTCATCCCTGTGTCCCCTTCCTGCTCCTCGGGCAGGGCCTGGACTGCCAGCGTAGGTATGACAGTGATAGCTGGCACCTCTCCGATGTACACACAGGGGCCCGAGCTCTGCTCCTCCTCCTCCTCCTCCTCATCATCTGGACTAACAAGAAGCAACAGTCACAGCCCTGAACAGCCACAGCAGCCCAGGGACCAAGAGAGCCAAGAGCCACCCCAGCACCCTGCATTGCCTGGCCCAGCCCACCCCATCCCATCCCATCCCATCCCATCCCATCCCACTCCATCCCATTCCATCCCATCCCCCCCATCCCATCCATCCCATCCCGTCCCATCCCGTCCCATCCCATCCCGTCCCATCCCACCCCTTCCCACCCCACCCCACCCCACCCCACTCCATCCCATCCCACCCCTTCCCACCCCACCCCACTCCATCCCACCCCACTCCATCCCATCCCATCCCATCCCATCCCATCCCACCCCACCCCATCCCACCCCACCCCATCCCATCCCGTCCCATCCCACCCCACTCTGCTCCACCCCACCCCATCCCTGGAGGCACTCACACTTTGAGCAGCTCTATGGTGACCGGCAGGGACCTGGCCCTGCCCAGGCTGGCATTGTCCTGGGCACCGTCGCTGTCGAAGAGCAGGGAGTGTGCCCGATGGGCACCGTCGGGCAGGGGCGTGGTGAGCAGGGGGCTGGCCAGAGCCTGCTGGATACGGATGTGCAGCGGCACTGGGGGCAGGCAAGGCAGCACCAGGGGGTCCCCAGGGCCTTGCTCTGCTGTCTTCCTGGGCAGCTCCAAGGACCTGAGGTCTTCAGGAGTCTCTCTGGGCAGGTCCAGGGAGCGTGGAGGGTCTGCGGCAGCGCCAGCGGCAGGCAGGGGCAGGTGGGGAGGCTCGGGGGGCACGTGGGTGGGCAGCGGCGGTGAGGGTGGGGGGTAGGCAGGGGGGCTGTGCACGGGCACCAGCAGGGGGCGGCTGCCTGGCACCGTCCTCTCCTGAGGGGGCTTGGCAGCGAGGGCTACCTCTGAGGTGTTGCTGGGCAGGAGGCTTCTCTTTGGTGGCAGAGGAGGGGAAGGCTTGGACAGGCCTGGAGCAGTGCCCATGGCTTGGGAGAGCTCTGCTGGAGAGAGAACCACAGGAGGCACTCAGTGAGCAGGGAAGGGTCTGGGGGGAAAGACCTTCAAAACTCACCCAGTGCCACCCCCTGCACTCAGCAGTGACATCCCCAGCCAGAGCAATTTGCTCAGAGCCCCAAACAGCCTGACCGGGGATGGTGCCAGCCATGGGGCAGCTCCCACCTCTCTGGGCAGCCTGGGCCAGGCTCTCCCCACCCACAGCACCACCAGAAACCCTTCAGCAGCCTGGACTGGGCAGAGCCAATCACTCAGTGCTCAGAGCAGTCCCTGCTAGAGCAAGGAGCCAGCAGTAACCAGGTGGAAGCTGCTGGAGTTTGTCCCTCCTGCAGCAAAGGCGTGGGAGAGCAGCCAGAAGGAAGCAGGCGAGGAGGGGTCTGGGCATCCTCTGCTGCTCCAGAGAGACACAGAGCAGCAGCCTGCAGTGAGAGCAGATGGAGCTCCCCAGAGCCAGGGAGCACAGCCGTGGAGGGACTGTGTCACAGCACTGGCTACAGCCTGAGGCACCTAGCACATGCCAGGCTCCAGCGGTGGCAGCAGCTGCCCTGCACATGGACTCCAACCTCTGGGGATCTCTCACCCCACAGCACAGGTCAGGAGTGCAGGCAGCAGGGTGGTGGAGGTGTCCCTGCCCATGGCAGAGGCTGGAACTGGCTGCTCTTTAGGGTCCCTTCCAGCCCAGCCCATTCTGTCATCCCATGCACTTGGGGACACAGTACCCTTGGGCACCAGCTCCAGCTGCCTGGAGCCTCTCATCCTTCCATGCCAGTGGCTGCCTGGGCTCAGGGGGCCTCTGCCCACAGGGCTGCTGTGGGTCAGGGCTGCTGCATCCCCCCTGGGATCAGCTGGGGGTGCAGCCAGGAGGGCTCAGCAGAGCTGGGCATCAGCAGAGAGGGCAGGAAGCACTGAGCCTGGGGACAGCTGCAGAGCTGCAGGGACGTGGGGACGTGTTTGGGATGTTTGGCATTTTTAGACTTCCCCTTGCAGATTAAGGGAGAGATTTGTGCAGGGCAGCCAGAGGGACTCCAGCACCTCCTCAGCAGGGCAGGCACCAGGCACCTTTGGGCAGTAACAGGCTCTGAAAGGGACCAAGGAGCTGGCAGAAGGGACAAGAAAGGAAAGGGCTGGGTGCTGCTATCAGCATCCTCCCGAGCCAGTCTTGGTCACACCTCTGCTGAGCCAGGCCAGGCTGCTGGTGGCCACCCAGGCACACAGTGGCACAGCCACTGCTGCCCACCACCCCCAGGTCCTGCACCACACCACAAAGCCTCATCAGAGGGGCAGGCTCCAAGCCAGGGCTGCAGCATCCCCTGGCAAAGGCACTCACCTAGCACTGAGCTGTTCCTGTTGACAGGCTTGGGAGGAGGGACAGGAGGCTGCTTGGCAGGGGCTGTGCTTGTGGCAGCAGCTGTGTTGGCACTGGCAAGAGCTGGGGGCAGAGTCCTGGGGGCTGGGGAAGGGGCAGTGGTGGCACTGGGAGTCTTTGCTGCCATGGGGGCTGTGCTGCAGGGTGCAGGCTTTGCAGTGCTGCTGGCAGGTGCTGGCTCCTTGCCCTGTGCTTCGTTTGTCTCCTGGCCAGTGGAGGGAGGCCTCTTGGGAGGGAGCAGAGGCTGCCTGGACACCTGGAGCTCCTGGGGTGGCTCCAGCTCAGGCCCAGAGTGGTTGCTGGAGGAGCCTGCAAAGGGAGATGCTCAGCATGAGAGGCTGCAGGGGTGGGAAGGGTCTGGTGGGATTCAGAGCTGGAAGTATCAGCAGCCACAGTCTCTGCACACAGTTGGGGCCTTACCCTGCCTCTTCTTGGATTCCTCAGCTGGAGCAGGCTTCCTGAGCCCAAGGGGCTTGGTGGCCTCCTCCTCCTGGTTACAAACCCCTGGCCCACCGATGGGCACCGTGTGGCCGTTCTTCAGGGCAGGCGGGTTCAGCTTCTCGGGGTCCTCACCATCTGCAGGGCACAGGGGGGAAGAGGGCAAACAGCGCACACTCAGAGAGCGGGAGATGGAGAAGACGTGGCTGAGCTGCCTGAAGCTCCAGCAGTCCACATCAGCTTCTCTCTGGCCTCTGGAGCAGATGAGGTCACAGGGCAGAGGGCAATGCCGGCAGGAACCAGGGCAGCAGAGAGCCCTGGAATGCAGCTCCCCAAAGGAAGAAGGGCTGCAGGGGTGAGGTTTGGCAGAAGAGGATCAGCCACACACACCACAGGCAGGAGGAAGATGAGGAGGAGGAGCAGGCTGTTGCAGACTCACCCTGCTCAGGCTCCTCCAGCAGCACTCCTCTCTTCACCAGCTCTTCCCTCGGCTTCCGCATGGAAATCTTTCTCTCTAGAACTGACAGCAGAGCGAGAAAAGCACTGAGCAGGGGGCTGGGCTGGGGGCTGCAGCAGGGGACCCTCTGCAGGGGGGAGAAGGGCTTCAGAAGGCCCTGGGCTTGTGAGGAGGGAGGAGGCAGGGCACGTCCAGGCCTGCATTCTGCTCTCGATGGGGGTGGTGCAGTGAAGCCTCCCTCCCCAGGACTGCACGAAAGGAATCCACTTGTCTGAGTCCTGCTCCATGGCAGCTCTGCAGGCACTGCAGCTGCCAGCCCACAGCCATTCTGCTTCCCACTCGAGTCACACTCAGGCTTGTGGCACCAAGTCCTTGCTAGCCAGATGGCTACTGGCACGTTCCCCAGGCTGAGGAGGGGTCTCCCACCCAGTGCCCATGAGATTACCTTCTGAAGTCTCCTTAAATTTGTCACTGCTTTTCTTTTTCCTCCACTTCCAGGGTTTGAAGATCTTCCCGAAGCTGGGGAACTTGCTTTTCCTCTTGGTGGGAGGGGTGGTGTCACCCGACTCCAGCACATCTACCCCCACGCCATCGGCCGGGGGCTGCTCCACCTCTTCTGCTGCATGGACGAGAACAAAGCTGTCACCACCGTGCTGCAGAGAAGCTGCAGCTCCCAGCAGCCCAGGGAAGGTGCTGCAGGTCCACGTAGGAAGGCAGCAGGCTCCAAGCCCTCAGGAGCCCAGCAGCACCTCACAGCTTGGGGAGACACGAGTGGGGCCCTAGGTTAAGAGTGCAAACTGAGTGTCCATCTGCAGGGTCACAGCGTGGCTCAGCTTGGAAGGGGCCTCAGGGATCATCTGCTCCCAACCCCAGCCATGCCCAGGGACACCTCTCAACTAGACTCAGCTGCTCAAGGCCTCATCCAGCTTGGCCTTGAACATCCCTAGGGAGAAGGCATCCACAGCCTCCCTGGGCAGCCTGTGCGAGTCTTACCACCCTCCTACTGAAGAACTTCTTCCTCAGCTCCAGCCAACCCTGCTCTGCCTCAGCTTCAAACCATTCCCCCTTGGCCTGTCTCAGACACCCTCATGAAAAGTCCCTCTGCAGCCTTCCTGGAGGATCCCTTCAGGTACTGGAAGGCAGCTCCGAGGTCCCTCTGGAGTCTCCTCCGGGCTGCTCCCTCAGCCTGTGCCCACAGCAGAGGTGCTCCAGCCCTTGGGTCACCTGGCTGCAGGCATCTCCATCTGGAAGCCACTGGTGCTAGCCACAGGTTCCTGCATGGCCACAGTCCCCTTCCAGCTGCAGCTCCCAAGCCAGGAGCAGCTGCAGGCAGGGCTCAGCCTCGCAGGGTTTTTTCCTCTATAAATAAGAGCAAAGTTGGCCAAGAGCAACAGAGCACAGGAAAGCAGCACAATGCAGGCCTGAGCCCCACCTACTGCACTCCAGTGCAGACCTAGAGCTGGGATCAGATTCCTGTCAGTATAGAATCAGAAAGGTTGAAAGAGACCTCCGAGATCACCCAGTCCAAGCACTGTCAGGGCACAACTGGCCCTCAGCACATCTCCATGGCTCTGAAGGAGCCACAGTACCATGCTCAGGGACAGCACTGGCGCACCAAAGACAAACTGGAGGGGCAGAGGAGGGGCAGGAGCACCAAGAAGCTGATGCCTCATCCAGCCTGGTACTTGCTCAGCACCATGGCCAAGGTCCTGCATGGCAAGTCTGTGCTCAAGCCTCACCCTCACTGTGGTGCCAGGCTGCAAGCCCCATTTCAAATGTATGTAAAGGGTTAAACGAGGTCATGGAGGTGACCCCAGGATGTCCTCATTAGGTCAAGAGGTTCCTGAGGTGCCCCATGCCAGAGCTTGGCCTTGTTCAACCCGACCAGAGGAGAAACTTCTGTGGTGTGAGGGTGCTGGAGTCCTGGAGCAGGCTGCCCAGAGAGACTCTGGAGTCTCCTTCTCTGGAGAGCTTCCAACCCCCTCAGCCAGGCTGCCGTGGGTACCCTGCTGGAGCAGGGAGGTTGGACTGGGTGAGCTCCAGAGGTCCCTTCCCCCCAGCCCCTGCTGGGGCCGCCATCTCCCCACCAGAGCCTGCAACTGTGCAGCGCTTGGCTCTGAAACACCTCCTGGTCCTGTCCAACTGAGAGGCAGGGAGTGGAGCTGTGTGGACAGCAGGTCTGTGTGAATGCAAAGTGTTGGGACTGAAGTAGTCTGGGGAAACGTCACCCACTTGGCACAGCCTGGAGACAAGGTGGCAGAAGGCTGCAGCAGTGCCAGGCAGCACAGGATGCCCTCCCCCAGCAGCCAGCTGGCCCTTCAGAGCCTCTGCTGTGCTCACCAGGTCCTGCTCCTCCTGCTGCACCTGGCCTCAGGTGCAGAGCACTGGGCAAGGCCACGGGAGGTGCTGAGCCACCAGGCTGCTGCTTGCTTCCAGAGAGCAGAAACCACTGCAGGGCAAGGAGCTGCAGCCCCCCAGGTGGGGTCTGAGCTCAGCAGGCAGGCAGCAAGGGGCTGAGCAGAGCCTGGCTCCTGCCCTGCACATCTTTATCACCAACCCTCAGGCTGCTGGGCTCCAGGCTCCAAGCCCCAGCAGCTCCCTCAGCCTGGCCTCACAGGAGAGGTTCCACTGCCTGCAGCAGCTCTGTGCCTCTGGGATGGATTCTCTCAAGCAGTTCCCTGAGGTCCTTCTGGAGCTGAGGGGCCTAGAACTGGACACGAGATTCCAGATGTGGCCTCAGCAAGGCACAGGAGAGGTCCACCAAGAGCCTTTGCTGAGGAGGTGTCTGCTCCTTGCAGCCCCCCCCCCCCGCCCTGCACCCCAGGAGCAGGTCATGCAGCACAGCCTGGCAGCCCCAGCACACGGAGCCTGCATGGAGCCTGGCACTGAGGGACCACAACCGACCCTGCCGCTGCCAGCAGCACCGGAGCCTGGGCTGGGGACTGTCAGCTCCAGCCGCAGCTGTGTTGTGCCAGGCTCAGCAGATCGGGATCCAAAAAGCTTTCAAGCAAACAGCTACAACCCAAACCCCCCGGCAGACAAAGGCTCTTTTGAGGGAAATGCTGCTAAGGTTAAAGCAGCAGCAAAGCACCAGAGGGAAATGTTCCCAAGCTTCCTACAGCAGCCTGAAAACCTTCCTCTGCATTTCCTGAATGGCTCCAGCAAGAGGTGGATCCTGACCTTCAACAAAGGGTTGTGGCCACAAAACAGCCTCAGATAGCCCGAGCCCTCAGCCTCCCTCTCCTTTGTCCACACTCTTCAGGAGACAGCATCCTGCCCAGGTTAGGACAAGAGCCATCTCCTCTGGCTCCCAACTCAGTCAGCAGAACCCTGCAAGCTGTGAGGTGAGAAAAGCCTTCCGACACAAACACCCAGCAGAGGAAACCGCAGGTCTGCTGGTCCCCAGGAAAGGACAATATCACCACCAAGTGAGCCCAGCCACCCTGAAAGCTGCCATCACCTCTGGTGCTCCAGGGGAGAAAGAGCCCCAGACTGGCATCCACCAGAAATCCAAGGAGAAGCTGTTGATGCCCACCCACAGCACACACAGATTTGACTTCTCCCTTCCACTCTCTCATGCCACTCACTTTTAGCAGCTCTTGAGCCAGATGAGCTGGAGTGAAGTGGGGGTGTGGAGGTTTAACCTGAGCCCCCCCCCCCAGGACTTGGGAGGTTCAAAGTTACAAAAGTGAAAAAAATATAGAGGAAAACTTCCAGTGTCTGGAGGAGCCCTCCCCGTGCAGGCACTGAGGGGGCTCTGAACCTCAGGCAATGCCCCTGGACAGCTTAGGAAAGGACCTGAGCCCAGGCAGCTGAGTCTCTGGGAAGTAAATGGGAGCAGCAGGGTGTGCAGAGTCTCCTCTCAGTCAGAGCATCTCCATCCCAGCTGAGAACAGCTCCCAGGACACAGGCTGGGAGCAGCAGTGAGCTGCCCACAGCGCTCTCAGCTCCTGCGGCTTGCAGGGCTTGGCTGTCTTTGGTACAGCCTGAAATCCCCAGCACCCCGCAGAGCAGAGATACAAAACAAGCTGGAAGGTGCCTACCAAGCCCCTTCTGCCCCAGACCCCAGGCCGGGTGATGCTGCACCACAGGAGACAGTCCCGGGCAGCTCGGGGCTGTCTCCCACTCCACGCAGGGGGATTCTACCACTTTGCAAAGCTGCTGTCCCTGAACCCGGCCAGGTAAGGCAGAGACCATCCCCAGCCCCAGCAGCCTGAGGGTCGCCAGCAGCTGCCGTGGTGGTGTAGGGTCGGTGGCTGGTGCCGATGCCCTCGGACGTCTTCCCCCAGCCCAGGCGGCAGGCAGGCAGGCAGCGCCGGGGCCGTTCCCGGTCGGGCGCAGGTTACACAAGCGCCGCATTCCAGCGCTTCCAGAGCCACCACCTGCAGCCCTGCCCAGCCCCGCGCCGTGCCCGGCCCCTACCCCCCGCACTCACCAGACGCGGCGGGGTTCAGCGCTCTGGAGAAGTGCGGCTGCCCCATCGGGTCCCTGCGAGCAGCGCTCCGGGAAGGGGCGGGAGGGGGAGAGGCGGAGAAAAAAGTCCCCCGAGAGCACTCCGGTCCTGGAGTCCTTGGGACCGAGAACCCCCCGCAAGGACCGGCAGGGAGCCCGGGAGCGGCGGCCGCCGGCCCTCAGGCAGCGCTGCGGGAAGGTCCCGCACGGGTCGGTCCCTGCCCGTGTGCCATGGCCGGGCACCCGCGGCGCGCTCCCGGTGCCAGCTCCCTCGCACGGATGCCGCTCATTCCACAGCCCGGCGCCGCGGCTCAGGAAGGGGAGGAGACAGCGAAGGAGCCGCAGCCTCTCAGCTACGGGATCCCAGCACCGCCACCCCCCGCGCCCGCCGCGGCCACGGGCGGAGAGCGCCCGGCGGGGACGGAGCAGTTTCGCTGAAGGTAGGGCTCGGAGGAGTCTCGCAGAAACCTCGAGAGAGCATGGAGTCCACCCCCCCGCAGAGCAGGGGCACTGAGGGTAGGTCGCGCAGGAACACATCCAAGGAGACTTGAAAGTGACCAGAGGAGACTCCACAGCCTCTCCGGGCAGCCTGCTCCAGGCTCAGCACCCTCACACCAAAGAAGTTTCTCCTGCTACTGAGGATTCCCTGGGACTGAGTTCGCAGCTGAAAGGGTTTCACCCCCGAAAGGGACTGAGGAGGCAGCAGTGCCCAGGTCCACGGAGCACAAAGCAGGGGGGGCAGGGATGAATGAGCCTGGTGGTACCCCAGCTGCTGCAGGAGCTGCACAGGCCTGAGAGCAGAGCAAGTTCCTTTGTCAGGGGTGCCCAGGGACAGCACAGGGGGCGAGGGACACAAACTGGAGCATCAGAAGCTCCACCTGAACATGAGGAGGGACTTCTGTGATTGAAAGGTGGCAGAGCTCTGGAGCAGGCTGCCCAGGGAGGTGGTGGAGTAGCCATCTCTGGAGACTTTCAAGCTCACATGAAGATCATGACCCTGTTAGACTTTCTCCTGTGACCCTGCTCTGGCAGGGGTTTGGACTGGATGGTCTCCAGAGGTCCCTTCCAACCCCTGCCAGTATGAATCTGTGAATTTCAAACTGCCTGAGTTGATGCAGTGCCAGGAGCAGGGGCAATGGCTTTGAGCTGGAGGAAGGCAGCTTGAGACTGGAGATGAAGAAGAAAGTCTTGGCAGTGAGGGTGGGGAGACACTGGAACAGGTTGCCCAGAGAGTTTGTGGCTGTCCCCTCCCTGGAGGTGTTCAAGGCCAGGCTAGATGAGGCCTTGAGCAAGCTGGGCTGGTGGAGGTGTCCCTGCCCACGGCAGGGGGGTGGAACTGGATAAGCTTTCAGGCCCCTTCCAACCCAACCCATTCCACGATTCTCTGAGATCCAGCAGATGCCAAATCAAACCCCAGCCCCAGCACAGGTGCTCTGCACTGGAGGCAGCAGCAGGAGCAGGGCACGTGGCTGCCTGCCTCATGCAAATGCCAGAGCAGGATTTGCATGGAACAAGCCAGGGATCCCTTCTGACTCCTGGGTCACAGCTGCTGCCAGGGCACAAATTTCCTCCTCCAGATCTGCATCACAACAACAAAGTTCACCAGAATTCAAATGTCCACCTGGATTCTCCATCTTCTCACTAAGGTTTGTGGTAGGGCTCCAGCAAACCCAGAGCAGTCCCAGCCCTGTCGTCACACCACGGAAGAGAAGGAAAACCCTTGCACACCCACGTCCCTGCACACTCACACCCCTGCACACCCACGTCCCTGCACACCCATGCCCTTGCACACTCATGCCCCTGCACACCCACGCCCCTGCACACCCACGCCTCTCACACCCAAGTCCTTGCACACTCACACCCCTGCACACCCATGACCCTGCACACCCACGTCCTTGCACACTCATGCCCCTGCACACCCAAGTCCTTGCACACTCACGCCCCTGCACACCCATGACCCTGCACACCCACGTCCTTGCACACTCACGCCCCTCACACCCACGCCCCTCACACCCATGTCCTTGCACACCCACGCCCCTGCACACCCACACATTTTCAAAACCATGCAGGAACTTGCTGCAGTCCCAGCAGTGACTCCCCAGGAATCTGATGCCCTCCAGCCTCGCCATGCTGGGACCCTGGCACCCAGGCTCCAGCCAGCCAAGCTGCCCAGCCACAGGCAGCAAATGCCCAGCAGTGGGAACCTTGCTCTGCTCTGAGGTTTCACTTCCTCCCCCTCCCATCAGCAGCCCTGGCACATTAATGCTGTTTATAAACACTGACAGAGGAGCTCTGCTGGGTTGCTTCACTGGGGACCCAGTGCAGGCCAGAGGAGCACCAAGCCCAGCTCCTCTAATCAAGGCTCTGTTGTTCACAGCTCAGCTCACACCAACGGGCACCACCACATTCAGCTCTGGTGACTCAGACCTTGGTGCTCCATGATTCAGCCCCAGGAACAGGAAAAAGGCCTCCTGCCTTCTCCCACCCTGCAGCCTGAGCTGCCTGCTTCTAGCCAGTGGTCCTGGCCCTTTGCCTCCAGAGCCCAGCAGAGCAGGAGGCATCAAGAGGAGGTTTAAGGCTCCTTCCCTGCTGGAGAGTACCCACTTGAAATCCTGGCACAGGTCCATGGCACCATCTCACCAGAGGGTAGGCAAAGAGAAGGAACTGTGGCAGAAGCAAGGTTCTGGGTGCATGTCCCCAGCTGCAGGCGTCAGCAGCTGGCAGGACAAGGAGAGCCTGAGCAAGGATGGTGTTAGACAGACATGGAGCTGCTCTGGCCACCTGCTCCACAGAGCTGGGCACAGGACAAGAGGAAATGGCCTCAAGATGCAGCAAGGGAGGTTTAGGTTGGACATCAGAGTCATAGAAGAGCTCTCTGAGATCATCCGGTCTGACACCAGCCCAGCACCACCATGGCCACCAAACCATGGCCCCAGGTGCCATGACCACAGGATTCTTGAGCACCTTCAGGGCTGGGGACTCCACCACCTCCCTGGGCAGCCTGTGCCAGTCCCTGTGAGCTCTGCTGAGAGGGCCTGGCTGGGCTGAGCCACAGCTGAGCTCACTGCTCTTCAGCCCTGTGACTTCCTCCCTGCTTCCTCTGGCATTTCCAAGAGGGAAACTCCTATTTCCCAGAGCATTCCAGGGCCGTTGTCTCCACCCATCAGCAAGCACAGGGATGGTGCCTGCTGCAGCTCAGATGGCAAAAGGCAGCAGACTCAGGATGCCAGGGCTGACCTGGTGCTGCCATGTGTTCAGAGAAGGGCAAGGAAGCTGCTGAAGGGTCTGGAGAACAGGGCTGGGGAGCAGCAGCTGATTGCCAGTACCTGCAGGAAAGCCAAGCTGGGGACACAGTCCTGGAGCCTGGGGGCTGCAGGGGGTGGCTGGAACCCACAGAGTCACTTTGCTGTCACAGGGACCAGGCTTGCAGAGACTCCTCCAGCAGGTCGTGGGCAAGAGGAGCACCTCCCAGCCCTCTTTTGCAGGAGGGAAGAGCAGCTCCATGAGGGCTTGTTCTAGGCAGTGCTGGGAAGGTGCCACCTCTGGTGCCACCTCAGCACGCATTGCCATCACAGCTCAGCTTGATGCTGCTGAGCAGGGAGGGGAAGCTGAAGAATGCAAACCCTGACAGCAGGAGAGAGGCACCCACAGCCGGGCTTACCTGGGTGACTCATGGCTGTGCCATCCTGACAGAGGGGAACCTCCAAAGCTGACAAACCACTCTGTGCAGCGCCTTGAAGCAGCACCAGAAGGAACTCTGGTCAGAGGCCAAAAGCAAGCACAGGGACAGGGCCCACAGGACCCATTCCAGCACAGCAGAGCCAGCAGCAAGGCATCAGCTTCCTGCCCACAGGGAAGCACTGGGAGGCAGGATGCCCACCTGCCACTGCCAGCTGTGCCATGGGGAACAGGCTAAGCTGAAGGCCATCAAGGACTGCATGGCTCAGGGGAGAAGAGGCCCAGCTCTGAGCTCAGCTCTGCTCTGACCCTCTCCAGCAGCAAAAACTAAAGGCACCAGAGCAGAACCTATGAAGTGGCATCACCATGGTAGGCAAAACACTGGAGACAGGGAATGGCAAAGCCAGGAGAGCTGCAGCACAGACCAGGCCCAGGCTCTTCTCTCAGCCCTGTGAGCCATCAGTGGGTGGCTCTGGTACAGCCCTGTGACACGCTGGGGAGAGACCCCCAGATGCAGGAACTGAGGACAGCAGCAGCCAGGTTTGGTCTGAGGCACTGAAATGCAGCAAGGAAAACTCCTCCTGCTCCCTGCTGCTGGACCTGCCCCAAAGCCCCCTCCTGACTCTCACCCAAGTGCCAGCTCCTGAAGGCTTCCCTTCAGACCTGCTGGGTGCTCACAAGCCATTTCCATCAGGTAATTACAGGTCTGACCTCCTCCTGTTGCACAAATCAACCTTTGGGAACAATGCTGATAAATATTTGCCCAGCAGAAGACAGCTCCAAAGGGCCCATTCCAGTCTGTCAGCTTTGCCCTTCGTGTTGCTGCAAGCTCCAGCCTCTGCTTCAGGAGCAGCTGCACCTCTGCAGGGAGCTCTGACAGATCCACACAGATCACCCTCAGCAGTGGCACAGCCACACCAGGGCTCACACCCAGCCAGGAGCCATCAGCCACTGAGTGAACCTCAGCCCTCAAATATTTGCTCTTGCTCAACCTCTGAGGAGTCTCCAAGCAGCTGCCAGGCTGGAGAAACAGTAAGGGAAGGACCAGTGCCAGCATGTGCACAGCAGCTCAGCCTGTGTGGACCCCCCTCTTCCTCACTGGGGAGGAACTGAGAGCCTGCACCCTCTGCCTTCTCTGAGGCAGCCTGGACAGGGATGTCCCCAGCAACACCACAGCTCGTTTCTCCTCCTCAGAGCTTCCAAAGCAACTCTCACCTTCATCAGAGGGGTAGGCAAACAGCAAACCCTCTCCAGATACCTGCAGCTCTTCATGAGATTGACAGCAGCCCTCAGAACCCAAAACGGAAGTCACAGCCTGGAGGGCAAAAGCTGATCCTGCACAGGAACCTTCCCACCTGTGTGGCTCTCTGGCACAAACCTTCTCTGTTCTTGGCCTTACCTACACCTTGCACTTAGAATTATAGAATCAACCAGGTTGGAAGAGACCTCCAAGAGCCTCCAGTCCAACCAATCACCCAGCCCTATCCAATCAACTAGACCACAGCACTAAGTGCCTCATCCAGGCTTCTCTTGAACATCTCCAGGGATGATGACTCCACCACCTTGCTGGGCAGCACATTCCAATGGGCAATCACTCTCTCTGTGAAGAACTTCCTCCTAATATCCAGCCCAGACCTCCCCTGGCACAGTTTGAGACTGTCCCCTCGTTCTGCTGCTGGTTGCCTGGAAGAAGAGACCAACCCCCACCTGGCTACAACCTCCCCTCAGGTAGCTGTAGACAGCAATGAGGTCTCCCCTGAGCCTCCTCTTCTCCAGGCTAAACATCCCCAGCTCCCTCAGCCTCTCCTCACAGGCCTGTGCTCCGGACCCCTCACCAGCTTTGTTGCCTCTGGACACGTTCCACTACCTCAACATCTCTCTTGAATTGAGGAGCCCAGAACTGGACACAGGACTCAAGGTGTGGCCTGACCAGTGCTGAGCACAGGGGAAAGAAGAACCTCCCTTGTCCTGCTGGCCACACTATTCCTGATCCAGGCCAGGATGCCATTGGCTCCCCTGGCCACCTGGGCACACTGCTGGCTCATGTTCAGCCTACTATCAACCAGCACCCCCAGGTCCCTTTCTGTCTGGCTTCTCTTCAGCCACTCTGTCCCCAGCCTGTAGCGCTGCTTGGGGTTGTTGCGGCCAAAGTGTAGAACCCTGCACTTAGCCTTGTTCAATCTCATCCCATTGGCCTCTGCCCACCCACCCAGCCTGACAAGGTCCCTCTGCAGGGCCCTCCTACTCTCCAACAGATCGACACCTGCTCCTAACTTGGTGTCATCTGCAAACTTACTGATGATGGACTCGATTCCTTCATCCACGTCATCAATAAAGATATTGAACAGGATGGGGCCCAGCACTGATCCCTGGGGGACACCACTAGTGACAGGCTGCCAGCTGGATGTGGCACCATTCACCACCACTCTCTGGGCTCGGCCCTCCAGCCAGTTCTTGACCCATTTCAGAATGAATCTTTCCAA
Source organism: Indicator indicator (assembly GCF_027791375.1). NCBI lineage: Eukaryota > Metazoa > Chordata > Aves > Piciformes > Indicatoridae > Indicator > Indicator indicator. The sequence continues at coordinate 7,121,236 of NC_072042.1, read as the reverse complement.
ACCATGAGCTGCCAGCTTTGCCAGGAGCTTCTTGTGGCAGACAGTGTCAAAGGCTTTGCTGAAGTCCAGGAAGACTACATCCACAGCCTGCCCTGCATTCACCAGGCAGTGACCTGATCATAAAAGCAGATCAGGTTGGTCAGGCAGGACCTGCCCCTCCTGAATCCATGCTGGCTGAGCCTGATCCCTTGACCATCCTGTAGGTTCTGTGTGATTGCACTCCAGATGACCTGTTCCATAACCTTGCCTGCACTGAGGTCAGGCTGACAGGTCTGGAATTTCCTGGTTCCTCCTTCAGGCCCTTCTTGTGGATGGGCATCACATTGGCCAGCCTCCAGTCATCAGGGACCTCACCTGTGAGCCATGGACTGCTGATAAATGATGGAGAGTGGCTTGGCCAGCTCATCTGCCAGCTCCCTCAGCACCCTAGGATCATCAGGTCCACGGACTTGTGAGGATCCAAGTGGCTCAGCAGGTCCCTGACTGCTTCCTCCTGGATTACAGGGGGACTGTACTGGCTCCTTCTCCCAGTTCAGGAGGCCACTTGTCCTGAAGACAACCTGTCCCACTATTGAAGATTGAGGCTTCATCAGCTGTAGGGAAACAATCCTTTTGAAGGCCCCACCAGTGGTGTGACCAACTGCCATGGGCTGCCAGGGAGCAAAAGGAGACTTCAAAGCAGAACTGATCCTGCTCTGCAGAGCTGGTGGCCTGTGGACAGTCCCCAGCACAGGAACTCAGCTGCAGCTTCTCGGTGCCAGGAAGCCATGACAAAGGGAAGTCTCTTTTTGTCCTTGTCCTTGTTCTTCACTTCTTGTCCTAAACACTCCTTTAGGGGTGGGCTCAGGGGATCTTTGCTGTGCAGGAAGGAATGGCTTCAGGAGGCAACAGACTCCTTGTTAGCCAGCTTCTTGGTTTAAGAGAAACCAACCCAGCACCCTGTAAAGCAGTGCCTCAGGCACTGCCTCCAGATCGGCTCTAGGAAGGCTGATCAATTCATCCTGTGGAGGAAGAGGAGGAAGAGGAGGAGACAGTGTGGAGGGTGCCAGCCTGTCTGCTGTAATCCCATTAGAGGCAGGCAGGAGCAGGCAGGCAGCTCGGTATCTGGCAGCTCACAGGATTAACTCCATGCTCAGCAGCACCTCAGCCCCACAACTGCAGCATCACCCCCGAGGCCCTCCAGCCACTGATTCAGCAGGGGGATTCTCACCACCCGCTCCTAGCAGCCCCAGCCCTGGGAGTCTCTTCATTAGGTCAGCATCTTAACTTAATTACTTAGAGAGATTTTCCTTTCCTCCCAAAGCAAACTGCAGCTTAACCCCTGCAGTGCAGGATGCTTGGGCAGGGCCAACTCCTGCCTGCCCTCCAGCAAGGGAAAACCTCTGCTTCCCAGTCCCTGCTAACAGCTCCAAGGTGTCCTGAGAAGCTCAAAGGGCTGGGGGTGGAAGCAGCTTTTTCAACATTTTGGTTTAATTTCAACGGAACTCCTCATAGAGGCTGGCTGCAGGCCCCTGGCTGATCAAAGGTCAGGCTTCGGTCCAGCTCTGCCCTCCGGAGGTGGCCAGAGGGTGCTCACTGCGCTCCCAGCAGAACTACGCCCGGACCATCTGCCCCGGACACTGCTCAGGCTTTGGGACCTAGGTCCCTTCCCAAGCCATGGCTCAGTGCTCTCCCAGCCTTGGGAACGAATCCCTGACTGCAGCAGCTCAGGGAAGGCAAAGGAAAACCCACAACGCCAGCAGAGTATGCCCCAGCCGCGGGGCAGAGCTGGGCAGAGCCACGGGCACAGGCCGGGGACCGTTCCCGGTCCGCCCGGGGACTGCCGCCGCCGCCTGGTGCCGGGCGCCCCCTGGCGGCCACCGTTGCCCACTGCTGGGCGCCCCCTGGCGGCTACCGCTGCCCACTGCCGGGCGTTCCCTGAGGACCACCGCGCAGTGCCGCGGGTCTCGCCCATCGCATGGCGGCGGCCCCGGCCCGGCCTGCACCGGAGGCGCGGCTGCTCTCTGGCCCCGGGGCTGCGTCCAGGCTCTGAGCAGACAAAAGGCAGCTCTAGAGCCAGCGCTTGGCTCCTCTCCACCACAGGTGAGAAACCAACCGACAAAGTGCTGCCGTCAGCAATGGGAGCAGAGGCGGCGGGCAGCCCCGCGGGACCCCGGGGCAGCTTTGCTCAGCACCGGTAGAAATCAGCTCACGGAGACCAACCCCTCTTGCCCCTGCCCCACAGCCTGCACTGCCCGGGCCAGCAGCAGGCACAGCCCAGAGCCAGGTCTCAGCATTAGTGCAGAGCTCAACTGCTGCCCTCCCCACGGCACACCAAGGTCCCATCTCCTGCCGTGTGCTCACTCCAGCTACAGCCACGGCCATAGGGCCACATCCCAGGCCCTGCAGTAATTTGTGTCCTCTTCACTTAAAGACCCCAGAGCAGGGCTGGCAGCAGCCCTGTAGCTGCATGCCTGTTCTAAACCAGGCTGGGAAGCTCTGCAGCATCCCTGCAGCTGCCTGCAGACCACTCTCCCCCCTCAGACTCAGAGAAGAGCAGGAATTCAAAACGTGAAGACAAACAGCAAATTTCATTTGTAATTAACCAGGGCAGGCAGCCAAGGAGGGCTCCCCACCCACCCACGGCCACTGAAGCCTGACAGCTCCAAAGGCTCTCTGTGTGGCTGTGCAGCCCCAGTGGGCACTGCAGACAGCCCCTCTGGGCACTGCCAGTGCAGCTGCAGCAGGCAGCTGTGCAGAGCTGAGTGGTTAATGAGCAGCCAGGCACCAAGGGGTGAGGGGACAAAGGCCATGGGCTGCAGCTCAGCTCCTGCATGCAGCAGATCCACCTTACCTCACCTCCAGCCCCAGTGCCAGAACCCCTAAGAGGCTTGAGCCTAGCAGTGGCTGGAGGAGGATCCCTAAAAGCCAAGCAGTTTGAAGGAGATAATCAATAGATCTGCCCCTCCTGCCCTGGGTGCAGGGCTCAGCCCCTCAGCCCAAGGAGGCAGCACAGCAGGGGGGGCTCTGTGCATGCAGAGTTCAAGTCCAGGTGCTCCATCCCAGCCCTGCACTGCCAGCCTTGCCTTGCTAAAGGGAATTCTTCAGCTGGCAAAATGCTAACAGAAGATGAGACCCTCCACAGCCACTTGAGGCCAGCTCCCAGCACAGGTTCAGCCTGCCAGGACCGAGCTTGTTTGTCCCAGAGCCTGCAGCAAGAGCTTTGGAGCCAACAAGCCTCCTGTGTGTGCTGCAAGGCAGAGCAGCCAACAGCAACAGGCACAAAGAGAGGGCAGAGGAACTGCCAGGAGCTGCCCCAAGGCTTGCCAACATGCCCTGCTCCATCACACACCAGCTCAGTGCCTCTCTCCCAGGTAGAAAGGAGCTGCCCCCTGCTCTCCAGAGCTTGGGGTGGCTAACTGAGAGGAATTCCAGGTGGGAGACTCAAAGAGCAGCTCCCAGCTGCACAAGAGCTTTATCCAGGCCTGGTCCCTGCAGCATAGCAGTGCAGTTGACATCCCTGCCAAGCTCACTTCTGTTCTGTTGTGAACTCAGACACAAACCTCAGTGACCAGGGAGGGAAGCACAGGTTGTCCAGCCCCTGCAGCAAACCCCCAGGAGGGTACTCACCAGAGTTCTCTTCCATCCCTCTTGCACTCTGGCTCCCCAAGGAATTCCTGCAAACACAGCAAACATAAATCCCAATATTTCGTGGCTCCAGCAGCAGTGCTCAGCCTGCACACAACCAGGAACAGGAGTACTCCCCCAGCACCCTGGCACTGAGCCTGGCAGCTTCGCTTCTCCTTGAGGACATCCCCAGCTGCTGCTCACAGAGGCTGAGGTGGAAAGAAAAGGGAAAGGAAATCCAGGAGAATCATCACAAAGCATCAAATGTTGGCTCCCAGGGCACTCATCCCATGCCTCTGCAGGAGTCATGGAAGGATGGAAAGGTTTGGGGAGTAAGGGACCCTCCAAGCTCCTCCAGTTCAGCCCCCTGCAGCCAGCAGGGACATCCCCAGCCAGATCAGGCTGCTCAGACCCTAAACAACCTGACCTGGTACCAGGCATGGGGCAGCTCCCCCCTCTCTGGGCAGCCTGGGACAGAATTTGACCAGGAGAACTTCTCCCTAGCACCCAGAGCCAGGGCCACAGGAACCTTTCCAAGCAGAGCAGCCCAGAACACTGCTCTGCCAGCCCCGAGACAGAGGAGCCCAGCTCAGAGCAGGGCACAGCAGGAGCTGAGAGCACCAAAGTGTCTCGGACACAGCTGAGGGCACAGAAGCTGAGGTGCCCCCGGAGGGAGCTCTCAGCTCTCCTCTGCTGACTCTCCAGACACGGCAGGCTGAGCACCGGGATCTGGGACAGCAGCGCTGGGGCTCTGTCCTGCCACAGCCCTCGGCAGCAGGCACCCCGGGGGGCACAGGTCAACTGGCTCAGGGGCACCCTCAGCAAACCCACCTGGGGGTAAGGGAGGGTCAGAGCCACCTCAGGAGAGGGGGTGAGGGAAGCCCAGCATGAGAAAGAGCCTGAGGAGCTTCAGGGGGAACTGAAATGCAGTACGGAAAAGGTCCTTAGGACCTGAGCTGCTGGAGCTGCAAGCTCTGACCTCCTGCAGACCTCCCAGAGCAGCTCCAACCGCCGTGCCCCCGGGCATCAGCGCAGGGTCGTTAGCACTGCCTGACCCCCACACCCCCAGGGGCCAGAGGCTGCCTTTGCTCAGCAAACAAAGAGCTGTTGATAGGTGCCAGAAATGTATGACAGTGAGGGTGGGGAGAGCCTGGCCCTGGCTGCCCAGAGGGATGGGAGATGCCCCACGGCTGGCATCATCCCTGGTCTGGCTGGGGATGTCCCTGCTGGCTGCAGGGGTTGGGCTGGATGGGCTCTGAAGGTCCCTCCCAGCCCAGTGTGGTCTGAGGCTCTGTGACACCAATCTGCAGGCCCTGCTCACTCCTCCATTCCTCTCTGCCAAGGTGCCAGCCTGACCTCTCCACTGCCTGAGCAGTCAGAGCCCCAAGCCAGGGCATCTCTGCTGGGTGCTGAGTGTCTGATGGTGACAGCCCAGGCCTTGCTTACTCGTTCCTAAGGTACCAGAGGTCTGCTGCAGGGCTGTGCCCAGAGCCCTCCCATGCACTCAGGAGCACTCAGCAGAGATGCCAAGCAGGTCCCAGAGCACCAGGAGCTGCCAGCCCCAGGTTTTGAGACAAGCAGGACCTTGCTGCTCATGACCCAAGGCCAAGCACGACCTGGGAATTCCAGTTCAACCAGTTCCAACCCCTTCTGCCCCCATGCCTCCCACTCTCCTGGAACCACAGAAAGCAACAAAGCCCTTCCCCAGTGCCCCTGGCACAGCTCCCCAGGAAGCCCGTGGCTGAGAGGCCTCCTGCTGCCCAGCACCACCAGAAGCTTTTGCAGATGCCAGGGCAGGCAGCAGGGCAGGACAGGCACGGGCAGCCCCAGATCAAGCCTGATGGCAGCCTGCAGAGCTGTGTGAAGGGAGCCCAGCAGAGCCCAGCAATGCCCAGCCCAGACCCACACAGAGCCCACCCAGCCCCCAGCCCACTGCAACCTCCCTAAGCTCCCCCTGACTGCTCCTGTCCTGGCACTCCAGGTCCTGCAGGCCAGCTGGGGTCTGAGCTGCCCCAGGCAGGAGGAGAAGAAATGGCCTCAGGTTGCCCCAGGGCAGGCTCAAGTTGGCCATGAGGAACAATTTCTGCCCCTTGAGGGTTGGCCAAGCCTGGCCAAGGCTGCCCAGGGCAGTGGTGGAATTTTCATCCCTGGAGGGGTTTCAGAGCCCTGGAGCTGTAGTGCTGAGGGCCATGGGGTGGTGGTGCCCTGGCAGTGCTGGGTTAGGGCTGGGCTGGACGATCTCAAAGGTCTCCTCCAGCCCAAGGGACTCTGTGACTCCAGGCCAGGGACTGGGACTCCAGCCCAAGCACAGAGGACGCTGTCACTGTCTTGCACACCCTGCTCTGAGTCCTGCCCCACAGGACACCAAGGAAGCCACATCCACTGTGCTCAGCATGCAAACCAAAGCCCTCATTGCTGGCAGTGCCAGGGATGGCTCCAGCAGCGTCCTGCAGCAAAGTCACCTTGCAGAGAGCTCCTGATCTGAGCCTGCAGCTGCAAGGAGTGTCCCAGTAACTGAGGAGCTGGCAGATAACATCAGCCCTGGGGGAATGCTTTGTGGAGGGCACAGCAGCAGCTGGGACCAGATGGCTCTGCTGCCTCGGCAGGGAGCTGAGCACCTTCACAATCTCAGCACAGAGGGGCTGGAAGGGACCTCTGGAGATCATCCAACCCCCTGCTCCATCAGGGCACCCACAGCCCAGGGGCACAATGGCCACGGGGGTGGAAGCTCTGCAGAGAAGGAGACTCCACAACCTCTCTGGGCAGCCTGCTCCAGGCCTCCAGCACCCTCACACCAAAGAAGCTTCTCCTCCTGTTCAGGTGGCACCTCCTGGGTTTGTTTGTGCCCCGGCCCCTTGTCCTGTCCCTGGGCACCACTGAGCAGAGTCTGGCCCCAGCCTCTTGCCCCCCACCCTTACACTATTGCTCAGCACTGATCAGATCCCACTCAGCCCTCTCTTCTCCAGGCTCTCAGCCATTCTTCATGAGAGATGTTCCAGGCCCCTCAGCACCTTCCCAGCCCTTTGCTGTGCCCTCCCAAGCTGTTCTTCAGCACAGGCCCCTGAGAAAGTACTGATGCCAGTGAAGCTGTCCTAGGGCTCACTCCATGCCCCACAAACTCCCTTCAGCCCCTCTGCCCAGCAGGACCAGGAGTGGCCCTGGGCAAGCAGCTGCAGAGCACTGGAGGTGAGCTCCACCCTGCCGGTCAGCACTTCCCTGCCATAGAAACTGTGACTCACAGCCAGGGATCACCTCCTGCCAGGGCACACTGCGCCATGGCAGCAGCACCCACCCAGGGCACACTGCGCCATGGCAGCAGCACCCACCCAGGGCACACTGCGCCATGGCAGCAGCACCCACCCAGGGCACACTGGGCCCCACAATATCCCCTCCAGCACTCCCAGACCACAGCAGGGGACACCTCACAGCTCCCACCAGCATCTCTCCTTTCTCACCTCCTGGGGGGCTGCTCTGGAGGCTCTCTGGTCCCCTGTGAGCATTTCACAGATTCATGGAATGGTCTGGAAGGGACCTTGAAGCTCATCCAGTTCCAACCCCCTGCCATGGGCAAGGACACCTCCACCAGCCCAGGTTGTTCAAGGCCTCATCCAGCCTGGCCTTGAACACCTCCAGGGAGGGGACAACCTGTGCCAGTGTCTCACCACCCTCAGTCCTCATCTCCAGTCTCACTCTGCCCTCGTTTAGCTCAAATCCATTCCCTTCCATTCCTCTTCCTTACCTTTTGGGTTGCTTTAGCAGCTGCCTGGCTTTTGGCAGTGCTCACAGCTGCAGGCAGGCAGTGACAGAGCAAAGGGCTCCAAACCCATTTGGCCACAACTGGATCAGGCACCTTAAACCCCAGCCCAGATGCCTCTGGACCAGCTGGGTTTCTGCACTTCCTTCCAATCAGGGCACAGCAGAGCTGGAGGTGGGGGGGGGGGGGGGGGGGGGGGGGGGGGAGGGCTGGGCTCAGCAGCGGCCCCCAGGCTACAGGCTGAACAAAGTGGATTTAGAAGAGGTTTAATATTGCCAGGGCCTAATGCTGCCAGATCACAGCAAATCCCCCAAGAGAGAAGATTATCCAGAAATTTCCTCATTAGAAATGAGGATATCTGCAGGAGGTACAGGAGGAGCACCCACAGAATCCCAGCTCAAAGCAGGGACAGAACCCTGCTGCCTTCTCCTCCCTCCAGATGGAAATGGAGCACAGCAGCTCTGCAGCCACACCTGCAGCCCAGCAGCTGACTGAAGGGCCCAGGGCAGCCTTGTGCCCAGCACAGCAGCAGAGCTCTGACAAACTCCTCTGCAAAGGGCCTCAGCAAGAGCCATGGGTAGGAAGGTCCAGGGTGAGATCTGGAGTCATCAAACAGCTGAAAGCAGAACAGCAGGGCACAGGGAATGGCTGTCCTGGAAGACCTGGAAGGGCTTTTCCAGCCCAAAGGATTCTGTGCAAGCAGGGAACAGCCTGAGCCCTGCTGAGGCAGCTCAGCACTGCACAGTGCCCAGCTCACAGCTTCAGTGCCAACTGCCATGGAGAGGCTGCCCAGAGAAGCTGTGGAGGCTCCAGGCCTCGCCAAGGGGGGGGAAGTTAATCTATTCCACCACCTCCACACCTCCAGCTGCTGCTGCAGGCCAGCAGAGGGGAAAACCCTAACTCCCCAACCTGCAGGGCTCAGCAGGGCATCACCTGGCTGCTCTGCAGCCTCCTCCCTGCCACCCCTGCCTCCTGCCTGCACAGCTCCCGGCCCAGGCTAACAGCTTCAAAAGCCTCTCTGCAGATAATTGGAGCTCCCTCCCCACCCCCTCCCAGCACACAGCCACCAGCAAACAAAGAGCCCCAAAGAGTGACAGCCAGGGTGGGGCTGGGGACCAGAGCTGCCTCCAGCCTTCCAGAACTGATCACCAAACCCGAGTGGACAGCAGAAGAGTAACACAAGAGCAGTGTCCACAGAGCCAGAGGAGCTGAGTCTCCTCCTTGGCACCGAGCAGGAATCCCAGAGTGAGTCATCCCCAGAGGCTCTGCAGGGTCACCTTCCAATCCCAGACTCACAGAACCATTGCTGCTGGAAAGGCCTCAAAGATGCTCCAGGCCAATCACCCTCCAGCAAGGCTGGGGCTGACCCATGGCCCTCAGCACCACAACTCTGCCTCTTGGACACCCCCAAAGGGATGGGGATTCAGCCTCCTCCCTGGGCAGCCTGGGCCAGGCTCTGAGAACCCAAAGTTTCTTCTGATATCCAACCTAAACCTGCCCTGGGGCAGCCTGAGGCCATTTCCTCTCATCCTGTTCCTTGGGAGCAGAGCCTAACCCTCACCTGGCTCCAGCCTCCTCGCAGGGAGCTGTAGAGAGCAATGAGGTCTTCCCCCCTCAACCTTCTCTTCTCCAGACTGACCACCCCCACCTCCCTCAGCTGCTCCTCCCCAGCCCTGTTCTCCAGACCCTTCCCCAGCAGACAGGAGTCACAATCTGCAGCCTTTGCCCTCCAGCCCAAGCCTGGCCACCAGCAGACCACACCAACCTCCCCTCCCTGCTTGCTCCCCTGAGCTCCAAGGCCTCTGGGACAGTCACCAGGTGGGATGCACCTTGGGACTCTCAGTTGAGGGCTCTCAGCCTTCTCTCTCCCAGATGCTCATTCCTCACCTGGGATGTGCTCCTGGATTTGGGGGGCAGTGTGGAAGGAGTTAACCCTCCCCAGGCAAGGGTCTGGCTGCAGGCTGTGCAGTACCTGAGCCCAGGGCAATGCTGGAGCAGCTCTCAGCACAGCATTGACAGCTCAGCAAGAGCCACTAATTAAATGATAAAAATAGGCCTCTGCCAGGGCTGCCTTCTCCCCCTGGACACAGAGCTGAGGCCCTCACACAGCTCTGCCAGGGCCCTCAGCCTGCCAGCAAAGCAGGACCCAAACATCCTCACACCGAAAGCACCCAGAGCTGCAGAGATAAGGGAAGGGATCAGGTGGGGCAGGAGCATCTCTGCACTGCACAGGCTCCAGGAAGCAGGTACAGGAAGCCCTCCTACTTTGGTTCTGTGATTCCACATTTTGAGGGTACCCAGATGAGCCCAAGGACTTCAGCAACCTGCACCAGGCACAGCATCCCTGAGAGCAGGGACAAACCAGACCCAACACACCTCCCAGCAGCTCAGGGGCTTCACTTTCAGCTTCCCCACTCCCACTCCAGGTTTTGAACAGCTTGTAGCTGAGTCTCCACCACCACCCAATGGAGCTGCAGTGCCAGCAACACAGAGAATGCCCAGCACAGGCCACAGGCAGTGCAGTGAGATCAAACTGGGATCCCCGTGTTCAGGCACAAGTGATTTGGCTCTCAACCTGTCACCAGATTAAACTGGGAATCAAATTAAGCAGTGATGGAGTGGAGCAGCAAGTGCAGAGCCACAGAGCAGAGACCCAGCCACAGGAAGCAGGGACACAGCCACCCTCATGCTGGTGGCAGCCCCTTGGCACTGCCCCCTTCTCTGCCCCCCATCTGCCAGGGCTGGAGATGATCTGAGTACCTCAGGAGGCCAAAGAGCTCCTCTGGAAGCAGCTGGTGACAAAGGCAGCCCTGGAAAGGACAAGGTGACAGACCTGAAACCACACTGAGGACAGGACAGCACTGCTGGCTCCAGTTTAGACCCCGTCTGAAAGGGAGAAGGGGCTTGGTGCCCTCAGCACCCAAGCTGTGCCAGCCAGCTGCACTCAGAAGTGGCCTCATTTTGGCTTCATTTCCCCTTCTCTCTTTTGCACTCTTATTCAAAGGAATTTAAACCAGGTGAGGCAACACTTATCTGCTCCAGGAGGCAATTTGGATTCATTTAGTCTGTGTGAGAAGCAGCAGGAGGCTTCTCTCCTGATAGGGCTGAGCCACACTCCTGTGCAGCTGCTACAGCAGCAGCACACCAAGGGAGCCCAGCTCAGTCCATCCTTTACCCACCACAAAGGCACCACAGAAAACTTCACTGTCCCCTTCCTTTGCCAGCAAACCAGACCCTGGCCAGGGCCTGCTGATGGCCACACTTTTAAAGTTAGTAACAAGTGACAGGAGAAGAGGAAATGGCCTCAAGTGGCACCAGGGGAGGTTTAGGCTGGACACCAGGAGAAACTTCTCCACTGGAAGAGTTCTCAAACACTGGCCCAGGCTGCCCAGGGAGATGGCTGAATCCCCATCCCTGGAGGGTTTTCCAGTCTGTGCAGATGTGGTGCTGAGGGCCATGGTTAGCTCCAGCCTGGGCAGAGTTAGAGAATGATTGGACTGGAGGCTCTCAAAGAGCTTTTAAAGGTGTTTTCCAACTGAAAAGATTCCACGATTCTTAGTTTAAACCTCAGGCTTTCTGCCCACATGCATCCCCCCCTTCTCTTTCCAGGCTGTTGAAAGCAACATTTAAACATCCTGACGTTTGAGAGAAAGATCTTTTGCCTTCATTTCAAGTTCCATTAAGTACCTCCTCACCTCACTCCCTGGAAAGGGACACCCAGCCCTCACCTGCCTCCACCTGGCCAAACACAACCTACTGCAAGCAAAGAAGTAAATAATTCATCTGCAGGCAAACAGAGGCGAGAACAATTGAACGGCAAAGCACAGCAGGGACGGTTCGGATTTCAGTCAACAGCAAGAGGGAACAGATCAAACAAAGAAATACCAAAGGGGCTGCCTCAGAAAGAGCCTAAGGAGAGGCGAAAGCGCTGCCATGGAGCCCACGACCACGGACCGGGCTGCAGACCTGCAGGCTTCACTCTCGGCCCCGGCCCCTTCCCAGGGCAGCAACCGAAGCCCGGGCCAGCGGCTGCCGCTGATTTGCTTTAAAGCAGGTTTATATCCCGGGTTTAAACCGAGCGCCGGCTCCCGGGAGAGCTTCCCACGGGGCCAGACGCGCGGGCAGAGCCCCAGTCGCCGGGGAGCTCCGGGGACCGGTACCGGGCAGAGCACGGCCCGGAGTGACCCCTCGGCGCGTCCAGCTCCCTGCTTCCCCTCACCGAGCCCCCCAGTCACCCCACAATGGCCCCCAACATCCCTCAACACCCCTCACAGGCCCTTTTCACCCCCAGACCCTCTCGTTTAAACCCAGCTGACCCCTCGCCGCCCCTCGCCCGCACACCGCCTCCCACCCACAGCGCCGCCGCTGAGGAGCCAGGGACCGAGCCGAGGCTGGCTTGGCCCCGCCTGGCCATCCGCAGCAGGGCTGCCCTGCACCGCCCGCCTGCCCTCACCCGTGACCCGCTGCCCGCCGCCGCCAGCTCCTCCGTCGCTCCCGGGCCGGCCCCGCCGGAAGCCTCGGGGGAAAGCAGGGCGCGGAGCATGCCGGGAGGTGTAGTCTGGGGGCAGGGGAGGGCCCCGCGTACAGGACACGCCCCTTGTGCAGAGACCACGCCCCCTCCAGGGGACACGCCACCTGTCAGATCCACGCGCCCTCGCAGGGGGGAGGGCCGGGAACGGGGGCGCCGAGGGGCGTGGGGAGGTTGCGGCGGGTGGGGCGGGGGTGCGGCTTTCCTTTCCTGTGGGGCAGGTGCCCTAAACCCCTCCTGATGCACAAATCCACCCCCCTCATAGCGAATCCCAGACTTTTGGTGTCACAGCTTCAGCTAAGACCCTCTGGAAGCACCCAGAGCTCCCTCTTCCCGTTTCCAAGATGACTCAATGTCCTGCAGCTGGCTCTGGGCACTGGCACTCATCCTTCAGTCTGGTTCCTGCTGTGAGTCTGCACCAGACTGACTCCAGCATGGGGAGAGGGTGAACAGGGTGGGCTGGGGGGCTCATGCTGACTCCAGAGGAGCAGGAGCCAAGGGCAGCCTTGCCTGGGATGGAGCCAGCAGTGATGGTCAAGCTGCAGAGCATCCTCATTAAAACTGTGGGATGATGATGCAGCTCCTGGTGGAGTCCTGCTGACTGCAGCTGAGCCAGGCCTGAGCCGAGATGCTGCATCCCGGCAGGAGCAGCCAAAGACATCCTACCAGCACCCTCCACACCTCTGCTCCCTCCTCCCGCAGCAGCTCCTCCTGCTCCAGGGCCTCTGAACGCTGGAGACAGCACCTTGGAGAGCTGGCCAGGCGCAGCCAGAGCTCGGGAGGAGCTTCCTCTCTCTACTCACCCAGGAGCAAGGATTTTTATCGGCCAGAGAAGCCACTGCAGGGCCCTGTGCCTTGCCCAGCAGCAGCCAGTGGCACGCGGCTGGCAGCAATGCCAACCTGGTCTGTCACAGGACAAGCCCCTCTGTGGGGTGTGCAGAGTGAGCTGCCTGCCCCAGCAAGGATGATGGAGGGGGCAGGGGAGGAGTCTACCTCAGGTGCTGTGTTTGGAGCCACCAACGTCCTCAGTCGTGCCAGGGGCTGGTACCAGCAGCTCAGGACCATCGGGATTTGATGTGTGGTGCTGGGAGCCCTGCCATGGGTGATGGGACTGGGGAGGGCCGAGGGGAACACAGCATGGACCCCCCGACAGCTGGGGAGCTTTGCAGGAGGGATGTGGAGAAGGTCTGGAGTGAGCGAGGTTTGCAGGGGGGCTGCGTTGAGGCTGGGTTGGGACAGGGCTGGGGCTGGGCTGCGCTGGGGCTGCGTTGCAGTGGGGCTGGGTGGGGCTGGACTGCGTTGGGGCTCGGTTGCAGTGGGGCTGGGCTGCCGCGGGCGGCTCTCGGCGCTGCTGCCGGTTCCCAGCGAGTGTCGCTGCCGACCCGGGAAAACCAGGAGCGCCTGGGAGCCACCGGCGTGGCTGGGAGCCCCCAGCCCCGCGTCCCACCAGCCCCGCTCCTGAAAGGCTGCAAATGTGATGCCAGGTAAAGAAAAAGGGAGCGAGAGGTGAGCAGCAGTAGGGACTGTGGGGATGATTTGTTCCCCTCTCTTGCTCAGGCACGCGAGGGGCACCCATCATCAGCACCCATCAAGGTGCTGGTCCCTCGGCTGGCACAGAGCTAGGGTTGCAGTATGGCACCCCGGAGCCCAGGCCAGCTCAGGGACACCCTCAGCTTGCAGACACCCTGCTGGGTGGCTGTGTTGATCTGCTGGAGGGTGGGGTCCCTACAGAGGGAATTGGCCAGGCTGGACCCATGGGTCAAGGTCACTTGGCTGAGGTTCAACAAGGCCAAGGGCTGAGTCCTGTCCTTGGGTCACAACAACCCCAGGAATGCCCCAGGCTGGGGGCAGAGTGGCTGGGAACTGCCTGGCAGAAAAGGACCTGGGGGGCATTGCTGGAGATGAGCCAGAGAAGGCCCAGGTGGGCAAGAAGAGCACCAGCAGCCTGGTCTGGATCATCAATGGTGGCACAGCAGGAGCAGGGCAGGGATTGTGCCCCTGCAAGCACCACAGTGTGTGCCCTGTTGGCAGGGTCTGTCCCAGGGCAGTGACAGTGGCAGGGCCATGGGCTGGCAGCCCTGGGCACGGTGTGGGTTACAGGAGGAAGCAGGACTGGTGCTGGGCACTTGGTACCAGGGGATATTTTGGGCTCCATGGGCAGGACACATTCTGTTCCCATGAGCTAAGGCAGTGAGTGGGGGCTGGTCCCTTCCCACCCACCCCCCCAGAACTCTCACTGAGGACCCTGGGAGGCTCCACTGCTGGGGAGGGGCTGGGAGCAGTGGGAACTGAGCTCCATTGCAGTCTGGGGTGACCATGGCAGAGGCTTTGTTGAGGCTGCTGCTCACTGGGGACCACCCACAGCCATGTGGACACGGGCATGGCCCTGGGCAAAGCTGGGGCAGAGACCTGCAGCCACCACCCCTCCTTGCTTGTGTTGAACCTCCACCTCCCATGCACACCTGGCCATGGCAGAGTTGCTTTGCCTCCAGCTGGATTTCCTTCCCCAGCAGAATTTCATCCCCAGCCCACGCAGCAGGTCCAGGTGCCTGCTCCCTGCCATGGGGCAATGAGCTGCCAAGGCTCAGAGCAACTGGCATGAAGCAGCTCCTGGAGCACAGCCCAGGGAGGCGGGCAGGGGCTTTGCTCAACCTTCTTGGCCAGGACTGGAAAACATCCTGGGAAATGTTTGGAGGCCAGCAGAAAAACTCAGCCCCAGCTGCTACCTGGTAGGAGCCCAGCAAGTGCAGACAGGACCTCTCCACAACCCCAGGGTCTTCTCTGGCGTCTTGTAAGCATTAGGTGCCCCCAGCTGTGTTCTGCAGCCATGCACAGGGGACCTGGATAGGGACCTGAGCCCCAGGACTTCAGCACCCCTAGCAAAGCCAGGGGAGACCCAACCCTCCTGCCTCAGCTCCCCCATGCCCCATGGCTGCCCCAGGATCACCTTTGCCCTATGAGTGGTACCAAGCCCTCTCCAACAAGCTCTGAGCCTGCTGAAGCCCCACACAGCCTCACTGCCCCAGCCCCACGCAGCACCGTGGGTCCTACCTGCCTGCGGGGCTGGAGGATGCAGACAGTCCCTGAGCCTGCATCCAGCTCCTTGCTGCTTCTCCAGCACATGGTGGTGGTTGCTCAGACTGCAGGGCTGGGGCTGGAGCAGCCCAGGTCAGGTCCTTCTCAGGAATCTTATCAGCAGCTGCCAGTGGCTCCTGCCTGCACCGATAGGTGCTGAGCTGCACAGCACCTGGCTGGGATGTTCCCAGTGCTGCTGCACCACCTCCCAGCTCCACTGCGGCCTGTGCAGAATCAGTAAGGTCCTCTGAGATCACCCAGCCCAGCGACCCACCCAGCACTACCAAATCCACCACCAAACCCCCACCCAAAGTGCCAAACCCTGGGTGCTTTTGCAGAACACCTCTATAGGGACTCCACCACTGCCCCACCTCAAGCTCCCCCTGTTTGCCCCCTTGGACAACCCAGGGCTGCTCTGCTGCAGTGAGGAAAGAAGGAAAAAAAGAAAGGAAAGAAAACAGGGAAAAAACCCAAGAACAACTTTATTTGTCCAAACAAGATCTGCAGCAGAGCCACAGCCACACTTCTGTGCCCACTCAAGGGTAAATGCCCCCCAGACCCACAGAAATAACTTAGCTGGAGCTGTGGTTGGCATAGACAGGCCAGGAGTGGCTGCTGCCTGTTCTCCAGCCATGCAGAACCCTGTGTGGGGTCTCAGCTCCAAGGTGAGTGGCACCAGTGCTGCTCAGATCCTTTCCACCACCCCTGGGATGACATCCCTGGATATGAGAGAGGTGGGCAGGGGGCTGCCAAGGCAGCATCTCGCCGGCAGCTGCATCTCCTCCAGCACAATGAGACCCCACAAAGCAGAGATGAAGCCCACGGTACCTTCTGGTGATCTGTTCACAAGGAGAGCCCTTGGTGGTGGCAGTCTTGGTGCCAGGACGTGGCATAGAGGTGTGACACCAGCACTGCACGGTGAGGACAGCACCCACGGACACCTCAGCCTGGCTTTGTTGGGGCTTATCCCGAGGCAGACAGAGAGCAATGGAGCTCTGCCAAGCCCAGGGCAGCAGTCTAGGGTCTCCCCAACACCAACAGCTTCTTGAGGGGTTCCCTCTCCTGGGATGAGGTGCACAGGGACCCCAATTTTCCTTTCACAGCTCCAAGCCCCATAAGGGGTGAGACAAGACTCCAGCCAAGTCTTTAAGGTGCCAGCTCCCCCCTGGCCTTTCCCCCAGCCCCGGGACAGGAGGAGGAGGAAGGAGCAGGGTCTGGTCAGGTCATGTAGTGAGTGACAGCCCTCAGGGCGTAGAGCAGAGCTGCCTGCATCCGAGCTTCCAGCAGCAGCAGGTTGACGTGGACCTGCAGATGGGGAGCAGGGTGAGGGTGTGAGGGTCTCAGCACCCCCACACCCTGCCAGCTGGGGAAGGGAGGGGGCAGCACCTTCTCAGAGTGCTTGAAGTGTCTCCAGAACTGGGTGTAAGTCCTCCTGGTGGTCTTCTCTGGGTAGCAGGCAACTGTCTTGATGTAGACCTTCAGGCTGCGCTCCAGCAGCTGATTCACCTCCCCATAGTCGTAGTCGTCATAGCTGGGGAAAGCAAGGGGGACCTTACCCCAGGCACACCTCAAGGTGACCCCCCCAGCAGCAGTACTTTGCTCTCTCTGAGCCATCTGGGCAGGCCCAAGCCCCTGGAGGCAGGTTGGGGTAGGGCAGGGGCAGGGCAGGGGTGGGGGCAGGGCAGGAGCAAACCGGATGCCGAAGACGCAGTGGACATAGTTCCAGATGGCTCTGCGCAGCACGGAGGTGTCTACCCCGCGGTGCATGGCCATGGTGTTGTAGGTCAGGTTGTAGACCACCTGGAACTTCTCGTCCAGCAGCTGCCCCACCTCCGGGTACAGGCGGTTGATCAGCGAGTAGCCGTGGTCCTCCCAGGTGTAATCCTGAGGAGCAAGGGGGCTGGAGCATGATGGGGAAATGTGGGGTCCCTTCAAAATCAGGGACACAAGCCGGGGTCTCCCCAGCATGTTGAACCTCTCACCCCCACCTCCCCAGCTACTGGCATTTGGTTGCACTGCTCAGACAAGGACTGGCCTCAGGGCAGGTTCAGATTGGGCATGAGGAACAATTTCTGTCCCCCTGAGGGTTGTCCAGGCTGCCTAGGGCAGTGGTGGAGTCCCCATCCCTGGGGGGGTTCAAAGCCCTGGAGCTGTGGTGCTGAGGCCCATGGGGTGGTGGTGCCCTGGCACTGCTGGGTTGAAGCTAGGGTTGGGTGATCCTGAAGGTCTCTTCCAACCTAAACAATTCCAGGACTCTGTGGCAGCTCCAGCCTGGCCCTAGCCCTTCTCTCTCTGCACCCACACTGTCCACAACCATGGGAAGGGCTCCCCTGTCCCCCAGGCAGGCCAGCAGGACCAGTGCCAGGCAGCGCCCAGCCCCCACCTGTGCTCGGAAGGTGGGGGGGGCCTGCTGGCCCCTCCGGTTGAAGTCCTTGTAGCCGAACTCGGGGTCCTCCACAAAGCAGAGCACGCTGGAGCGCCGGGACTCCTCTGCCACCTCTGGGGACAGCACCACAGCCACATCAGCCACAGCCTGGCACGGGGCACAGCCAACCCTGCAGCTGGGGGCCTGCCCCTGCCTTCCCTAGGCAGGTGCTGGCTCCGTGACACCTTCTCTGCCTTCCCCAGCCCCCAGCACCCCTGCGCCCCTCACCTGAGGGAGCAACCAGCAAACTCTCTGTCTTCTCCAGCTCGAAGCGAGTCTCCAGCTCCTCCTGTGTGATGCCCTCCTCCTCCAGCTGGCTGTCCTGCAGCAGCTTCATCCTCTCCATCAGCACCTCCACTTCCTGCATGGCATCTCTGCCCTGGCCAAGCAGAGCCCACACTCAGAGGCTGCAGAGGGACTGCAAGCCCAGAGCAGCTGGAGCCACTTCTCAGCTCTGCTGCCACTTCTGCCTCAGGGTTTGGGTAACTTCTGTGCAGCTTCCCCCGCAGGAGGGGGAAGCCCTGTGGAAGCCACAGCACAGCCCCTGGCTGCACCCCAGCAGCTTCTGCAGGACCCAGACCCTGCTGCTGTGCACGGCTGGGCTCCTGCCCTGCTGCATCCACTGCTCCCGCAGGGAGGTCTGGGAGCAATTCCCAGGGGGAGCATCCCAGGGCAGCATCCCACCCTGCTTGCCCCACACGGCCAAGCCCCCCTGCCCCCTTACCCCAGAGCCCCCCAGGCTGTCATCCGTGGCAGGGCTGCCATCGCTGTGGGGCGAGGCGGGGCGGCAGCCCTGCACCCCGTCCTGCTCCCCCTCGGGGTGGATGCCACAGCCGAAGACGAAGGAGGCCAAGGAGTGGTAGTGGGTGAGGAGCACCAGGGCCTGCACCAGCTCTGCCAGCGACCAGCTGTCCTCCCCTGGCTTCAGCAGCGCCTGCAAGGGACTCCCCAGCTTGCTGTGCTGTGCCTCACACACACCCCAGGGCCCAGGGCCAGGAGGATGCTGGGGGGGTCCCTCCCCATAAACCAGACCCCTCCCCATAAACCAGACCCCTCCAGCCCAGGGGGACATCACACCTGCAGAGACAGCCTGGCCCTGACAGGGTTAAAGCAAGGGGGGTGCAAGCAGGAAGGTGGCCTCTGGGGTCAAGCCTCCCCACCCCAGAGTGTTCTGGGGGAGCTGTAGGGCAGCAGCAGCTCTCACCTCAATATGCTCCTTGGTGATGAGCCAGGGCCGGTGTGCCAGCAGCTTGTTGATCTCATTGAGGTTCCTCAGTTTTGGGGGGGCACAGTGCAGGCCCTGCAGCCATGATGGGTTGCCCCCCACTTGCAGAAACTCCTCCGTGTGCAGACTCACCAGGTAGGTGCACTGGTGCCGGGCTGCTGCCTGTGGGGGGAGCCTGGCAGTCAGGCCCCCAGCACCAGCTGGGGCCTCCCAACCCTGCTGAACCCTCGGAGAAGCCAAGGCAGGGAACCACCTCCTACCCATCACTCTTGGAGAGTCCAGACAGGGGTCTCTGCCCACCACCCTCCAGCAGTGTGGGTCCCCAGGAGCCTTGGATGGGAGGGGTGCTGAGGTACTCTGGGTGGGCACCACAGGATCAAACCGTAAGGGCCTCTAGGACTACAGATCCAAAGGGGACACACCTGGGGGGGTCCCAAATGCCTCCTCGCCTCTGGACAAAAACCCAGCAGAGGTGCTGGGACCACACACACCCCAGGGGACCCCCCACTGGGACCCTGCCCAGCCCAGCGCCCCCAGCTCAGGCCCCCCACTGACCATGATGGCGATGTAGTGGCGCTTGTGGTAGGGCAAGGGTCCGTCCATGTGCAGCAGCAGGCGCTGGGTCTTCCAGAAGCTGCTGAGGTACTGGGGGTGCAGCCCCATCACCATGGTGACATTGTCCACCCTGCCCGCAGACACCAGGGTGTCGATCAGGAGCTGGCGCAGGCTGCCCTCTGCTCCCTCCTGCGGGATCTGCCAGGAGGGGCA